>NC_133824.1:33645461-33948492 GCF_047830755.1 Zonotrichia albicollis | reverse complement strand
CTAGGCCGGGACAGCCTCTCTGCCCACAGAGAGATCACCGGGAGGGAAAGAAAGAGCTTTCATTTCCACCTTCTCTTCTGAGGAAAACTTAGTGGGTTTATTTGTTTCATTGTTGAATTTTTCTGTTTGTTTTAAGGGGGAGCTGTTTGTTTGTTTTGCTTTTCCCTAACTGCCCCGATACAGCGGAAACCTCCCGAAAAAACCTTTAAAAGGCACGGTCGGAAACGGCGTGAGAAGCGCCCCCGTTCCCGGCTGGACTGCCGAGCGCCAGCGCGAGGGAGTGTCTTAATTGCCGCTAATGACCCGCGGAGGGGATGCGAGGGGTTATCTGCAGCCGGGCAGAAATCAATTAGGGGAGTGGCAATTAGGGGAGAAAGTGAGAGACAGGAGAGGCCGTTACCGCAAAAATTATGATTTCGGCGAAATTTTCCAGAAATTCTTTCTGCGGAAAACGATCCCCGCGGAGAGCACATTGCACAGCCCGGCGCTCCGCTCTTTCTCTCTGTCCCGGTTTCCGCGGAGTTCCCCGCGTTGTACAAGAGCTAACGGGAGCGCATCGCCTGCCACCCCAAACTGGGATTAAGATCGCGGCGAAGCGGGCCCCAGGGGAAGGGGCGCTTCCCGCGGGCATCGCGGGCTCCAGAGCCGGCTGGGAACGAGGATACTCGCGGGGCACGGCGGCCCCCGCTGCGGGGAGAGCGGGCTGCGCGCCGGAGCCGCCGGGCAAGGTCTCCCTGACCCCGCGAGGGTTAGTCCTGCCGGGCAGCCGCCCCCCGCATTCCCGGGAGGTGCTTCCCAGGCCCGAGAGTCTCTCTCCGCTCTCGCCTGCAGCGCTTCCCCGCCGCACGCCAAGGACTCACCGTAACAGGGGACCTGCAGGGCTCCGTTGTGGCCGCTGCTCTCCTGCAGCTTGATGTTGCTGTCCGGGGGGGTTTTGCAGGGGCCTCGCTGCATATAGAGGTGCGGCTGCTGCTGCTGCGGAGGGTATTTGTTAAAGGAGGCCGGAGAGCAGGCGGAGCCGGGAGCCTGCACGCTGCCATCCAGGGACTGACATTCCTGCTGGCTGTAGCGGCTCCGGCACTTAGTGCCGCTGTCACCAAAGCCTTGTCCTTTGCTGGCCAGGAAAGTAGGGCTGAACTTGTCACTTGCTTGAAATGCCCTAAAAGGCGAGGAGCCTTCTGTGTCCTGGGAGGCTGCGTTGTAGTAGGAATCCATGGCAGCCGGATCACAATAAGAAACACAAGTATCAGCATTCATTCCTAAAATTAAAAGGCCCGAGTGTCCTTAATGCGCTTGGAGGGGCACCAGGAGCCACTCTTTCTCTCTCCCTCTCGCATAGACACACACTCACAGCTGGGCCGGGGAGCTCTAAGAGGATTCAGATGTTTGTGAAAGCTGACCAGATCTCCAAACCCCCTTAAGTTCTCGCACAGTAAAAGGGGTCTTTTTCTTTTCGCTCCCTCCCTCCCTCTCTCATACACGCTTGCCCTCCGTGTCTCCCTCCAAATTACATTCTAAAGAGGCTCTTCTCTGCGCTTTCCCCCCCACCACACAGGGAAAAAAAAAAAAAAGAGCGAGAGAGGGAGACCTCTCCCCCAATTAATATGTAGATGATGACAGTGGAGGGGAGGGGGCCTAGGAAGGGGTGTGTGTGAGTGTGTGTGTGTGTATGGGGGTGTGTGGAAGCAGAGGGAAGATGGAGGTCATATCTTTTGCGTTTAAAAAAATAAAATAAACCAAACCAGAAAAACAAACCGGCCCCAAAATTTTTATGATTAGAAATCAGAAAATCGAGCAGATGACATAAACCCCACGAAGAGATGAGTGCGGCATCCGCGTCGGCGGAAGAGCCGGGGACGATTTAATGGTCGTGACACGCTCTGTTCGCTCCGTCCCTCCTCTGCTCACTGCCCCAGCTGTGGGGACCCTCTCTTCTGCGACCCCCTTCTCTCTTTTAAAGGCAATACGGATTTTCCCCTCAGCTATCTGCCTTTAAGCCTCCCCCTGCCCGTTAACCCCTTCAGGGCCGACACTCTCGCAGCGCTGCCCTGAGCCGTTTCCCTGCCGTGGCACGGCGGTGCCGCCATGGCCCCGCACAGAGCCGGGCCAGCTCTCCGCCGGGTCTCGCCACTCGTTTATGACGGTCATTATTAATTCACCTCTAAAAACGTGCTCTCCTCAGGTGTAAAACTACTAGATCCAAACGGGAGGGCAGCGGGGACGGATTTTAACTGGGTCACCAAGCACACAGAATTGGACCAAGCTTTTGGGATTGCCAGAGGTGACTTGCAAAGGGACAAAGGCTGGCAGGAATCCTTTTTGGTTTGAGGGGTCAATTACAACCCAGAAAGAGCTTAAAAATAAATCAATACTCACCTTTCGTCGTCCTCCCCCCCCTGCCCCCAATCAACCTGATTCCTCTCCTCCCCCAGTTAACTCCTGCTACCCCTTACTCACTCTTACTCTGCCTTCCTCCCATCCCCACATCTGGTTTCTATTGCTCGCTTACCTTGAAGTTTTCAGTAATAAAGATATTACGCAAACTAAATCTACAGTTCTTGGGAAGAAAAGAAAAGAAAAGAAAAGAAAAGAAAAGAAAAGAAAAGAAAAGAAAAGAATTGAATTTAACGAAATAAAGGAAAAAACGAGTAACAGAAGGGGAAGACAAGAAGAACCTTAACCCCTTCGGGAGCGCGGCCCGCAGCGGAGCCGGGCGGGGAGCGGGGGCCCTGGCTGCTGCTCTGGGCCCCCAGCGGGTCCCGCCGGCCCGAACCACGAGTCCTGCCTTCCCCGTGGAGCTTACCCCGCGCCGTGCAGAGCGGGGGACTCTTGCCTCTCATCTGTGCGTGTGTATCTGGGGGGAGCGGGATGCGGCAGAACGGGAATGTGACCCCCGAGACGGCGGCTCGGGAGGGGCCCGCGGCCACCGCCACCCTCCAGGCCTTTGCTCCACGGGCAAGAGCGGCACCGCCGTCTTTACTAGCTCGGATCTGACAAGAATAGGTGCCCACCCCTCGCCCCCCAGAAGCAGAAGGGGTTTCTAGCGACGTCGTCATTAAAAACAGCCAGAGACGGATTCATTTACGAGATTTTAAACCATTTTGCGAGCTTCCCTCAGAGCAGGGCCGGGCTCGCTGAGTTTTCTAGTCCAAGAAAGCTTTCAGCGGATTTGCCTTCCTTATTCTCTTTATTACCTCTACTTAATTATTTTCCCGTCCTTTCTTTCTCCCCTCCCAAACTCACCCACCCCACTGCAGGCCCCATTCTTTCCCTCGTCCACGACATAATAAAAACCAAACCAACTCAATGCATGAAAGCCTTTCTAAAGTCAGCTCCGGGGCGGCCAAGGTAGCCGCGTACTGTCGGTACCGGCAGCCTGGGAGCGGCTCCGCCGAGGGGCAGCTGCCCGGAGCACCGGGAGCACCGTGAGCACCTCAGCTCCCGCATCCCCCGCTCCTCCGCAGCCGGCTCGCAGCGTCGCTCACGGCGGAGGGGCGCTTTAAATACGCCTTCCCCAGTTCCTTCCCCTGCAATTTGTTTGGGGGAACGAAGAAGAAGCCTGAAAGAAATGATGTGAGGGCAGTTGTCGATGCTACAGCATTATACTCGGCCTCGGGATTTCTCCTCGGCAAAGTTAAACAACGGCAAGAGCGAGAAACTAAAGGGAGATATTTGGAGATTATGAACACACATATGTGTGTGTATATATATATATATGTGTGTGTGTGTGTGTGTGTGTGTGTATTTATATATGTGTAACATTTTTATTCAGAAACGCTGCAATGCAGTGGCTCGCAGAGGCAGCCCAGAGTGGCCGACCCGAAGGAGAGCTGCCCAGGGTTCCTTTGGTCAGAAGTCTCGGCTAGCCCCTCCTTGCATTAAATTGTAACGAAAAATCCATTAACTTCAAATCAGGGCTGATCCGCAGCCCTCGGAAAGGACAGCAATGGAACCCTCTGCCCAAGAGTCAATTTGCATCCCCAGAAGCGGAAGGTTAATTCGGGAATCGTTACCGGGGGAAAGGACGTGCGCAAATACCTGGCGATCTAGCGGGCGTGGGGGGGGGGAATAACCGGGAAATCACTTTTCCTGACTGTTTTCGTTTAGCTGGGCTAGGTTTGGGCGTGCAGCTCTCCCAGCTAGTGTGACGGGGGATTCCCCTCGGCCCCCATTAGCCGGGAGCGGAGCCTTGCGAGTACAAAAGCACGCAGGGAGCCTGTGGCCGCCCTCCCTTTCAGCGGGGCGATGGAGCGGCGTGTGGCGGTGCAGCCGGGACAGCCGTGTCCCTCGGGCCGTGTCCCTCGTGTCCCTCCGGCCGCGGCGTTCTGCCCACCCGCGCTCTGCATTCTCCTCTGCAGGACCCGCGATCCGCAGAGCAAGGCGCGAAGGGACGCGCACCGTCTGAAACACGGTCTCATCATTTCACCGTTTGAAACACGGTCTCATCATTTTTCCTCTGAGTGACCCCAAATCTGCCCTGTCCCTGCATCGAATGCATCCAAAAGGGAAGGGAAAATGAGCGGCCGACAGGTCTGCGCTCCGTAGGAGCCGTTTGCCAATTCCATGCGTGCATGGGCTTTATACCGAGGCAGTTTTCAGGTATGGTCCCTGTCGGTTTTGGAGGAGGTCACTCCCGAGGGTCCCTTCCCCCCAGAGCTGCCGGAGCCCCTGTGAGAGCCAGCCGGTCCCGCCTTTACGGATGGCAGCTCACGCCGACCGAGTGATAGGTGCGGGAAGGGCCAGGAATCTGCAGTTCCGGGCGTTCCAGGTGTGGCCTGCCGGCGACACCCCGGGGAGAAGGGACAGCCCAGGGCAGCCCTGACTAGCTTGTTTCCGAGGAGCTGTCTTCTTTACGCCGGGGCACGGGCGGGCGTCACTCCCGGGTGAGGACCCGGAGCGAGGCGCAGGCGATGCCGGGCATGTCCTGCATTTCGATTTCTGGAAGAAAAATAAATCTTTATTTCCGTGTGATTTAAGCACTCCCGCTTGTGTTAAGTCCGGGGAAAGGCAGGGGTTTCCGCCGGTCCCCGTGCACCGGGGGCGGCGGCGCAGGGCTGCGAGGAGCGGGCAGGCGGGACGGCGGCTGGGACGAGCCCGGCTCCCGCAGGAGGCCGGGGGAGGAGGCAGGAATGCTCTTCCCCACTTCCCAGCCACCTCCGGGGGAAACCCGCGGCTTGAGGGGTGTCCCCTCAAGCCTCCGCCGTCCTCCTGGTATTCCCGATGGCTGCAGCCAGAGCGGCGGCGGGATGGCTGAGAGAGCCACGGCTGCAGCCCGGGGTGCCGGATCCAGCACCCCGAGGAAATACCTCCGTTTAGGGAGCGGGGTCATTTCACTGGAGAGGGGGATGGAGAGAGGGGAGATCTTTCACACCGTTCCCTCCTGGCACTTCGGCAGAGCCCTGCTCTTGAAAACTGTTTCGAATTTTTTCCCCCAACGGATTGGTTTGTGTGGTCACTTCAGACCTGCGGGCTCCTTTTGTACTGGACCGAGATCTGAAGGCAACCTATTTATAACACCACTGCAAGGGGGAAATGAGGGGAAAACAGTACTCGTGCTAATCTCTCCCAACATGTATTTTTTTTTTTTTTTCCCAGCGGAATGAAGGCTGCATCTTTATTTCAGGAGTGGAGCTTGCCTAGTGACCGTCCGGCCGGTACCTGCCGCCCTGTGCTCCGGCTCCTGCTTCCTGCCGGGCACCGGCCGGGGCCCGAGCTGCACGGAGCGGGGGCTTTGCTCTCCTGCCTGTTGAGCCTTTCCTCGGGAATAAATACCGAATGTTGCCAAAACGCGTTTCTCGTGCAAAGAAAGCGCTTGCAGAGAACTGAAGCTGACCCGCTCCCCTCCTTTCCGGGAAGAAGGAAGGACCAGGCTCCGGAGCTGGCCAGGCTAGCCCCTGCCTCTCCGGGCTGGTACGGGCAAAGCTTTTCCATCCGCCTCCTTAGATCCCGCCCCGCTGCCTCTTACATCCACCTTAGCAAGAGACCCCCGCTTCCCGCAGGCTCTCACCCCCAGCCCCGCTTTTTGGCCGTGCTCTCGGCCCCACTCCGCAGCGCGGCCCCTCCTGCTGCTCCCGGGCCGGAGGGCTCCATAAGGATCCCCAAGGCCACCTGTGCCTGTGTATCTGTGTGCTGTCACCAAAGCGGGCACCTGCTGGCTGAGGGCCCCGCCGGAGCCGGGCTGAGCAGCGCATGGTGGGGCCCGGTGCCCGCTCGGGAGCAGCGGGCGAGGCGGGGTCCTCAGCCCTCTCCGTGCGGGACACAGGGGGCGGCCCTCAGCAGGAGGGGACCAGAGCCACCATGGCCTGCTCTGCTCGCACGATGCCGGGGTCCCCAAGGTGCCATAGAGTGCTGGTCCGGGACGCAACGGCTTTCCAGAGGAGAATGGTGTTCCCTTGGTTTTTATTTTAATTTTTAAATTTTGTTTTATTTTCCATACAGTGTGGATCTCGCAGCTGCGGGCACCGTAGGGCACTCATGTACCCGGCTCTGCACGCAGATCCCGGGGCGGCCGCGGCCGGAGAAGGGCGGCCGGGCCCACTGCGCTGCGTGCTGTGCCCTGCGCTGTCCGAGGCTCCGCGGAGCTGTGCCCGCAGCAGCAGAAACCCTCGATCCCGTCCTTTTCCTGGTGTTCCCAGAAAAACAAGGAAAATCACCTCTTTTGGCATCGCGGTCGCGGGGCCCCGGGGGACGCCAGTGAGGACCAATGGGAGGATGGAGCAGGGGCGGCCCCGGCCCCCCGTTCCGCACCCCGGTCCCGCCGGGCGCGGGGAGCGCACCCCGCTGGCGCCGCGTCCCCGCCCGGGCTGAGCAGGCTCTGAGAACCACGGACTGGCTTAGACGGCAAAGCCGGGCTGAGCTAAAGCCGTGCCCTCACTTCATCCCACTTCCAAGCACCCCGGACAGACCTGGGATGGTGGGGGGACGGGGTCTATATTGAATATGTCATCTCTGGTGGCCGTCAGTAAATTCCTTCACGCGGGGAAATACGCACTTGCTATTAATTTGCTCGATACTTTCCTTGTGCGTTACCAGCCCTGGCTCTGAAATCAGCGCTATTTTTTGCGTAGTTCACAAGTTGGGGCGCAGGGAAGGCAGGGCGGCTGTGCCGTCGGGGGAAGCGCTGCCCCTCCGGGCGGTGATGCCGAGACAGCGGCTCCTGCCGAGGGCACGGCAGTGGGAGGCGGCACGGCAGCAGCCCGGGAGCTGCGGGAGGCTCGGCGGGGCAGCGGAGCCCCGGGGATGCGGCACCGCGCCCCCCTGGCCCGGGAATGTTCTACGGGACCGGGCGGACCCACCGCCCCAAGCGGCGGGGGCCTGGTCCCAGAAACAGGACAGGGACTGCCCCGGCACGGGTGACCTTTGGGGCCGGGGCCGCGATGCGCCGCGGGATTGGCATTGCCCCTTGGGGAGCGCCGGCCTCAGAATGTCCTCCTTGCCCTGCGCTTGAAACAAAGAGGTCAGGGAGGAGGGAGCTCCGGGCCGAAGGCATCCAGCGGCAGCTGGTGCACCTGTCAGCGCGGCGAGAGCGGCTCTCCCTGACCTTATGAGCAGGGCCGAGCTGGGACAGCCCGCGGCGGCGGGGCGAGGGAGAAGGGACGGGGACAGGCCGGGGCAGGAGGGCAAGTTGAGCGAGAGGGAGCTCGCCCCGCTCCGTCACGCCTGGTGCTGAGACCCGGCCTCGCCGCCCAGGCCGCGGGCCCAGCCCGCAGAGCCGCCTCCAGCATCCCTCGGCGAGCAGCAGCTGGCGCCTGCTGCCAAGGGAGGATGAAAAGCCCTCCCAGAGAAGTGTGGATACTTGTTATTACAATTATGAGGCAAGGGCACTGCGCTCCAGGTCTGGGAGAGGGACGGCAGATCCGCGCCCTTTCCCGCACTCTGCGGGGGTCTGCTCGGCGCCCCCGAGCCTTGGGGCTGCCGCGATGGAGCGGCGGCCTGAGCCCCGTCCCCGGTCCCGCCTGGCCCTTGGATTTCGTTTGCTCTTCTCCCAGCCTTTCTCTCCGGTAGATATTTCCGGGGTTGTTTGTAACAAACGCACCTTTCTCGTTGCAATGTCTAAGCAGCCCCCTTAAACCAGCTGTAAACCAAAGGAAAACAGATATCCTCAGACAAAGCAACTCCTGACCCAGTGCTAGGAATTATAATGGTGACGATTTTTCTTTTCCTGATAACAATTGCGGACCAATCATAGATATCACAGCACAATTTTAGGCGGACAGCGCATCAAGCACAAACTTATTTTCCTTGTGATTTGCACCAAAATTTGCTGCCCAGTTTAAGTACTCAGGGCAATGTCTAAATGCTTCGCGGAGCTCCTGAGCTCCTGGCCCCGCTGAGGAGCGCCCGCGCTGGGCTCCCACGCTTGCTCCGGGGCCACGACAGCGGCTTTCTCCCGTCCCGCTCCTCAGAGCGCTGCTTTCCGAGGCACTGCTGCTGCAGGAAACCCCCCTTTTATCAGCAGGTTCATTCGAGGAGGCGTACAGGAATGGGAACGTGTGCTTTTTTGGGGGTTTAGGCAAGCCCTGAAAAGTCCCTTCCAGAACTGTCCTGAAGAGGGAGGGAAGCAGGACAAAGGGGATTTGCAAATAAAATCTCCGGTTTCTCTGCACGGTGTCTCTGGGACAGCCGCAGCCCCGGCAGCCGCGGGCACACAGCAGCGCCCGGCCCCAGGGCTGCCCGGGGGCGCAGCTCTCCGCCTCGGCCGGCTCCCACAGCCGCGGGATCTCGGATAGATGTGATTCCCAGCAGGGGCTCCAGGCTGCTCTTCCAGTCTCTTGGACCGTAGATATGGCTCCTTCTTTCCTGTTACTCGTTTGCTTGTTTATTTTTTTTTAAGCCTTTCAGGAACACTGCTATTTTTTTTTTAATTTGTAAAATATCCTATCAAGGCTTATTGTGTCAGAACCATTTCTAATTAACGGGGAGTCAGTTCACAGGGCTCGCAAGTTCCCTCCACAGGATGGTCCAGGATTGGTCTTACAGAGATATTTTGCAAGCCGTGGAGCAGGCTGAGGACAAGCCTGCCTGCATGGACATCCTGCGGCGATGTCGCATCCTTACTTTAAAGTCTCACCCTGAGGGAAGCGCCCTTCATTTAAGGTAGAGAAAATGAGCCTCAAACAGTGATTCCTCGAACTCACACTCAGCCACAATATCTGCTGTCGCTGGATGCTAGGAAAGAGCCCCGGAGTCCTGTGGGTCTCTGCCCTTTCCTTCAGCGAGCAGCTGAGCAGCAGCAGCCCAGGTGACAGCATGGCCAGCCTCTGAATTTCAGGCAAAAGTACCTTATCCACTGAGACACAGGGACACAGTGACTGGTATTTCTCTAGGTCCTGAGCTTCATCAGCTTCCCTGGAGCCTGTATTGAGTACTAAGTTAGCAGCCTTGTTGAAGTGCACCCAAGTCTCCAAATTACGTGGTGACAACCTTGCCCAGTCACAGAACAGACTTCTGCCCAGCTGCCATCCTCAGCTTTTAGGGGTCATGCACTCATGAAAACTTCTCATCAGGACTCACTGCTGCCAGGGCACAAGAGAAGGTCACTGAGAAAGTCCGAAAAGGAACAGTGTTTGAATGACATCATTAGGAAATTTGCTATCAAAGCAGGAGAAATGACAGCCTGACTGGTCATTTTTGGTGGCTTAAAAATCAGAAGGACAAAAAGAGGGAGTAAACCCAACAGCAATAACAATAACAGCAAAGAATCATAGAATAGTTTGTGCTGAAAAAGACCTTAAAGATCACCCATTCCAATCCCCCTGCCATGGGCAGGGACATCTTCCACTAGAGCAAGTTGCTCACAGCTCTGTCCACCCTGGCCTGGAACACTTCAGGGATGGGGCATAAACACCTTCTCTGGGCAACCTGTTCCAATGCCTCACCATCCTCACAGCAGAGAATTTCTCCCTAAAATCTAATTTAAACCTACTCTCTTTCAGTTTAAAGCCATTCCCCCCATCCTATCACGACATGCTCTTGCAAAAAGTCCTCTCCCTCTTTCCACTTTAGGTGCTGGAAGGCTGCTGTAATGAGGCAAAGGCAGAGGCTCCACAGCCTGTGGCTGTGCTGATGCTGGGCTGGGGTGGGAGGACAGTCAGACAGACCTTCCCCAAGTTTAGAATGACAGTCCAGTCAGCTGAGCCCCGGGCCCACCTGTGTCCTCCCTGCTGCTCAGATTTATAGAGTGCAACATTTTAATAAAAAACACACACACCTCTCCACTTTGGTGCATTAAGAGATTTCTAGCAAAACACAGTAATGTTGCTATAAATTTCCCTCCCAGCACCCTCACAAGTAATAACTCAAGCCCCAGCATTATGCATTTAATGTTTATTTTGATGGCTGCATTCCAGAAAGAAAAGGGAAAAAGAGGCAAAATCTACTCAACCACTCTCCCCATTGCTATTAGCCTGATGTTTTCAATAAAATTTAGTGCAAACTGGGAAACAAACACTTGGAAAAAGAAAGGAGGAAAACAAGCACACTTGGGCAAAATTCTCCTAGACATCTGCCAAGGCCTGGGTTCAAATCCTGGCTTAAATTAAAGATGCCCTGCCATGGGTTCTCATTATGTTCCACTCCCTTGGCATGTTTGAACAGCACCCCAGGGAGCCATACCTGTGCTAGACAAGGTTCAGTGGTGGGATGCTCTGAAGGACTGAGACATATGGAGGCTTAAGGTTGAAATGGCCAAGTCTGGAAGCTAAAGGCTGAGGCTTCTTGGCCAAATAACGCAGGGCAGAATACTAGGAGTGCTGCCAGTCATGTTTGAAGTATGTGGCAGAGCTATTTAAAGCTTTCAGAGCACCTGCTTTTCTGTGAAGCCACCAGCCCTTCACGTGCACCAGCACTAAGCCCACATTTGCCACTGAAAAAGGACAAAACCATGCAGACAGATGGTGATACACCCAGACAAGCCATGGGCATTTGCTTGATGACTCCTGACTCTGCTGAGAGCAGCTTAAACCTTCATGTGATGGTGAATATTTACGCAGATGCAGTTTAAACTTTTGATTGCTTACCCAGAAGCAATAACCCTCATTCAGGGGTGATTAACCAAAATGTGCTGAGAGCAGCAGCACTGTGTAACCAGGCTGCTCAGCACTGAGAGGTGTGTCCCAGGCCCATGGTGGGATGTGTGTATGCATGGGCTAATCATGTAGAACTGCACATCCAGAGCATGTGAAGCACATCCTTGTGCATCAGAGCAGGAGAATCAATGAGTTCCAGGAATTATGAGGTTTAAATGTCATGAAAGCTTTTGGGTTGTCCCTTCTCCAAGGCACCCTTGCATTCCCTGTCCAGGGACTCAGACACATGCTGGTATGGCTGTGTCTCTGCCTTGAGGTGTGTATTAATCCAGCTGTGGCTAGACCTGAATTTCTCAGATTTCCTTCTCTCCTCATATCACTCTAGACCCCAAGCAGATTCAGAGGCTGACCATACTGGGATGTTTCACTGAACCACCAGTGCCTGTACACACTCCCTTGGAACAAATTCCATTGGTTCACAAAGGTGCCACCTGCTCAACCAGCTCTCCCTTTTCCACAGGGTATCTCTGATCTCTGAATACTTTTATATGGCATTCACCTCTCACCATTTTTCAACAGTGAAATCAGAAAGATTCTCTGCTCTGGGTCAAGGGGACCAAATCCACCAAACAGTTCTGCTACAGTGGCACAGAGTGACTTCAACCCCTTTTTGCAGTCCCACCGTGTGTCTTTTGAGTTCACATCCAACATTTGAGGTTTCTATGGACAAAATAACTGTCTTTTGTTTGGCTTATGATATTAGATTCATTGGGCAAATGGTATATAATAAATTAGATATTGTGGCCATGACTTCCATATGTGGAAGAATCTGTTCTCTCACATTAATTCTTATATTTTGACATAAATGACCAATTTGTAAGTGTTCACAGTATCCAGATTCTCCTAAAAGAGACTTCATGCTCTCTGTAACTGAAATTTCCATGCTATCTGGTTGAACCTCTGCATTGAATCCTGTCATCAAAGGCAAAAACCCAAATCATACAGAGACAAAATATATTACTCTTGCCCATGGCATCTTGCAGTGTGCCTCTGTTTTCTTCAGTGGCATGAAATGACCATCAAGACTTGGTCCTGAGCACACTGGTCAGAATGAAGGTGTCACTGCCTGTAAAGGTCAATAAGATTTTTGATCTCCATCTTTGAGCTAATGGGATTATTTCTATTTGAATTATCCCTAGTCACACAGGTCATGAATGCATGAGGCATGCACACGATTGTGAACTCATCTGCTTTACTGGAAACAAAAGGCTCATGGCAATGGTGAGCGGGCCACCAGCAAGCACTCTACTGACAGCAATGGGAACAACCCTCAGCTCCTTGCCAGTGAGGGTCAAAAATATATTTGCTGCCAGAACATGGCTAGAAAATGTCAGATTTTTCCTTATTTCAAGTTGTTTGCTCTTTTGGCTTCAGAGTGGTTTCAATGAGGATAACACTAGTTTTACACCTAGGAGCTGGTCCTTTGCTTCCTTTTCACTCTCCTTTTGAACAGGAATTTTATTAAAGAGCCAACAGCTCTGAGGGGCAAATTTTAAATATGTTGGTAAAAGAGTATTAATCAAACAGGCCTTTGCTATTACCTGGAGAACATCTGCTCAGTGAACAGAATTTGTGACTTTTTGACTCCTTTTAAGAAACGCATCAGTCTGAGACCCCATGGGTCTGAAATATGAACCTGCTGTTTCTAGAGGGGTTAAGGCACATCTTTTTACCTCTGATATTTTCCCATCTTCCTTCCCAGCAGAATTGTCTATAGCAGCCTTAGTGTACTGAATACCCAGGATGGTTTTTCACCTCACAGAAATTGACGTGGCTCTGATGGCATTGTGGCAATTCACACAAGGCATTTCACTCTTCAGTATTTGTCTCCATTAAAAAAAATCTATTTATGTTTAAAAAAATAATGCTGTTCAGAGGGAGGGCAGCTTGAATTTGGGTTGATTGTATTTCAACAATCAGAATCAGCAAAACTTCCAGCCAAACTGGACAAAAGGAGAGAGTTCAGTGTTGTGTCTATCTGATTTCTTTTCTTATAGAACACACAGCACTGAAAAATATTGGAAGATGTATAGTAGTTCCTCTTCAAGGCCTCAAGCAGCTTGAGGGAAATATATTCACTAAAAACCTTAAATTGACCCACTCAACTGATGGCCAGTTCCAAGAAAGTCAGGGGTTTTTTTGTTTGTTTTTTTTTTTTTTTTTTTTTTTTTAACCTCGGTTAATATTATTTTTATAAGAAGAATGGGAATAAAAGTTCACTCTGGATGACTGGCATGATTTACTTCAACTGCATCAGCACTCTCCCAGGTCATATTTGAGGCAGTTTCTTGGTGATATTTCCGGGAGGGCAATGGAGTTGTGTGATGCCATTTAAACAAAACAGAAAGCTGAAATATGATTTTTTAGGTTCCTTGAGGGACAAGAAGAGATTTGTTTTAAAAACCTTCAGTCACCTTAAATCCATAAATTTATTTTACCTTGGGACAAGCAGCAAGGATGAGATCACTGAACTGCACAGATGAACAGAGACCTCACAGATACCACAGAAACGTGAATCCAGTTCCTTCCATGGCTGAGGATGAAATGGAACTCCATCCATTGCCTTGTGTCCAGCTCCTCCTCTCCAGGGGCATAATTCCTGTGTTACCCTGGGTGCAAGCCTCACAGGTGGCGTCAGTGCCAAGGCTTTGGCAGCTACCCAGGAAGCCTGGTGCAAGAGGCAGTGGGTGCGGTGGCAGATGGTTTGGTGGTGTCTTCTTGGACACTTGACCCTGACCTCTGACTCATACCTACATGTGACAAGCTGCTAAGCACTGTCTTGGTTGCTATCAGAAGCTATATGGGGTTTGCTGAGCTGATCCTTCTGGACTGCCCTCTGAAATCCCTAAATAACTATAGCAGGAAAAGAAAAATACTGTGGGTATGACTCGGTCTGCAAGGTTATGTCCTTCTTTGAGTGGCAAGTGGGGCCATGGGGAACTGAATTTACCTGGAGATTAAATGAATCCCCTGGAGGAAAAGCCCTCCAGTAAAGTTTGCTGCAGTGGCGTTGCTGCTCATGTCTGCTGAGGATGCACCTCTTGCATAGTCACTTTACAGAAGCAGAGGCCATTTCAAGGCTCTTGTACTGATATTTCCATCTCCTGAGAGATTCCTCTGGTTAGAATACAAAGGGCCACATACATGCAGCAGTGTGGACTCCCTGCAGCTGTGGCTGCTCACAGTGTTAAACCTGTAAAAAGATGTCTGAGCTTGAAGAGTGCAAGAACATGCAACATTCTGGGGAAGTGTTAAAAATACCAATTTTTCAGCCCATCTTTACACAAAAAGTGCACCTACACATATGTTCTACTAGTCCAGGTATGGGGACTATAAAGTTTGCTTTTCTATCACCTAAAAAGAGAAATATATATATGTATTTGGAGCTGTCCAAGAAGAATATGTGCAAATCTGTGAGGGAAGTTGAGTTTTGAGAACTATCTCCTTCTCTTAGTCATATGAATTGCCAGCATTTCAAGCATTTGGGTGGATGTGTTTCCAAAGGGAAATCTCCCTAACCTCTAGAGACTGCATTATGTTGGCTCATACAATCTAGATAGCAACTTTCCCTAATTTCTCTGTGCCTGGGCCCAATCTAGCCTGTGCTAACATCAATAAAATTTTTGCTGTTCAACTTCTTGGCAGCAGGATTAGGCTTTCTGTTTGTATTACTTCTTTATCTGTGATTTAGATTTTCTGCCAAGGCCTTTAACTATTGATGTCAATTGATGATAGGGAAAGAAAGAGGAGAGAGGATTTATTTTTTACTTGAAATACCATACACTGAGTGTTTAAACTTCTTACCAGTTGTGTACAAAACTTATGGTTCTATGCAAATGCCCACTTTCCTGGATTACAATAACTTGACAAAGTTACTCTGTACTTCACCTTTGCATAATGGCTCTTAAAGATTCTTGTACGTCTTATGCACTTAGAGTATTATGCAAATAATTTAAGAGCCAAGAGCAGAAATATGCTCATGAATTGTTGTTCAAAAATTGGCTAAAGAAGAATCTAAAGTTAACTTCTTTCCTCTCTCTCTGTTTCTCACTGTCTCTGTCTCTCTCTGCCTCATATGGGCCATAAACCAATATTCTCTATTCTCCAGAAGCAGCAGGAACAGTGTCTAGTAGCACAAACATGCAGATATTAAAACTTGAGCTTATTCAACCATAATCTAACAAAAAGAAAATTAAGTGAAAACAAAAAGCTTAGTTACACAGCTAAGAAAAAAATAATGTGTTTCCTGAACACATAAGGGTACAATTCTCTCTCTCCGATTAGAAATCCTCGGGAGATTTGGGTTTCAAGTGGGGTTAAAAGCTTCATGGTTTGTTTAGCCAACACATGTAAACCCAAAGGCTATTTTTGGCCAGGAGCGTATCCTTGGTGCAGGGAGCATTTGCAAACAGACAGGAACACTGTCCCCCCTGTGCTGCTGCCCAGCTGGGACGTGAACATCCTCTGTGTGCCATGCTGGGAGGCAGCGCCTGGAGAGGCAGCTTGGGAAGGGCAGAGCGGGGAGCGGGGTCTCTGCACCTCATGGGCAAGGACCAGGATGGCCAGGGGCTCTGAGAGGACACCGTGTCCTGGTGGGGACAACTGAGTTACACCCTGCTCTGCAAGCAGGGAAAGGAAAACCGAGTGCCTGAGGGCTGCCTCTGGCTCTCAGCCCTTCCTCCCTCCTGAGCAGGAAAACTTCATGTCCAGTTCCAGGCTGGAGCCTTAACACAGCCCAGCTCCCCAAAGCTTTGACAGACAGACGCTCTTCTATGAAAAAATCAAAGGACAAATGTAATTTTTCTCTAATGTAGTAATAGACCTACAGGCACAGGAATTTCTTGTGGGTTTGGATCATTGCTGCAAAATGTTACTGCAAAAGTATCCTTGCTGTGTCCCTTCTCCAGCATGGATGGTCAGACAGAACTGCTCTGAGTACCCAGGCTGGGCTCTCAGTTACACAGAGGTACATCTAGGGCCAATCCACAAGACTTTGTGAACAAACAGTGCTGAGTCTGGGACTGAAGGATGATTCAGGCATCTATAGGCAGAGCATTTTGATGTTGGTCATGGATTAAAAGTGCAATAGTTTTGGTAAACAGCAAGGACAAAAGTGTTTTGCCAATACACTGTTTCACAGGAATGGGTCTTGTGAGAGGAGCTACTTGTCCTTTTGAAACAGAAATACAGCTTGCTTGCTAAAGTCAATTTACATGAAATCCAGCTACTCATATTTCTTGACGATGCCTGTCTCAATACTGCCAGAGTAAGAACTTACAGTATGTGGAATTAAGACGGAACTTTATAAACTGAAAAAAAATTTGTTCATGTATTTTAATGAAAATACTGCCAGTGTGACACCAGCAGAAATGCATATTTCTGGTAGCAGAGCTTGTATGATACTTGGTAAGGTTGCTACTCAAATGTTGCACCAGTTCTGCCTTTCTCTGGCTGGACAACTGCTGGAGGAAGTTGAAAAGATTGTCAGCGAGGCAATGTAATAAATTTCACAGAAGGAGGCTGTCCTGTTGGAGACAGAATATTGGGAGGTCACTGACTATGTGCACTTGCAAAGAGAAATGTCCACCTGCATAGGCCTTTTCCATACTGCAAGCAAAAAGCTTTTTATGAGGCAGTGGCTGGATTCTGGATTCAAGCAAGTACATCCTTGGAGCAGGGTATCATCTTATTGTCACAAAGTCACCTCTGCCTATCCTGGGCTCTGTGCTGGCACGTGGGAATTTTATGCTTGGGCAGCTTTCAGAAAGAGAAGCTTTAATCCAGCTTGTGGGAGAAACCTATTGCCTGTGTAATACAGGAAGCAAACAAGATGATCACAGCAATCCCCTCTGCTCTGGGAGCCTGGCAATAGAAGAGTGGAGGTGCTTTGCTTTTGCAGTGGCATGTGGTGATACAAAAGCTTCTTGGTCATTTAAGAATTTTGGGGTCTTTATTTTATGGGCAGGGATAATGTCTAAATACACATTATTTTTTTAACACCACCACCCCCTCTTGCGCTTTGTAGAGTCCCAAGCTACAGTTGCAGAGCTGTGGTCAGGATAAAAGCCGACAGTGCAACCATAAATCAGCCAGAACCGAGTTCCTTAACCTTTCATATTAACCTCTTGCATTGACTTGAGTTAGGTGCTACACTCTGCTGCTATAAATTGTCCTGCAGTGAATTTATGAGCCTCTGCACAATAAAGGAGTTTTTCTTTGCCCCCCGCCCCACCCCTGCCCCCCACTTTTCTCTTAGTGCATTTTAGAAATTATGCAGGAAAGGCCTAATGACTGGGATCTGTGAATATTGCTAACTCTCCTTCCCACCAAAGGGATCTGACAGGAAGATGTGGGGGTTGGGAGTGGGGGTAGAGAAATTCTTAGTTTCATGTATTGGTGACATGACGAAGAAAGCCTGTTCTGAAAAACCCAAGAAACTGTTAGCTGCCCCTTGGAATAAGGAAAAAAAATCCCAGTAATTAAACCCATTTGAGAGTTAAAATAACAGTCTATTCACACCATTGCACTCATCACTCTGCTTCCCTGTCTCCTCAAGTTATTTGGTACATAAGGACAGTGGGATGCCTTGCCCCATGAGCACTCTGCTCAGGTCACCCTGCACACGTTCCAGGGGCAGAAACTCTCTGTGCTCCTCAATGGCATGTGTAGGAACCAGCCTGTGGCAGCATGAGGAGAACCCTTGGAACAGCACTTTCCTCTCTGCATTTCTCCATCGAGGCTGTGGCACTGAAATGGGAGCAGCAAAACCCCATGGTGGGTGGGAGTGCAAATGTGCCTTTGTGCCCCCAGGCACCTGGGGGGAGACCCGGGGCTGGAGCTGCTGAGGGTGGGCATGCAGGAGAGATGGCTTTGCAGTTCTTCTGTGCTGTTAGGAGGGAGGAGATATTTTTGCATGGACATCAAACACCATGGATGCCTTTTGGTGTGAGGGGGGCCTGCCAAATCCTTCCTTCCTTCCTGCCATTAATCTGTAATGCTGCAGTCCTCTATCTGCTGCCCTCCATCCCAGAGCTGGCTGCATTTCTGTGTTATTCAGAGGTTTGGAAGTATTTTGAGATATTTATACAGTGATAAAGTATGTGACTCACATCTGCATCCTGGTGTCTTTGAGCCTGTCAATCTGCAGTATTTCCATGGTACTGGTGACTGCAGCACCTGACCCAAGAGCTACGAAGAGTTTGGTGTCACTGTGCTGAGTTTGCTCCTACCTCTAGATGTGGCCCTGCAAAGCAATTAATGCTGATTGATTTCATATTGCGTGGATGACCAAGACCTGGCTGGATTTGCAAACCCAACCTCTCTGACCTCATGGCTAAAGGCAAGACATTGTGCCCTCTGAAGCTCATGGGGGTTTTTGCACCCTGATATTTTGGTGGCTGATGTGACAGCTGCTGTCCCACACAGAAATACTGCAGGGGCTGGAGCTTGGAGACACAGCCCTGCTGTTTCCAAAGCAGCACCTCTGGGCCCCATGAGCTGTGTAGGTCAGAGGTACTCCAGCTGATTTAGATAGAGCTACCTTGGAGGCAAAGCATGAGAATCAGCATGGCCCAACACCTTACTGAAATATCTACTTTTCTGCAGAAAATCAGAAAATGAGTAAAAAATGAGCTTTCTTCTGTCCTACCTGTGGTACACACAATTTCAGTGACTCTTTCAGAGATAAAATGGCCACTTCAAGTAAATAGAACCGGAGCTCCAGAAAGCCATTTTTTTTTTTTTCCCTAAGGGTAGGTAATTTTATTCCCTTATCTGCATTTATAAGTACAGCTGGTGCTCCCTAAAACTGAAGTGACTTTGCTGAGATGCAGGGAGCCATCTGGGCTCTCCTGTCTGGGTGATGGTGGGGAGCAGCGGCTGCTGGGGAGCATTGGAGCTGTGGATCAGTGTGGCACTCCCAATGGAGAGGTGTAATCCTGAGGACTCTGCTTCCCCACTGAGAGAGCAATGCAGCTGTTCCACAGCTAACCGGGCAAGTGCAGCTGTGTTGGGGAGCCAAGCAAATATCCAGCAAAGAAAAAGTTAAAAAGAGCAGCTGTCCTGGTTATGTGCAAGGTGGGAGTGAGGACCTGCAGATTTTTATGTTGTTTTGGTTTTTTTTTCACATTGTGAGAAGAAAACTGAAGAGGGTTTAGTTGAAAGTTTTTCTTGTGTGTTCTGTTTCTCCTACCCTGGCCACCACTCTTGTCTTCCCGTATCTGTGTGTGTACTTGTTGCTTCTCTCCTACCCCAGATTTCTCCAGAGCACCCCCAGTGTGTGCCTTCTTGTCTCTCTCTGGGCCATGCAGCACGGCCAAGCCGTGCCTGGGTCCCTCAGCCCAATGAGTTCCTGTGCCTGCCTGGGACTTTCCAAGCTGCAGAGGATCCTAGTGAAGCCAGCAGTAGGGGAGGGACTGCATTTTGTGATGGTGAGGAAATGCTCCCGTTCCCCCACTATATGGTGGTCTCAATTTATGTTATCCACTTCAGTGCTGAGAAACATTTTGCATCTCAAAAGCTCTGGTGCACCAAGCTTTGGTGCAGCCCCGGGCTCCTCTGCGCGGTGCTGTCAGCCTTTCCTGGCTCTCATGAGCTCCATGGGCTGGGCTGGCTCCCCAGCCCCTGCTCAGGTCCTCTCAGAGCCCAGCACGGGGGGCAGCTCCCCTGCCCCTGCCCTGGCGATGTGGGAAAAAGCACCAGAAATAAAGGGAAAACAACAAAAGGCAGGACCCCTCCAGTTGGATCATTCGCGGGTCTATTTCCATTCCCCGTTTGTTTACCTTATAGAAAAGTTAATTGGCTCCTTTTGATCTTACAGTGAAAACCACAAAGGAAATTTTGTTAGAGTAGGAGCAAACTGAAGCCTGTGAGTTTCTCCGATATTCATTAAAGCAATTCTGTTTGAGTCTTAATTTAAAGAAAACATTAAATTCTTTTCCCCCTTGCTTATTATTAAGAGCCCACTACGTCCCTAGGCTAAAGCGCTCGCTCCACAAATAACCTTCCCGACAGCTGCCAACTGGGTGCACTTTATAACCTGCCTTTGGAATATATATATATGTGCATGTACCTGGCAATACAGAAAGAGCTGTGTTTATAGTGGCATTGTCTTTAACGTTTCCAAATAGGCAAGTCAAGATTATTAGAAAGTTTAACGGGCTAAAGGAAAATCACTATAAGTTTAGAGTACGCTACTTTATTCTTTTTAAGTATGAGTCTTCCCAGTGTACTGAAATTAAAACAATTTTTTATTCCAAGTTTGAGGCAATTAAACTGAAAATGTGATGAGAAAATATTTCTTTTTTGAGGTTGATTTAATTAGCTGAGCTATATTAGGAAAGCAAGTAATGCAATCTATTTATGGACAGATGCATCTCTACATAATAATAGACAATAAAAATAAATTAAAGAGAATCAAAAGGCAAAAATAGCTGATGTTTTTCTCAAGTCTCTTCTAGTAATTTCTTGAGGGCAGTAGGCAGCACATCTCTGCTGCTTGCAGTTTTTTTTCCAAACAAAATGATTCCCTCATTCGTTTTATGAAATCTCTGTCTATTTTTATGAAGATAGTTGAAGAAAAAACAAGTCACCCAGCAGTCACCCTCCCACCCCTCACTTCATTTATAACTATTGTACAGCAGCAAAATGAATTTAGTGAAAATGTGGCTTGTGACAATTGATGACACAAAGCGAACAAACAAATAAGATCTGATCTCACGCTCTGAGGAAAAAAAACCCTCCACATTTTAAGCAGATAAAAATCTAAAGGACAAACTCAGTGGAAACTTGTGTGCCAAACACAGAAGCCCCAACGGTGAACCAGTACGGCTCCAAGGCAGGGAAATAATGGAGCGGGTTCCCATAGGATTTTCTTCTTTTCATTGCAAAACTGGACTAAACCCACTGCCCATCCCTCTGTGCACAGACATTCATGGGGACAGACAAATATGTATTTGCAGCTCGTTGTCTGGACGTGCTGCCATACAAATGCAAAATCTTCTGAGAGCTGAAATACGTTGAGGACAAAAAATAAATTGCCACGTAGGGAAGCTATTGCTGTGTGATTATCAGAGAAGAGTAAAGCAGGGAGTCATTCTGGGAAGGGAATGAACGCGCTGTGCATAATTACAACATCATGGTCAAGATATTTTATTTTCATTTTAAAAGGCTACATAAGTATTAGCCAAAATGTGACAAGTAAGCACTACTTAAATATGTAACATATTAAAGAGAGTTTTACAGCTCTTTTGTTGTGTGTTTCATTGGTAAATTTTAAATCAACAAATGGCACATATCAGACATTCAAAACTATATTGCAATATTTGTCCCCCTAGTTTTAACATGCATGTATAAGAAATATGGTGATGTCAAAATATAGTTTTAAATAATTAAAAGAATAAAAGCAGAACTAGGTTTGATAATTTCTTTGTGGGGGGTTGTTTTTGTTTTTGATAGCAGAAACAGATTTAAAAAACATCCTGGAAGATGTTACAATTTTTACAAAAAATTCTTATGCTTATGCTGTTTTTGGCATTTCTAATCGCCTTTTCCAAACCATGAATATTTCTTTTCTTTAGTCAATATAAAGATGTTTGAGAGCTATTATGTCAAGTAAAATAAAGGCAAGGAAATATTTTTGACTGGTAAAATGGGAAGGTATTTTTCAATATTTTTAGTGAAAAAAAATCATAATAAGAGCACTTAAATGCTGTTTAATAAGAAGCAAAGCCTACTCGAAAAACAGTTGGAGCTCTTCAGGTTTATCCCCTCCAAATTAAAAAATTGTTCTAAACAGATTAATTTTCCCCATTTTCACCAGCAAAGACAAGTTTGTAGAATTACTGAGAAATAACATTTTTTTTTAATGTTAGCAGGAAAAAGGAAAATAAAAATTTCTGCAGGTTGGCAACTAAAACAGGATAATCCTTAGAAGGGAAGGAGAGAGGGAATGAGAGTGTTGAAAAGCACAATCAAGCAGCAAAATACAAATGTCTCTCTTGCCAAATCCAGCTCACTGTTAAAGCAAATAAGTTACTCAGCAAAGAAAGAAAAGTTTGGACCCTACCTTTGTCAGCTGAAAAGTAATGGGGAACGTCTTCCAATACTGAGAATGACCTGCACTGCCTATAGGGTACTCCTTACCTTAAAATCTATACATTTCTAACCAAAACAGCTTGGAGCAATTCACATAAAACAGACCCAAATGTTGCCCATTCCATGTAAAAGATCAGGTTTCTGTCTCAGCTCAGCCTGTGATATCAGACTTGGGCTTTTTTTTTTTTTTTTTAAATATGTATTCTTATGTTTCCAATCCTCCAGCACACTTTTTTCATCTTAGTAAAGTTTGCTTTTTGGAAAGGGTGTGTGGGAAGGATTTTCAACTTGTCAGGACTCTCTCTTTTCAGTACAATTAAGCTTTCACTTGATCATTTTGCAGGCTGGAATGATTTGCTCTGGTCACCGGCTCTTTATTATTAATATTGTTTCAGATACATAAAGTTTACTGCAAGCTGTAAATATGTCAGGTTTTGCCACAGGGTTTACTAATAAAGAACTCTTAGAGGGGGATTATTGATGGGAAAGATAATCTTTTCAATAAGGGTTCCTGCTCTTTTTGTTTCCCTGGGTGAGCGCGGTGCAGGGGCGCTCCCGTGGGGGATGCCCGATCTCCCTGCGCTTCCCTGCAGAAAGCACAAGGACACCGGGCAGGGCCCTCCTGCTCCTGCCTTCCTCCCAGCCTGACACATTTCTGCCTTTCTGCAGGACTTTAAATGCCCTATTAATATTTTTAATACCTTTGGTGCTATGGTTTTTTTAATGGGTTTGTGACCATAAGGAATTGATTGACTGTCAAGTGACACTTCCAAGTTATTTCTGTAGGTGTCACCTTGGGTTAGTGTAGTGCTATTAAACACAGTGAATACTTCTCTTTCTTTCAAATATGGCCACACAGCTCAGCTAATTAGTTATTTTTTAAACAAACAAACAAGAAAGAAGCATATATGTTTGAATTTCTCTTCTGCCAACATTTCTCTTTCTTCTTTTGAAATATCCTATTATTAAATATATATATATTTGGGCAAGTCACAATAAATGTCTGATCAATCATTCTTAATTCACTTTGGTATTTACTGTAATAACAATAAACAATATTAGGCTCATATGGTGTTAATGTGGCTGTCATATGGCTGCCCAGAAAACATCTATGCACATTTACTATTAATTAAATGCATCATTAGGAATTGTGAGAAGAGAAGAGAAGAGAAGAGAAGAGAAGAGAAGAGAAGAGAAGAGAAGAGAAGAGAAGAGAAGAGAAGAGAAGAGAAGAGAAAAGACACATGGAATGCTGTCTGTTCAGAAGCCTAGTTAACTTACACTGTATGGGGAAGGCGAGGAGATTAATGGTGAGATAAGGCTGTATTGCTTCAGCTGTCACTTCAAATCCAAAGCTTAAATTTTCCTGTCAACTATATAAAATTTACCCGGCACAACTATCTCTAGATTCTGCAAGTCTGGAGAATTTCCTTATTCTCACATAAGATAACGTCAGAGACGGCAAGATGAGGGCAGCACTGATTTTACCTGACATCCTTCCTCTTTCCACACAGTTGATTTGTTGGGAGGTGGGGGAATTTTAAAGCTCACAGGGAAGGTGGAAACCAGCTATCTTTTCCCAAAAATGAGCAATAGGCTAGAAGATAGGCTGCATTAATGTAGGAAGGACTCTGGGGCCCTCGATGGGCCTATTTAGGGCCCTATTGAGCAAGACGGCCTGGGAGGCAGTGGGAGCCCTTTGCTCTTTGCCAGTGGGACAGGAGGGGATGGGAGGGGACGAGGTGATGCAGGGGAGCCTGGTGCACCTGCACCCGGTCCTTGGGGGGTTTTAGCTGCAGGCCAGTGGCCATCCATGGCCCCCAGGCATCCCCAGCAGAGCGGAGGCAGCTGAGCAGCAGGCGCTGCAGGAGCAGGAGGTGTGATGGAGCTCGCTGATGGGATAAACTGGCAGTGGGTTCAGCACGGCTGAGCTTGCCACGATGGAGAGGAGAGTGGGGGGATTGAGCTCGGCAGCCAAAAAACCCCAAACCTCAGCTGTCATCAGGATAAAATAATGAATGTCTGAAAACCAGGCTCCGTAAAGTAAGCATGTTCAGGAAAGCCTGTAACCTCATGCTTGCTTTTAAACCCTGCTGGTATCAAATCAGTGCTGTCCTGAGGAATGGTAGATTTAAGCATGTACTTAACAGTTTCCTGGATTCGTGGCTCAGGGTGGAGGTGGCTGGTCAGAGCAGCTGCAAGCTGCGGGCGTGGATTTTCTTCCCAGGGTTGTGGCTGCGGAGGAGCAGAGCTGAGCCTGCTCAGAGTCAGCTCTGAGTTTTGATATATAATTGCAAGCAATTCTCATCCAGGCTCAGGAAAGCTGAACAGGGGCCTTGTTTACTTTACCCTTCTTATTTTTTCCCCTGAAGGCAAGCAGCCAGGGTTAGGTTTCAGCCTGGTGGTTGCTTGGGCCAATGACGCAAAGGAACAAGGTCTCGTTTTCTCTGTGATGGTCTCTGGGTACTACAGCCTGACTAGTAATGTTAATGAAGTCCCTTAACATAAACACTGCTTTTCTAACACACTCCTCAGGGACATGGAAAAATCCCTTGGCTTCAGCTAGGGAAAAGGCTGGGGCAAACAGAGACACACACTGGGTATAACGCACCGGGGAGAAAAGAACTGACTATTTACAGCAGGTATAGGCAGTTGTTTCAACATGATCTTTGCCTTGCCTTGTGCCATCCTTGCAGCACTGAATTAAACTGATTCAATGTTTTCTTTGCATTGCCCTCTTAGTCCTGATGGTGCTGCCAGTTGCTTTGGCGCTCTCCTGGCTCGATGATCTAATACCGGGTAGAGGTATCAGGTCAGATGTGCCTTACACCAGAAGGGCAGCCTGCCCTTCTAAAAAACAGGAATTGTTTGATAGAAATTGTCTGCCGTTGTCTCAGGCAAAATGGCGTGTGCTGTTTTTAGTGGAGAGAACCTGGAAAAATGGTGAATCAAAGAAAAAAGGGTCATATGTACGGACTGTTTAATAAGGGTTCGTGGTTTTCTTTGTAAGCAACGGTAGGAAACATTTTAGAAGTGTAAAACTAATGTAGTTTAGCAAAAAATAAACCAACCCACAAGATAAAAATAAAAGTGAGAGAGAAAAATTAAATAGTTTCCAATCGCTTTGAGTTGGGAGAAGCCTTTGGTGCTGGAACAAAACAAAAGACAGACTTTTTTTTTCTATTGTTCCCTCAAAACTTAAAATTTTAGCTTGATGCCAAGTCATCAATTCCAACCTAGCCCAAATTTCAGCTTGACATGTGAATTTAAAAACACTCTACCTCAATAGTGCATTGTTAGTACTGAGCTAAATGATCTGCCCTGACTTACTCAGACATCTAGAATTCACCTCTCTAAATAAAATTCTTCCTTCCATTTACCATGTGAAACTTATTCCTCATGCTTGTGAATAATCATTTTCCCCTAGTCAGATATTGGCATCTGTCAGAGCTTTTTGCTTTGACCCCTTCTCCATGCTGAGCACAGTGGGGCAAGACCTAATGTCCTTGTTTCACATATGGAAATGGGGCATGGGGGTGTAACTGCAGTGTCCTGACATGATGGAAAGCACTAATATTTCCCAACAGAAAGGACAAAGTTTGAAATGTGAAAATCACATTATTTCCCTGGTCTAGTACAAATCCATATGGCTTTCTTGGAGACTTGGGAGAAATAGCTAGGCTAGAGTCTCCAGGGTGAGGTGAGTGTCCTTTAGTGTCCTTGACTGCTGTAGCCTTGCAAAATTAGAAACAGTCCAGGTTAAAATGTTTGTTCTTTGGGGATGAAGAGCAGAATAAAAAATGGTGGGGGCCAGTATGAGCCCTCAGGTCTGAGAGTGGTAAAGTCCTCGCTGAACTGCACCCCCATCTCCACTGAAGCAGCTACAGGGCTCTGTTTTTCATGACTGATGCATTTCACTCCCCCAGGGACAGAGTGGGGAAATCCATCTTTTGGCCAGAATCCAGACGAAATTGGTGCATTTTCCACTTCCCTTTTGAAGGCCCTTGAAACTGAACTCCACCACCCAAAGAGGCCATGAAATGCTCGCGCTGGCTGCGGCACATCAGCCTTTCCCCTCTGAGCAAGCCATCAGAGGGAGCCTGCTGTGCATCCTCACATACACACCAGCCTGCTGGGCAGAGCTGGCAGGAGGCTCTGGGGGGGAGGCCATCCCAAATTTGGCCATCCTGAGCTGCACTCAGCGCTGTCTGAGAGGAGCAGAGCAGCCTTGCTGGCACAGGCACTGCCTCTTCTCTGTGCAGAGCTCCACACCATGCTCCCCGGGGAGAAAATGATGAATGTCATTGGCAATTAGATCAATTCAAGGTAGCTAAGCATATGAAATCCACTTAATAATCTCATTTGTAAAAGTTCTTATTAGATTTTATTTTGATTTTTGATTTTTTTCAAAATAAGTATTTTGAAAAGAACATGATCAAGTACCTACAGTAGCCAGCTAAAATTGAATCCCAAAACTGAGGGAAAATAACCAGTGTTAGAGTCTTGCTTTAACTTCTGATCTTCCAATGTACTCACCAATATGTTAGGTGGTTCCTGTCACACATTAAAGGGACACGAAAGAAATGCATTGTCATGATCATCAATAGTGATCCTTTTGTAGCTGAGACATTAGACTTTGGAGGCTTTGGAGCCTGAGATATTTTATTTATCTGAAGATCTGAGGAATATATCTGACATATCATTTAGAACACCTCCTGAAATACCTATCATTTTTGGATCCAGGACAAGAGAGTGGCAGGACTTCAAGCTGCTCTGAGATGGCAATTCTTACATTCGTATGAAAACATTAAAATACAAAATTGTGACATATTATAGTGAAAATACTCATGTTTTCTTGCAACAGACAAATCAAATAAACCCATTCAGACCAATGTGAGCTTTATGCTTCTAGTACCTTTTGCAATATAATTATAAATTACCTATTCTTGAAAAAATAAAATCAGATAATTGTTGAAGGAAAATAATGGAAAAGGATGCTGTGTATTACTGCAAAGCTCAATGAACCAACAATCAATCACCTTCTGCTCAAATCCCCTCTGCTGATGCAGGGATTGTCATGGGAAGCAGATGCAGGGTGACAGGGCCACCCCTGCTTCTCCATGGCTGTCAGCAGAGAGGGCTGTGATGTGCTGCCAGGCTTCAGAAGCCACATCAGCATCTTCCAAGTGTGATGCAGACCCAGGGCAAGGCTGTCACCTGCAGAAATGATGGCTCCAAGGTCTCAGTGCTCTATGTGGGGCATGAGAGCACAGGCACTAGGATGGCAAGCCAGGAAGAGCCTGGGACTGAGGGGGAGGTAAGAGCAGCCAGACCATCCCTAGGGGGGATATGTTGGCTGGAAAGCAAAATGATAAATGCAGTAAAGAAGGTGAGTGGGAGCAGGAAGGTAGGCTGCCTGATGAGGTGCAAAGCAGAATGGGGAAATGTTTTAATTGCAATTCAGGTGCAATTGATTTTTGTGCCTTTTGTCCTTAAGAATATTTCTTAATAAATTCAGGGGACATTAATTATCCTTATTGCACCATTTCAAAGATATGATCTTGAACTTCTCCTGCAATGAAAGTCCTCGAGCTGACACTCAGTGCCTCCCAGAGGCAATGATAAATATCAGAGTGAAGTGGGGTGCCTGCCTTTGGCTTTTCCCAGGGCCCTGAGCTGCTTCTACTTGTTTGCCTGTTTTATTTGACTGTAGAAATCCTTGTGCTAGATCTGATGAACTAGCTGGACGAGCAAACTGGGTGGTGGCTGTTGCTTACTTCTTAAGAAACTGGGAAAGCATAATTTATGGACAATTTTTGGGCTAATTTTCTAAAGAGATTTCTTTTTCCTCCAGACCTCAGGCAGCTGGAATTTGGCCTGTCTTTTAGCATGCTGTTCCTTATTGTTAATTACCTTAGTGTCATCTGGATATTCTTATTATGAACTTTAAATATCCACTTTAGAATTGAGTAGATAAAACCAGGCATTGAAATGGATGGGAAGGATCCTACTGATGTGCCCACCAAACCATACTTATCTCCAGTGAAGACCTAAGAAGAAGAGAAAATAGAAGCCATAACAATTTTTAAAAAGAGTCGATTAATATATCTACAGGGTACTTGAAGTTCAAGCCGTGTACTGTTCCAAATGGATGGCATTGCTTAATGTTGGCATTTCATAAATTCCCTCCCTTTGAGCTGGGGAGGCCACATCTTTGCTCGGTGGTGGGAGGACACAGATGTATTTTTTACAGCCTTGATTGACTAAAGAAAGCCACAGAGTCAGATTGTGGCACAAGGGCTCACAAGCCAAACACATTGGAACATTTTGTTCTCCAAACACTGCATCGATTTCCATGGTCATGTTTTCTGCCCTGTGGTGGTGCCTATGACACACTTCTGCACATGGACAGCAGCCAGCCCTTGGAAATGAGCAGCTTTGGCTCTGACCATGGACAAGCCTGACCTTGGTTCAGCTGTGGGTTCTGTACCCACAGCACTGGCAGCTGCCATCAGCCCAGCTCTGCAGCTCCTGGCCTCATGGGCCCCTTCCCTGCGTGCCCCAGGACATAACAGAGGTGCCACGCTACCGAGGTGGGCACTGGGAGGTAGCCTTGGGCAGCAGAGCACAAGTCAGTTCAGGAATAAAGTAGTCTTGAAATGATCCAATTTGGTCAATGGAAGCTCCTTGCAGTGACTTGGGATGACCTATCCCTTTCTATATCTCTAGGGAAGATGCCAGGAAAAAAAAAGCTAAAAACTGCTGGAATTTGAAATATTAAATTATTTTTCCACACTTTTGGGCCTTGCTCCCATGCTGACATCTCTGCAGATCTTAGCCCAGTATCTTTGAGCAGACTTTCCATTTGGATTTTCAGCTATTTGAGCTTCCTTAAGATGTGGGGGATTGTTTTCCTGATAAGACACATAATGTAGGATGGGTATGTTATTACTGTGTTATTTTACCTCTGATAATTTCATTAAAAAGCTTATACAACTTCTTCACAAACTTTTAGGTCATGGGTTAAAACAGGAGAAAACTATGCCCTGGCTTGTGGAAGATAACTTGTTTACAAGGGTAAGGAGAAAGGCAGGTGCACCATGGGTAGGCAGCAACCAGATAAAGGTGAACATCTGGAAGCGCTGCAATGCTGGCTTGTAGACTTTGTACAGAAATAACTTGGTTGGTTTTGTAAGACCTTTTATACCTTTAGAGATGCTTTCTTTCCATTTTGCTTTTAGAAGAAAAAATTATTGCTTTCTGTTTGGAGGTGGGGTCAGTAGCATCATTTCCAATCCCAGTCACCTTCACTGATCAATTTCTGCCCCAGCTGGTGAAAGGGTTTGCACATTTTGACTTCAGCATGTGTTTTCCTGGGATGAAACTGAAATACTCACATTTGTATTACACTGTCTCCTGGCCAATTTCTTGTGACACTGGCCCCCCTGTTTAAGATATCCAAATGTAGATGAACAGGACAGTTTTGCAATCCACCTTTAAGATGAGCTGGGATTCTTGAGATGGCAGAGGGAAAAGCTTAGTAGGGAGAAAAGAAGTGGAAGACAAGACAGGTACTGGGGTATCATTTCTACATTGTCTGTTGTGGAATACAGACTCCAGTATTGATCAAAACCTACCACTTCATTATTTAATACTTTTTTTTTCTTTATAATTTAAAACCTAAGAAGCCAATAATCTTCATCTTTTAAAATCTTGGATGCGGATGACTAACTTGCCTCTTTATTTGGGCTATGACTTGAATGTTCTGTTCCATTGTAGGCAATGGGCTATAAGTGATGAGCTGTTACAGGACAGACAGCTGTGGGCTGTGTTTCAGGCAGTCCTCAAGATACTTCAAGCTCTTTAACACACTGTAGCACGAACTATGAATAGACACACTTGTTCTGCCACTTAACCAGAAGTTTCCCCCAAAATGTGTTCAGCCTCTCCTAAACCAATGTTGGCATTGGTTTTGAAGGTTTTGAAGGTTTTGAAAACAAGCCGATGGTTAATGCTCCTATGATCAGCAGAAATAAACACAGGGGATTCTTTTCTCTTCTTTCAAGATGCCTCTCTCCTCCTTTTTGCTCTCCACTGATTTCCATATACAGAATCTAAAAGTGGCAATGTCTTAGGGACACACCATCTCTCTATGACTGATCTTCTCCCCCTTCTATGAAAGGCCCTGGACCTTCTGAAAACCAGAGAAATTCCTGTGAATGATAGCAGCTCATGCCAAAGGGAAGAGCTCAATGAGAGTACTCACTTTACATCTTAGTAGTTTTTGCATTTTTTCTATTTGTCCCAGTGAATCTGAGGTTTCATAAAGATATTTCTCAGGCAGATTCCTTCCCACCCACCCACCCCTTATGGCTTGTGTGGTATTTCCTTCCTTCCTTCCTTCCTTCCTTCCTTCCTTCCTTCCTTCCTTCCTTCCTTCCTTCCTTCCTTCCTTCCTTCCTTCCTTCCTTCCTTCCTTCCTTCCTTCCTTCCTTCCTTCCTTCCTTCCTTCCTTCCTTCCTTCCTTCCTTCCTTCCTTCCTTCCTTCCTTCCTTCCTTCCTTCCTTCCTTCCTTCCTTCCTTCCCTCCTTCCTTCCCTCCTTCCTTCCCTCCTTCCTTCCTTCCCTCCTTCCTTCCTTCCTTCCTTCCCTCCTCCCTTCCTCCCTTCCTCCCTTCCTTCCTTCCTCCCTTCCTCCCTTCCTCCCTTCCTCCCTTCCTCCCTTCCTCCCTCCCTTCCTCCCTCCCTTCCTCCCTCCCTTCCTCCCTCCCTCCCTTCCTCCCTTCCTCCCTCCCTCCCTTCCTCCCTCCCTTCCTCCCTTCCTCCCTTCCTCCCTTCCTCCCTTCCTCCCTTCCTCCCTCCCTTCCTCCCTCCCTTCCTCCCTTCCTTCCTTCCTCCCTCCCTTCCTTCCTCCCTCCCTCCCTCCCTCCCTTCCTCCCTTCCTCCCTTCACCTTCCTGCCTGCCTGCCTGCCTGCCTGCCTGCCTGCCTTCCTGCCTTCCTCTCAGCCCCACAAGTCCTTCCTCTTCCATCTTCGTTCCCTCTCTGCAGTGGAGAAGAGGGGTACAAAAGACCTTACGGCATAGTTTAGCTATGCTGAATTTTTCTGTTAACTAATACAACATGTTCAAAGCTTTGACTTTGTGTAAGCAGATTCATCCAGAGGAAAAGACTGTTAGGAAAAAACAATTGTCAAAGATAAAGGAATCACTTGAAAGTGATCTAGCCAGGCTGTGCTGTGGCTGTCTCCACGCATGGGAGAGTCTTTTTGGGTCTGGAGAAAGTTAGCAGAGTGTAGCACTGCGCTGTGGGAGAGGGATACAGAACCACATATGTTGATATCTGCTTTTGACAGAGTGTTGACCTGAATGGCAAAATTCATATGTGGATAAGAATCATGACTAAGACACTGTGCTTTAAGAGATCTCTGTTTGATTTAAGAGTGCCTCTGATGAAAGAACTCACATTTAAACTTTAGCTCCAAACCCAGAAGCTCTGTTAAATTTATCTGGGCTTACATTTTAGTGACTATCTGCAAATTTGGCAAAAGCTCATCCAGAGACTCCCAGAGGCTCATGAGCCTTTTTGTTGAAGATGTCTGAATGAAACCTGGAGAATTGGAAAAAGGTATACAACCTAATCCTTGAACATTGTTCAGCCAAATCCATTCCCCAGAAGAAACAGTGGAGTCTGAAAAGTTGCACATCTTGGTTACATACGCAGCAGAGATGCCATCTCTGCCCCGGGGAGCTTATGGTCTAGGCTGACATTGGGGGCCCCTCAGTGGTCTGCATTTCAGAGTACTTACTCATGGATAAATATGAATGACAACATTAATTTACCACCCAGGGGCTGGGAAGACAGATCTGATAGTGCTTGCGGGGGGTGGCCCTCTACATTACAGAAAGCATAACGTCAAAGAAGAGAAACAAGCTAATCACATCAACACCTACCAAGGAGTATCTATTTACTGTAACTCTAGAGACATCAGGGGTCACTAGGGACCAATAGTACCAGTGGGACTATGGTGTAGTATTGATCAGCCAGTCAAATTTTGGTGGTGTCTGTAGAAATGCTGATGGAATGTAAATAGCTGCAAAAGAAGAAAGCACAGAGGGAGTTTTGTGCATGCCCATGAAGATGGAACAAATTCTTTAAGAGAGTATCATGGGGATGTTACATTGTCAAGCCCCATTAATGGCTGCTTCTTGGTGCAGCAGGTCCAAAATGTTTAGTTGTGGGCAGCTCTCATGCAAGACCCAGCTCCAGGGCTGCATAAAGTGGAAGCACTTGCTCAAATGGGAGTATCAGAAGGAGAAGAATCAGAAGTGAGGAGGATGCAAAAGAGCTTGTGTTCACCCTATAGTCTGAGAAGAACTGAAATGGAGGTGCTGATTTAAGGGATGCCCTAGCACTTAGCTAAATGCCTGAATGTGGATATTGTGACTTCATCCTTTAGGACAGGTTACAGGCAAATTTCACAAAGTCCCATAAAAATAAATGGAAATAAATATGCTTAAGTATAATACTAATATAATGAGCCATGTGTCTTTGTAGTGCAAAAGCAAGTTCTCAATCTATCACAGTTCTTTAAAGGGTCAGTAAACACATGGAGGAAGGTAGTCTAGCAGATTTACACCACTTAAATTTTCAAAAGAGCATTCACAAAGATTGACTAATGGTAATATAGTCTCTTGGGGCAATAGGAAAGCTCCTCTCTTAGAATAATAGCAAGGGAACAGGGAAACAGAATAGGCTGAAATAGTCATCTTTCACAATAGAGGGAGGTTACCCACAGTGTCCTTCGAGAATCCTTCTGGGATCACAGTTCAGGGTATTCAGAAATCATCCTCCACAAAATGGCATAAACAGTGAGCTGATAAAATACAGATGATACAATACTGATCTGGGTAGTCAAAACCAAAAACCAAATGGAGAGGGTTGCAACATGACTGCAAATGATTAGATATAAAATAGGAAATTAAATGTCGCAAAAGTGACATATATGGGAAAATCCAGTCCTGACCATACAGACAAAATAGCAATCTTTAACTGGCTTATGACCACACCAGACAGTCAGATGTAAGAGCTATCTGAAAACAACAGTGGCAGTCAATAAAAAGGAGTGACTATTGTATGGATTGCCCTACAGGGAATCTGCAGCCTCCTGCTTCAGGAACAGGTAGACAGCTTGGCTAGAGAGAGGGGACAGGAGTAGCAGGAGATGTGCAAAACAGAAAAACTTTCCTTTCCAGAGGGCAACAATCTTATTTCCATGATTTTGGTCCCCAGATACTATGGGAGCACATGCTGCAGAGCTGTAGAAATACTACTAACTGCCTATCTCCTCATATGGAGTGGGCATTACCAACCTTGCCCTAAAGCAGGTGCACCACAGAAAATAAAGGGATTTGACTGTGACCTTAGATGGGATGGAGTGGAGTGGGAGTGCTGCAGCCTATGTTTTGGGCCCAGAGCACTGGATTTCATTAAGTCCATTGCTCTTCCTTCCTCTTCATGTGCAGAGACTGTGGTAATTGCTGAGCAGGAGAATTAACTCAGCTGCAAGGTACTGACTGGGAAGGAACCTTGGTAGCATCAGTGGTTCCCAGTTCTGCAAACAGCTCTGTAGTTCTACAAAATCTGAAGCTACAGACATGTTTTCTGCTCCATGTGCACAAGTCCTGTGAGCTGTGCCCTGGCTCTGTGGCCACAGATGTGAGAGAGGGGGAAATTAGCACTTAATATATATATAGATAAACAACATTGATAGCCATTGCAGCGACATGTGCTTTCATCAGGTTGGAAGGGTAATTTCTAAGACTCCTTCTCCTGAGCTAGAGTCCTATACACATCTAGGAATGCTTTGCAGAGTTTTGCACAGGCTGGACTCTGGGCTTAGGCAAAGCTGGCAGCTGCAAACATACTTTGTCTGACACGTCCTCTGCCTGCAGAAAAGAACAGGTTTGGAAAGCCAAAATTATCATTGCTTTCACTCATTGAAGAAGCTGCTCTGCATGTTTATGATAGGAGTGATGTTGATCCCAGCACCAGTCATTTGTGCCTAACCCCTCGCTTCTCCTCTTCCCATGGCAGCAGAATCAGCCAGCCTTGTACTCTAAAGCATATCCATCTGAGCTCCACTCCTCTCCAGCAGAAAAGGAGGTTTAGCTTCAACTGAGATCCATGGGGTAGGAGCAAACATTTTGGTCTATACTGCCATGGAGCCTTGAGCTCCTCTGTTACAGCTGGTAGGAGCAGCATGGCAATTCGAAAGAGCTGTGGCACCGTGGAACTTCCTGTGGGTTACCCACTTACACCCACCCTCCTTCCCACAGTCCCTTCTCATCCCAGTCAACCCTGGAGTGGTATTTGAGCCATGCAGTTTAACTCCACACTGGAGAGCCATGCATGAGCTGTATTCTCAGTAGCAGTGTGGCCTCAGTGAGGAACAGGGAAGCAATACCTGGTCCTAATGGAGGGATAACAGGAAGAACTGTATGGCCAAGAGGTCATGAGCCGCCTTGTAGTGGCAATATCCTGTCTGTACTGAGACCAGCCTAGCTATGGTGTGGCTCATGTAACCAGAAGTCAGATCAACAGAATTTCTCAGCATCCAAAACCTCCCATTTACATCATCAGGTTTGTAAAAATGTGAGCATTCTAGTGGAATGCTGTGAGCTAACAGAGGTATCTGCAAATCAGGCCACTTGAAAGGTCTTGAAGGTGCAACTGTACCTCTGGACAGCTGAACTACTGCTGTAATTTTCTGAAAAATGGAATCTACTGTTTCTAACTTCTCCAGTTGAAGCAGAGCAAAGCAGTGCAAAGAGGCGCACCTCTCCCAAAACTTGTCTAGGCAACAGGAGACAGGCATTTTTCTCATGATGTCATTGTCCTGGAAACTTTTGAAAGCACATTGCAAAGGAGGAAGCCTTGTGGGTCTGAACTCCCCATGAGCCTCTCCAAATGGGCCAAGCTTTGATGAAACCAGCTCATTATCAAAAGCGGGGAAAAACATGTTGGACGTTGTTTACCACTGAGATCACCCTAGTGGTTCTTCCAGCTGCCTGAGGACATTGGTGAAGACAGAAGAAGGGAGAGATGGAAAGAGAGAAAATGGCTGTTTTGAAGTTTCCATTCTCAAGGTGACATATTTTCTTTCAATCTCTTTGTTCTAAAAAACCTCTTGGAAAGACATCTACCAAAGGCCTCTGCATCTCGGGTTCTGGGTGAGCTCCATGGTCTGAAATTGTTTCTGGTGAACTTTGTTAACTTTTGAGTGTGTTTAATGACCTTACTTTCCCTGTTCATCTTGGCATTGGATTGGATAACTCTGACTAGAAGAAAATGCATATAATGATTCCTGTACAATTAGGGACAATGCCAAGTTTCAGCTTTCTTGACATTAGAGTTCAGGCCCAAGAGTTTAAGCTCTGTACTGCTAGGAATTGCCACATTCTCATGTTGAAACTCTGGAGGATTTCACAATATATGAAGCTCATCATAACCAGGAATGAGAGATTTTCCCCTGTTGTATACACTAGAAGTTATGAGAAATGCAGCCAAAATCCTGCCAGAGGTCTCCTGTCATCCTGTAGTTAAAATCTTTTGTTTTCTCTGAGTTGATTGGAAAACAAGAGCAGGATGAGGCTTTTTCCAATTAATTTGTCAATGGCTATCTGAACCACAAGGTGACTCAGAAAGGGCCAGGCCATGGTCCTGTACTCTGAGCACATCTACTGACACCAGTGGATTTACTGAAATCATCATCTGTATCCAAACCTTCCTTGGGGCGGGGGCTTCCTTACAGACCTGTGTGCCAGCAAAGTCTGAGCTCTTTTCAACAGGAAGCTGAGGGGTGAGCACTTGAAGGAGAGTCAGAGAATGGAAAATCTGATGACTTCCATTCAAATTGTGGTCCTTGAAAAATTGTAGAAAAAGCAAAATGTTACTTTGGGAGCGGTAATAGAAAAACCTACCTAGTAGAGAAGCACAGAAAGCCAAGTGCTGATTTGATTTTTAATTCTGACTTCTCTTCTCCGGCCATGATCAAAGAAAGACAAATAAACTTGGTTTTAACTATTCCTTCATATGCTGAAAAGGGTTGATCACCAAGCTTTCAGTTCCCAGAATGTGTCTCCACTACTTTAGCAGTACACCAAGCAACAAGACTCAGGAACAACATTTATTAAATTTTTGGAGTCAAGGAAGGGTGAGTATTAAGGAAGGTGTTTACCCAAGTGACTAGATGGCTAACAAGCTCAGCTTCCATTGATGGGCTGACATCTGGCCAACTGGGCTGCTGAAATGGGTAGCACCAGTCTATTGTCTTTTTCTGGGCTCATCTTGCTTTGGAAGTTCATTTCACACATGCTCTATGACTTGAGGACATCAAGAACATTTCTTCTAAAAATAAGCCAAGAAATGTAGCAATCGTAGAATTATAGAATACCTCAGGCAAGAATATCTCAAGGGACCCTTAAGGATCATCAAGTCCATCTCTCTACTCTTTTCAGGACTACCAAAAACTAAACTAAATAACTAAGAACATAGTCCAGATGCTTCTTGGACTGTGACAGGCAAAGGCTTAGTTATATATCTTTTTTTTTTTGATAAATGTGCTCCTTACACTTTGGTATTCAACAATAATGCCCTAAAAAACAACCTTTCTTCTGGGATCTAAGCAGTATATCCTCCTTGAACTGGGGGCTGGCTAGGAATTCTACACTCTTTTTCATTCTCCCTGTACAATTCTTCTTAACCTCTAGATTTTGGGACCCCTGAGCTACTCCCCTTTAGAAATCTAAGTACTTTATTTTACTTCAGTTTACATTAGGATTATCAGTAGTGTAGCAAGATTTGGAGTTCTTTTGTGTTCAGCTCTGATTAGACGTAGGAAGAAGCCAGGCTCTAGGTCAGCAACATTCATAAAAAGTACTGGACTTGTGCTGCTTAGGAAACTCTATTATTAGGAAGCGAGCAGGTTTTTCAACATGTTGGTCCATTAATGGTCAAAATAATACAAAAAGATAGATGGAAAAAAACCCCAAGAGTGATATTTTGCACCAAAAATAAAAGCTGTCTGAATTATTTTACTTTGGTTTCTTAAGGGAAAAATAATCAAATTGAAAATCTTTGTAGCTTTTCTGCTGTGCAGTAACAAGAAGTGTGTTTGTTTACAGGGCAGAATAGGGCTTGATAAACAATCCTGTCTTTACATGCATGAATACAACCTGAAAGAGATTTTTCCTTAATTTTCCCATTTTCTTTTCTTTCCTTTTTTTCCCTCTCACCCCCCTCTTCCCTCCCTCCATCCTCCCACCCCTGCATTTTTACAAAAGCAGTTAACTTAATTTCAGGAGCTTGTGTGGTTTTCATTAGGATTGCAGTCTTTTGAAATGTCATGAGAACACCCAACAGGAACTGAAATTGATATAAAAGGGGTTGACTCAGATCACCCTCTGCACCCTGCCATCTTGCTTCAGCTTGATTGCTTCTGGGTTGGAAAGTGAAAGATTGACAATTTCTGGGGAAGAAGAGAAGAAAGGAGAGAAAAGGAAGAAGAATGAAAGGGAGATGTAAAGTTTTCTCCAGTCTTATTCTCTTTCTGCCCCTGCATGACTAGTACTTAGAGCTGTGACGTGTATATCATCATTTTGCTGATCTTTGAGGAAGGATATACTGGATGGGGATGCTCCAGATGATAGGGATAGAGCATGCAGGAACAGAAATGTGGTTATGCCTCTTAAGGTATGCAACAAGGACATAATCTGACAGTATGAATCTCGCCAGAATGAGACTTCCCTGCAGAAAGCATTTTCTTAAGTCGTTGGGCTAACCAGTACTTGCTTCCTCAGTCTGACTGGGCATTATGCACACAGACTGATGGGTATGACTGGCCTGGTGAGGGTGTTTCTGTGAGCACATGCTGCACACACACACACACACACACACACACACACACATGCGCACATACACACACACACATGCGCACATACACACACACACATGTTCTCTTCAACTGTTGAAAGAGCTGTTGCTTTTGGAAAAGAAGAAAAAGCTGTTGCTTTTGTCACTGAATATGCCACTTTTCCTGCTTGCTCCCATCACCCAAAGGCAGGCACATTTGCATTCTGGGCCCATTTGCCAAGCCCTCTTCATCAAGGCTTGGTTCTGATGACAGTCTGTGTGACTGGGCCCAAGCTCAGTCCAAGGATGATCAGACTTCAAATGGGTAGGGATGAGCTAAAGGTAACAGGGTTGGTTTGTTTGTTTTACTCCCAAACCTGAGGGTCACCAGCATTTCATCACATCATCCTTGTGAATGGTGTCTCTGTCACCAGACCAGGAATGTGTGTTTGAGCATGGAGGGGGAGAAGCTGGGTGTGCACAAACGAATGCTGAACGTGGAAGGAGTGTGGCCACAATGGAGCAGCACTGAAGAAACGCTTCTCTGCTTCTCTGTGCTGTCCCCAGGCTGCATTGCACTTGTGTGCCCACTGCCAGGGACTGAGGCAGGTTGGGGGGCTCTGTGCCATGCTTCATTGCACATGAAAGCCACAGCCTTGGATGCTTCTTCTCTGAACTGGTTGAATTTCAGACAGAAATTTTCACCCTTAATAAAAACTTGCTTTACTGAACACTGGGTCTGGCCTCAGAAGGATACTCAAGCTGCCTGTTTTCAAGTTACAAGGTTACAGATCCAGGCATTTCCACTGTGGAAAAAGTCATTTGAGATGGCGTGCTGTTCCTTCCAAAGTGTGTTAGTCATGGGGAGCAGGCAGTGTGTTACCAGAGATCCAGGACCATTAAGGCAGAGAAAGAACAAAGTAGTCCTTCTCTGCAGAACACACAAAGAAACATTTACTCCACATTTGCCACTAGTGCTGCAGAAAAGAGAGGTAAAGGGAGGACATAAAATAATGGGAACAGAACAAATAGGAAGACAAGAGAGGGGAAATGAGATTTCTAAAACCAGCCTGCATCTTCTGTCCAAAATTTTAGGCTTAAGGATTCCTTGACAGGGCATTGGTTGTTCATGGTCCGTCTTCTTGGTTGTTCATGGTCTCTCAGCAAATCAGGCCTCTAAGGAACAACTCAGATGGCCTTTCCAACTACAGATTATTGTAATTTTAACTCAGCCTGTGATGAGTTGTCAGAGAAAATACCTTTTCTCTGCAGTCTCCTAATGGACCTGTTCTTTTTAAATCCTCAGGTTGAGTGATAATTAACATTTCAGGAAGGAGGATTTAGCAGTCTGAGACACAGGCCAAGAAACAGCTGCAGAAGAGTGTTTCTTTCAGTAAAGACTGGAAAAAGTGACAATGAGATACTTTGATACAGAGACCTACATCCTGCAATGTGCTTGTATGGGTCTGTGTGAGAGAGATGCAGGAAGGAGGCTCTGTAAAGCCAGTTGCCACTGGGGCCCTGCAGCTCTCCAGCAGAAGAGATGGACAGATTCCAGTGCTAAGAAGGCTGATAGCTGGTATGATATTTAGAGCTTAAACAGGCACATCACACTTATCATTCATCTGTCCTTATTCATTCCTGCAAGCCACAGCAGGGATAATAACCTCTGCACCAGCTGGAGGCATGTCCAGGCCACCTCAAAGGGGACCCTGGTCAGAGCCATGACACCAGCCAGGCTCATGCCTGCGAGGCCAGGAGCAATCCCATTCAGCCAGCAGCTGTGGCCTGGGGAGTTTGGGATGCATCAGTGGTTTTGATTATGTCTGAACTTCCTCTCCTACAATTGACAATTGTCATAGTCTGGAAATGTTTCTTCCTAGCAGTGTACTAGGCAAAAAAAGATAAATAAACTATTATTTTGGTTTGTTTTAGTTGCTGCTGGCATCTTAGGGGTCTTAAAGCAGGGGGCACAGAACACAATAGAGGAAAGAACAGACCAGCTTTCAGGGACCAGCTGACCTTTCAGACCCCTTGAGCCTTCACAAAAACCTTGCCAGTTACAAACCAGCTGTAAAATCAGGAACTCCTTGTGACGTCACTGCTGAAAAGTCCTAATTAGATAATTTCCCAAACCGTGCAGGTCTCAAGAGCCTCAGGTTCACCTTTAGCCCTGACCAAATCTCCCAATTTAGTGGTTAAAGGTTCAGTTCTGTGTCAGGTCAAAGGCGTTCTTGAGAAGCCACCTATTGTTCCAAAATGGATTTTGCTCTCTGATAGTATTTCAAGACAGCACCTTCCCTGAGTGCTTCCAGTGCCTCAGCATTCAGCCCAGCATTCAGCACCTTCCCTGAGCGCTTCCAGTGCCTCAGCATTCAGCCCAGCTGCTCCAAGGAGAACAGCAGCAGTAGTGAACTGTCTTTCACCTAAACCATCCAAGCAGCCTCCTAAGCAGCCATGAATAAAATCCAGCTCCCCAAAAGGCATTTGGAAAGGCTGCAGTATATTTATATGTATACACCATTGAAAGGAATCTGTGCCAGGAGACTGGCTTATTACTTTCATTATTTGTTATTATCAAAGGCCAGTGCTGTGTACAGGAACAGAACCTGTTGAACTATAACACATCTCTGGGTGCACTTAACACATCTCTAGAAGCGGAGTGAACCTGTCACATGTCCCAGAAATGGATGGGAAATGCAGTGTGGAAAATGCCACTTGAGACATGTGAGTTTAGGGCACAAAAGAAGGGAGAATGCCAATATTAATGAAATAACAAGAGATGTGCTTCTTGTCAAAAAAATATGGAATAGTGAAAGAAAAAGGATTTTCCTTTCCTTCCACTCTATTTTTAAATATTTCCCTTTTTAATCAGCCTTTTGGTTAGTCTTAATTTCAATTCACTCTAATTTACCATTATTCATGAAATATCTGGGTGTACTTCCCCCCCAAAAGAACAGAGAATAAGGCCCCTGTTTTTAATCCATGGCCTTGGTTACAGAGTTGGTGTGAGATGTGTAGTGCATGCTTGCTGTTATGCTAAATTCATTTAAATTCCCCCCCAGAAAGCCACAAGACAAAGAGGAAAGGTAAAACCACTGTGATCACAAAGAGCGCCCTGGGCCCTCACGGGGCACAGGAGTACAAATGGAGACATGTGATGGCACCATCACTGTGTTTATCTGGGGATTTTCTTTTTAGTGAAAATCAGAAGGGCCTGCCAGATCTCTGAGCTTCAGGTTAAACATTTTTCATTTGTTTATTCTTGTCTGCATTCCACTCATTTTTTTGTATGCCCTAAAATATCATTTGAAGTTTATTACAGTCACTCTAAGAAAGGTCATATGGTAGGTTTGGCATGATGTCTGATTTTTCCTGTTCCCCCAAATTACAGCATTTTTTGGTTGACCTGTCTCCTTTGAACCTTTGCTTTTTATTGCCTGGCTGAGTTTTTGGAGATAAGTAATTCACTTTATTTTAATATGACACTCATTCCCCTTGTCCACGAATCGATAAAGGGCACAAGGCACTTTTATAGTGCTCTAAAATAATAGCTCACTGCTTAATGATATTCCTCTGGATGCTAATTATTTAAAATCAGAGCCAGTATGTATGTTTTAGCAGATTTTGAAGTTTTAGCTATGGAATCAGAATTTTAAAGCAAAGCCTCTGCAGGGGTCCCCAGATCACACAGGCAGATCCCCTAATTTTAAAGGGTGTGAAATGAAACTCTCAGAATCACTGGGTAGAGGCACATCTGAAATTGTTCCCCATGGCATAATACTTCACAACAGACTTGCTCTGCCACCTGGGGCCTCTGCTGCAGAGCAGGAAGGTCCCAGACTGGGCTCAGTGTTTGACACTGGATCCCCAGGCTCATCTCAGCAAGGGCAAACTTCAGTTTTCCTATCTAGGGGTGATGGGCTGCGTGTCCCCAACGAGAGGAAAGGAAGGGGAGACAGTACAGTGGAGAGCATGGTGATTTCTACAAGTTCCTGGGAAGTAGCAGCCACTCACTTAAGCCAGCCTTCACCCAGCATCTGCACTATTCTGACCCAGCTGTGAAAGGCAGCTTCCCCCTTTGCAGGATTTATAGGGCAGCCCTTGTCTGGTGGTTCAGTTTATAACTCAAAAAACTCCTAAAACAGAGATTCCTTTTTAAAAAAAGGGGTAGTGTAAATGGTGAAATACCACCTGAATCCTAAGTGGGTTAGCTGGTGAAAAGGACCAAAAAGGAAGTACGAGCCACAGCTGTGCAGCACAGGGCACCCTGCAAGAAGAGTGCAACACTGCTGCTGTTGCTGCATCATCTGTGGGGTGTCTGCTTATCCAAAGACAGAGGAGGCTGTGCTGGAGCTCTTCCCCAGCAGCCCTCGAGGCAAGCAATTTTCACAAAAGTCTGAATAAGCACGTGGATTTTTGAAGCACTTAGAAAAACTTTCTGTGTAACAGCAAATCTTGATCTTTAATTACAGTGGTGCTATTCCCCCATTATTGCTAGCGGGGTGTGCGTGGGAGGAAAACTCTTCAATTGCCTCTGTCTACCTGAAACTTAAAATAGAGAAATACAGAAATAAATGGTCAGAGACAGAACTACACTGAAATGCAAAACCCCATGTTTGTATGTGTGTGTGTGTTTATACACACGTGTAAACATGTTCTGATTTGCATTACTATCACTTTTCTTTTTTCTCCCGAGAAGACAGCCTTCTCTCCCAGGCTCCAACTGTAAATTTCCTAAGGCATTGACTTAATCTTCCCTCAATCTGTCCTCATCGCTGGGATCACTGGGATGGAGGCCTGGAAGCAAAGCATCCAAAACCTCACAGCCAAAGCAAAACAATGTCTCCTTTCCCCAGCCTCCTAATAAGTTCAAGGAGTTATGTGAAACCAAACAAAGTGGTGACCTGGTCACATAGCTGAGCACTCCAGCCCCCACCCTGTGCCATGCTGTTGCATGCTGTGCCTCCCTGCCAGGGCTGGCAAGCCCTTGGCAACCTGTGGGACATGATGGCAATGGCAGGGCCTGTGGGGTCTGGCCGAGAAACCCATGCTCCAGTGGGTGGGCTTGTTGTGAGAGACCCCAGGGACACCAGTGCCTGCCTTGTCCCCACTCAGAGCTGCTCCTGGGGTCCAGGCTGGCAGCAGCATCCCTGCTCACCTGTGTGATGGCACACACAGTGTGTGCAGGAGCACTGGCACAGACTGTGTGCCCTGCATGCTGGCCCACTGAGGTGTCCAGAAATGCAGGAGCACTTCTTTGAGGAAGTGTGGTACTATCTGGTGACATAACAAGATTTCCAAAACAATTCTTTGCTTTATATTTCCATAAAGTTTACTGATTTACAGTAAATCACTGATTTACAGCATTCTGACATTTATTCAGAAGGACTCAAATTGGTTGCTTGTATATGGCAAACCAGAAGAGAGGATGGTTTTGGGGATATGCAGGTGTTTTCTCACAATTGTGTGAGCCATCACAACACAGTCAAGAGTTACTTCAGCTGGTGTTCCCATCAGTACTATAAGCCTTGGTTTGTTTTGTGTGAAGTTTGGAGAAGAACTTCTGCCTGTGTGAAGAAAATCCTTTCAAAGCAAGACTTTGTGTCCTGCTTCCAGAGCCTGAAGATCACAAATCTCACACGAGCAATTTATTGCACTTTGTTGTGTCCCTCACATGAGAGGCACACCTGAGGAGACAGAACCCACTAAGCCATCATCTCAAAGCTGAACTTCTCTTCAACTACAAACACAGCTCCCAGTCCATGCTGGCGCCTCAAGGACATGGCACTGCTAACGAGAGTGAGAACTTTGCTCTATTTAGCAGAATTACAACTGAATAGTCTCTTTCTCTTTTTTTTTTTTTTTTTTTTTTTGAACATTCACTTGGAAAAAACTCACCTTTCTTAAGAAACTGAACCAATGCTGCTTATGTGCAAGGCTTTGCTCTGGCTGCTCTGACCTGCTGGTAAGCCAAAGCTTTGGTTTCAGCACAGTGCAGCTGCTCCTAAGCATTGATACCAGAGACAAACCAGGGAAGGATCATGCCAAGTGACTGCAGAGCAGATGCTGTGGTGTGGGCTCTGAGATGGCCCCCAGCAGGCTGGGCTGCCCTGGGAATGACAGGTTTTTGTGTCTGCATGGAAACCAAATGCCTCTCCAAAATTTCTCTCTGTTTTGGAGTGCTATAAAAAAATGTGTTCTAATACAGCTGCCCAGTCAGCTTACGTTACAACAAGGAGTTTGCTGGTGGCCAGGCTGCTGGTCCTGCCATGCCGTGGCTCTGTGAATGACACTAGCCCCTTGCCCTCCTCTGGGGTGTCTGTACTGGCAGCATCTGTGGGGCTGACAATGGCACTGGCACTGTCAACACGTGGGACTCACAGCCTCGCCCTGACCAGCCCGGGCATCCCTGTGCTCAGCCACACAGACCCTCACACTGCAGTGCCCTCCTGCCTGCTGAGAGAGGGGCAAACACTGACTCGTGAGGCTGAGCTACGTTAAAAATAGTCATTGTGCCTGAAGGAATGAATCCTACATTGTTTTTTCACTTCCCTGCTGTGCTGCTATTTTTTCATCTTGTCCCTCATTAAGTGTCTCCCTGCTGCAGCGTGGGCAGCCTTTTACTCCCCAGTTTCCAGCTACGTGGTGCGCTTTATAGTTTTTCCCAACTACTGCATGAGGACTTCCAGATGCATTCTTGGCATGAGCGCTGCCTTCAATAGAGCCTGAGAGATTAATTAATCTTTCCAGTAATCTCAGTAGGTGGGATAGTAGTGGTCAACGCTGGTGCTCCTGTTGTGCAGAGGACAGCATCAAGTAGCTGGAGGTCTGAGCAGCTTGTCCAAAGCTGTGGCAGAAATCTCAGAGCTGGTTACCAGGCCTGAGGTCTCACCTTCTCATTTGGTCCCAAAGATATGGTTTTCTGTGACTTGGTTTTCCTTCAGACTCTCTTCTGTAGTGTACCCAGACTGGCATGAAGGGTGTCTGAAATGGAGAGGGACATTTTCCTGGGGGTCTTTGTACTCAGGCCTTATTTCTTCTTGACTTGCCTCTCATGCAGCCTCAGCTTGCTGGGGACAATAATGTTTTTGTTACCCGTTACAGAACTTGAATTAACTGGGAAAAAAAATTCAGACTCTTCCTTAAGAAGCTTTTAATTTAATAGGTAAAATGCTAGGGAAAATCAATGTGAGTCTGTTTCCTCTGTGCTTCATTATGCACTCCATTAAACAGCTTTTATGTTCTGTTTATAGGTTGGTTGTGTGTTTCGTCTATTTTTTTAGCTTAATTTATTTTAATTTTTTTTAATAAAAGAAACATTTTTACATTTATGATGTAAAGCAAGCTCGGCTGAGAACCAGCACACAAGAAATGAGTTTGGCTGGAGCAAGGAATCTGTGAGACCACGAACATCAAGATGTCCCTAGCAAGAGGCTCTGTGGTGGGACACCATGGAGGGGAGGTGGGTGGGGAAATCAAACACGTTCCAGACAATTTGCTGATTGCAAATCTTCAGAGGTATAAAATGTCCCTAAATTGTTATGTCCCCTCTTGCAGTGTTGAGAGATGTCTGATTGCCCAACCTGGAAAGAGAAAACCACAAGTGACTTGTTAAGGTTTCTGTGCCACCCCTGCAGCGAGGAGCAAGAGAACGCCTTTTCCAGTCCGTAAACACCGCCCGCTTGACTGGAGGGATGTTCTCGCCCGGATGTGGCAGATTTTATAGCCGTGTGAATAAGAAACAGAGCACGCAAAGGAAAGTATTACACTTTAAGGGGTGATAAAACTTAATGCCACCCTGCTCCATTCCTCTCCTGCCCCATGTTTTCTCAAAATGTCCATTGACAGCCTTTGACTTTGGTGAGGCTTAGGAGGCAAAGAGGACAGTAAAACAAAATCTGAAGACTAGTAGAGATGTCATCCAGGCTAATGCATTTATTTTCTTTGGAAGATAATAGCCCATTACTAGATTGAGAGTGAAGTTTTCCATTCCTTTTTCCTTGATTTACCACAGGATTGCTCAGCAAAGTTATTTTGTTACTGGATGTCTCAGTTTTTCCAAGTGCGCTGTGGGGACAAATCTTGTCCCTCTTGGGCTAAGGCTATGAAGGTTAATTTACCATTGCTTGTAAAGTGCTTTGTGTCACTAAGGGCCAAAGTGTCCAAGGGGAGAATGGACACATAATGGTGCTGATGTTGCACTGCCAAGCCTCCTCCCACACTGCAAGGCCAACCTCTGCATTTTCACTGCTCTTCCCTTCATTTGCATACAACGCCCAGGTATCTTAAAATTGTGGTAAAGCTTTCTAGCATAGGAGGACAAGCAAAGGGAAAACAATTTTTAGGCAGCTCTCATTTAGGAAACTGGACTGTCACCACTCAGTAAAGAGATTTTTGAGCAGAAGACAGAAGAAATTACTGAGCATCAGCAATTCCTGCAGAGAATGTACTTCATTTGGATAAGCTGCTGACCAGCAGGAGCGAAGGTGTTCACTCAGGATTTACAGGGAAAATCTCATGTCAAAATACAGAGGACTTTTTTCCATGAATCAGGTTGCTCTTCCAACTGCAGGTGACGGCAGGAAGGTGCTACTGGTCTGTGACAGGGAGTGAAACCCAAGGGCCCTATTGCTGCAGTAGCCAAGCAGAGGCAATCTGGTGAGAGAGAGAGGGAAAAAAAAAAGATGTGATCATGACAGTGGTGACTTTATGAAGAAAGAAGAGTAATGAGTAGGATCATTGAGGTGCCACATGCATTAAGGAATGAGTCAACAAAGTAACAGGAAAAGACTCAGCAAAGGCACTGCTAGGAAAAGAGGATGGAAAGGAAAGGAAACTACAGAGCAAGGTGGGAAGATCTCTGCTAAAGTAAAGACAGTGGGGAAGACTGCATTGCTGTGCCAATTGCTGCCATGTCACACCACCAGGATGGTTTGTGCTATGACAAGAAGCACTACTGGGGAATGCATTGTCTATGGCCTTCCCCCCAAAAAATGCAAGCTTGCTGATAGTTCCCTGCTATCTCAGAGGATAGAAATGTTTGGGACTAACTTGAAAATTACATCTAAACCCATCATTGATCAGACAGCTCCATCCAGATGTCTAAGAGATCTCCAGACAAGGAGAAGAAGGTAATCTCTTATTTCTCCTGAGCATGTACATTTTTGCACCATTGAAATGCATCATATGGTGTTTTTTTTCAAATATTTGTCAGTTTTACTGAACCAGTAACTCATGCAAAAAATCTAGGGAAAACAAACAAACAAACAAAACCACCAAAAAACCAAAAAAATCCGCTGTTTGAGAAAAATCTTATCACCTGAGGACAGAGAGATCTTGGGAAGTTGCACCGGGTCTCCTTGCCACTAGCAAGTGGTGAGAAGAGCAAGACCCATGGTTTTGAAATTATCGCCAATCAAACAACTATGCTTTTTTAAAGAATTGTAGTTTGGATCCTAAGTCTGGAAGCACTGAGTATCTTTCTGAAAGGTAGCGAGTTAGAAAAAGATATAATCCCTCACATATGAGACTTCATTGTATATAGTAGTGGGGATTTACACAGATTCTCTTAGGATGGCCAAAAAATTATTGATGTATGTCTGATTAGTGTGGTTTATCTGTTTGAAGTTCACAATATTTTTATTTTTGTTTGGGAAAACATGTGGACATGTTGATGAATGGAAAACACATCAGAAATTGCTCAGGATTAATTGAGCAAATCCAATGGCATAGGCCATTCTCTGACTCCTGTCTCCTGGGCCATACCCAGATAAGTTTGTCTCTGCCAAAGAAAGGATTGGTTAAATTCATCATCACGTAATATACTCATTAGGAAATCATGCCCTTGGTTGGTTAAATAATTGGATGGAAATTATTGCTCTCTTTCAAGAACACTTACAAGAAACTATTTAACTCACTTTTTATTCCATTTAAAAAACTACAAACGGATTTTTTTTTACTTTGTTGCAAATTGTAACTAAAACTTCAATTAAAATCAGATATAATAGCTTTATTTCAGAATTAGTTTATTTGACTCTAAGTTTTTAAAATTAAAAGCCTTCACAAATTAATAAAAAATTTGAACTATAGATTTTTGTTTCAAGACATTCTGTTGTCCTTATTGCTGCTTCCTATTTCTTACCATTAAGTAGGGAGGTTAAAAGTAGCTATGCTTTCTGATGTAAAATCAAGAAAAAAGTACCCCACCTCAAAATCTCTGGAGGGCAATCTTGCTCTGGAGAGTAAGGCAGAACATCTCATTTTCCATAAGATCTATTGATTTTCCATAGTTTTTTTCCATTTTGAAATAGGCTTACTTCATATCTTCTTGTTTCTGTGTTTTCTTAAATACCTACTAACAATCCCAGGCTGAAACACCTTCTCATGCACGTTAGCCCTGGCAATGTTACAAAACTGTCCCTGCTGTCAGGGGCTCCCGTGGCCATTGCTCTCCACTGGTGGAGTGCAGAAACCATCCTTTCTACTGGATAAGGTCCAAGAATCCAAAAGCCTGGTTACATGATCTGTCAGGCAAGATACAGTCCAAATCTAACTAACTTCCCTAATGGCTGAAATGGCTTTGCTTATACACCCGAGAAATACAGAAACACTGGAAATGATGTTAATTGAATTTTCCCTCCTCCTTCTTTTGTTCTCAAAGCCCACTGCATTTTCAAAAATTCCTTTTTGAAAATAACTATCAGAGCTGGAAATTGAGTTCACATTAAGTGAGTTAAGGATATGACTAAACTCCTGATTGAATTTACTTGGAAAAAAAGAGAAAGTTCTATTGAAGGTGGAAGGCCAGACTTGTGTAAGGCAGCGTGGGCTGAGCAGCCAGTGGGTGTCCAGCGCTGGGGCAGCTGAGCATCATGCTGGCATCGCCCATAGCTCTCCCTGAGTAGTGAATTCTTATCTCCACCTGCAGTATGGGAGCTCAAACTGAGGTTTGGATTTCTGTGGGAAGCAGATTACCCCCTGTCACACGCTGTGTGCTTTCACTGGCATGAGATGGGGCTTCCTGCCTTCTGATAGCCAACACTAGCTAAGGCAAAATTTCTGCCTAGTGTGCATTTCCCAGAGCTTTGCCACTATGATTGAACCAATGTTCTTTCCACTGCTTGATACATCTGACTGTTGAAGTGTTGCATTCAGCATCCTCTAATTACAGTTCAAATTAGGCTTTTTTTTCACCTTGGCTTTTACTGGTCTGTGGCTGGGACGATATTTTCTGGAGTAATTCATAGTAAATGAGTTTCAGAAGGGTAATGACTAGATATAGAAGGGGGGAAGACCAGCTTTCTCTCTAAACAGACACATTACTCTTTAGGATTTTTCAGTGTTTCCTTTAAAACGCTAACAGTGCATGTGCAACAAAGTCTCATGGGCATTGTAATCTTCTGGGTTACGAACAGCTATGAGGGTGGGAATTCCGTGCCTACACTTGATTTGGACTTCAACCATATCCTTCTGACACCCCTAAAGTTTCCAAGTTTTCTGGCTGCCCTTGTTTTTCTTCTGTACACACACTACCCAGACACAATCCTGGCTTCTATGTGGAGCTCAGTCTCAGCTTCTTGGAATCAGTCTATCCACTCTTCCCACACTATTTGAGAAGGGACCCAAGACCAGTCAATGAATGCTTTTAAAGACTGACGACAAGCATCCATGTGTGGGATGCATCTCCCTTAACGGGGCCACACAACTGTAATTTGCCAAGGGCAACTAGTACAGGCAGTTTTGTGTCATAGTTCTGTGTCGAAGCATGTACCGCAGCATACGTCACAGCAGAGGCAGCCACAATACACAGAGCACCACCACACAATAGCAGAAGGCTTCAACCCCTACAGAGCAACACCTTACCACTTTAAAAGGCTTCAGGCATCTGCCCTTCCTGGTCTTTAGCCCATCCTTTTATACCCCTGATGTTGATGCAGTGCACCTGTGTGCCCTCTGTTCCCTTTGGTGATGGGTCAGTGCCCCTGGGCACTCCATGGCTCATTGGTGTCAGTGCTGCTCACCTGCTGCTCACAGCTGCACCCCATTAGAGATAAGACTGGGCTGCAGCCTCACTCCCAATAACCACAGGCTGTGTGCCTACAGTTTTGCACAGGGGTACCTGAAGGCAGAACACCTGCCATGGACAATATCCCTAAGGCGAGAACTAGGCAGGAACAAAAAACTTTAAACTGAAAGCATTTCTTGAAACCAAATGTTTCAGAACTTAAAAGAATGTGCTTTTTGCACAGCCAAATTGAAAGCAAGCTGCATAAATACTTTTTTCCAAAACCCTTGTCCACCTCTTTCCTTTTGCTCTCCCTCTCAGAGACAAACAATGAAACATCTTCAGTAAGCCTGGTGGCAAAGTGCTCACATATTGTGGATTTAAATCCTTGTTTAATTATGGGGCTCCAGCTCCATCTCCCCCTTTTCTAATGAGTATTTCTTTGACACTTAACAGCTTTGCCAAGAGACACTGCAAGCAGCCTGGCACCAGGGGCAGTAGCCACATGCCCTCCATGCACAGATACATGTATCTGAAGGAGGCCAAAGTGGATCTGAAGTTTTGCCATGGTGGGGGCTATGGACCTGTCTTCCCCCCTTCCTCTTGCCTCTTCACTCTGTCACCAAATATGGCACCCTACATGTGACAAATGTTCTTTGTAAGTTAACCACTTTTGATGAAAAACTATTTTGCACCCCAAATTATGAGCAAACTCTCCTGGAGTCATGCACGACACCACATCACCCACCCTGGTGCTGGCTTCTCATTCTCTCTGCAACCAGACAAAAGGATTTTATTAAGTAACAATCTGAATGGCTTAGAAAAAGAACAAGAATCTAATTTTGAAGAGATTATGGTGAACCTCTTGTAAACTGTGCTCAATAAGAAGAGGACTTAGAACAGGGCCTATAATGGGTCTGAGTGACTGTGCTGGGGGAACAGGTCATTTCCTGATGGTTAACAGCTAATTTTTCTAACAATCGAAAGGCAGGGATCATGCATGTAGGTTTCTAATGGACACTCTGAAATGGTAAGAGGATTGATGAATACCAGGTGGCCACACTTTACTTTCCTATTGTTGAAAGCTCCATTTAACTCAGCAGGCAGTAGGATCTCTGGCCACCTGAATCTGAGCTGTATGGGCAGGTAGTACCATATACAGTTTATACCTCCTCTCCTGAGAAACAAAAACCATTGATAAATGGCATCACTGCTGTAGCAGTGATTAGAAAGAGCACCATCAAAACTATCCAGTCCAGCAACTCAACCCCCTAAGCATCCTGGAATCACCAGAGGTACCACTGTCAGTTAACTCTGTAATTGCTGGCTCACTGCACTGTTTTGCTCGTGGAAGCAACAAAACAGGAATGCTGACTCCATGGGATCACCAGTGCTTCAAGGGGTGGCCAGCAAAACTCACCACTGTAGGAACAATAAGGGAAATAAATACATTAGTATCGCTTTTTGTCAAACTCTCTTACCATTCTGTAGGCTGTTGACAGTCCTGTTTTTCAGGAGAAATGTTGTTTGTGAGTTCTAGACACTGTTCTCTGTTATGGCATAGCTTACTATTATTAGTGTTATTTGTAATGAGATTAGGTCGTGCGTTTTTTCCCTGAAAAAATACGGCTGTTCCTTGTAAAGGGAGACATTTTTTCCCTACAACTTTGAAAATTCCTATTTTCATACAAATAAAGCTTAAGTTAATGCTTTACATCAGAATTCTGTTTGCAAAGAATCAGGTTGGGACACTCCACATTGTATTTTTCACTCAAAATATGGATTAGAAACCCCTTCTGAGCCTTTTGCTTACTTTTCCTGGCAATAATGTCTATCTTGAAAAGGATTTTGAAATTTAGGAACTCATTCAGGGCTGCAGAAGTTTGATCATTGAGATTTAAAGTTTCAAACACACTTTCCACTTTTACAGGCCACCTCTCTTGCATTCAAATTTCACTTGCTTAGTGGCAGTCTGGCTTCACATCCTGGAAATGTATCTAGGAAACTTCTCTTGAAAAGCCTGTAGAATACGTCCTTCTCCTGGTGTCACATCATGTAGGCTGCCCCCCTTTACCACGCATGAATTTCCAGAAGCCTGTAGATATACAGTGAAGTCCTCCTAAAATTTCTGCAGAGTAGAAAAACTGTTGCCAAAACCTAAATTTCTTTGGACTAGGAATCTAAAGAGAAAATAATTTCTGATTAAAATTATCTTTACAAAACAGCTGATAGGTACAAGATACTGTGCAGTTTTATTATAGGGTACTACAGGATGAATTCTATGGGGGCTTATGCTGGGATTTAAATCCACAGTGATAAAGAGCTTGACTTCCCAGAGATTGTCACATTTCCAGATGAGCTGTGCTGCCTTAAGACTCTGGAGAGCCACAGACATTTTAGAGCTCTTCCCAATGAGTTTTTGAGAAAAAGAACTGGGTAAAAGACAAGATTCTCCTTTTAAAGACGTTAAAAGACAAACATCTGGAGAGGTTGTGGGAAGACAAGGAGAGACAGGAAAAATGAAAAAGAGAGAGAGCAGTGAGATCCAGGGCAGATGTGGGAACAGAAGACAGATTCTGCTGCCCATGAACAGTAAGGCAGCAATCATCACAGAGCCCGTGCTGACTAAGATTTGCTCCTCTGCCTCTCTCGTATTCCTCCAGTGGAATTAATTCCTCATGTCATGTAGCTGCTTCCTGGTCCTTCCTGCTCTTTCTGGTATTGTACAGATCATAGTCTAGTGGTTAACACTTAAGATTGGGAGCTGGGCTTCTTGGACTCTGCAGCTTTGTGACTGATATATCGTGCAGCTGTGGCAAGTTACTTCATCTCTCTGTACCTTGGGTCCATTATCTTCAGAGGATAACAGTACCAACTGCTCTGTTGGAGAGATTAGGGGGCTTAACTAAAGCATCTTTGAAAAGCTATTCTGACATCTTGGATGAAGAATAAATTGGTCATAAGGCATATTGGTCCTCATGATACAATTCAGTTATTAAGAAAATATATTTGCCGGCTCTCGGAAGGGTTGTGGAAATGCTAAAGAAAATTATCTAAAGAAGGGTCACTCACAGGTGTACCAAAGCCTGAGCTATGCTTTTTTTTGAGTTTGTCATATCTTATGAAGGAAAGAACATGTGGACAGTGGATTCCAAACAGAGCCGGGGCATTTCCTGTCTTTACAGAGAGGCAGCTCAACCAGAACTCACACTTATGGCCAGAGGGTTTCTCACCCTTCCCTAATACAAGTCAGTCATCAGGCTCACTCAAGAAACAGTTTCTGTGCCATTATGCAGGAAAACACAAATTCAATCCAAGAACAGCTGTCAAGACCTTCATGTGCTTGAGCTAAGGATACATGTCCTAGTCCTCATATGCCACCAGTGCTGGAAGTCTCTGTTTCTCACAGCTGGAAGTTGGGGCTCAGGGAAATAAATTTCAACTTTGAGAGAGTCTAATAACAAAATTTTCTCCATATGCAAGTGATGAAATGAGCCAAATACAGCTGCCTCCCACCAGCCCTGGAATAACAGCCTCAGGTCCTCTAAACTGTCAGCAATAAAATTATATTTGCTTTGAGCAACACTTTGGAGAATGGAGTGAAATGATTTTTTAAGGAAATAAACCCTCTTTTGCAATATGTCTTTATTGTACACATTACCTTCCACTAAGTGATATGGAGTAATAGTATCAGAGAGCTTTGTATTCTTGCACTGATTTCCTCTGTGTGCCTTAGTGAGCTTATCTCCTCAGTCCCAGCTCACAGTTCCTACTCCTGCCCTCACTTTGTCAAGAGGAGATCACATTGCAGACTGGCCAGAGGTTTTCTCACCCTTCCCTAATGCAAGACATTCCATGAGCACGCACAAGCCATACAGATTGTGCATGAAGGCTGTAGATAGAGCACTCAAAGGCTAGGAAGAAAACTATTTCCCCCTCTTGCTGGGATGAGCCCGAACCTGCAGCCTCTGAGCATGTCCAGATCCTGGGATGGCTGCCTCCATGGGCAGCAATTGCAAGTCTGGGCACATTTGCATCACTCTTCTTTTCCTTAGGAACCACAGCCTTAACACAAGGGATATGATCATGCAAAGAACATGTGGGTGCTGATTTCTGTTGTTCTGTAACCTTCACCTTCCTCAGCACCTCATTACAGGGGTATGAAAACATGTTGGTAAATGGCCAAAGTTACATTAGTGTTGTACCTGCCTCACTTTCCCTTTGTTCCATGTATAAACACAGTGATTTTTGCTATTCTGTGAACTTTCAAAACTCCTGTGTTGTGTGATGGATTCACTGAACCCAACAGGGTTCTGAAATGTTTCTTTTTCTTTAACAGGAGACTGCAAGGTCCTGTGTCTGTGTACATGTCTGCACAGCAACGAGATTTTGGATTATCACAGAGAGCATGAAGCATCCTCTGGGCCTATGATGCTGCTTATGTGCTCTGCGAGTGTTAGCAAGATAAGTGTGGTTCTAAAGTAGTCAAAAGAGCAAAGAGGACATACAAACAGATCGTAGCAGGGAAATTATTTAATTTCCGTAAGCAAGCTTGGTTTTAATGAGAAATATGTGCTTTGCTCAGCAGAGGTAGCCTGGCTAAAGGGAATGTGAAGTACTATATCTTGTTACTAATTGGCTGTTTCTGGCACCACTGGTGTATTTTGTGAGCTGTGGAAGGAATGTCAGGTACCCAGATACCCCTATGGATGTATTTCTGATAGCTGGGGACCCTTACTCCAGGATATATTGACTTGAGAAACATATAAGGTCCTAATTTTGTACAAGGTGTTTCAGATAAAGAAATATAAACTAGAACTCTCTCTTGAAAATGGTAACTGGTGGTGTGGATTCAAATAAAACCCATGTCTATGTTATACTTGGACATCAAGAAAGTTCTCAGATATCATTCCATGTAAACAGAAAAGCATGACCAGGTTGAAGATGGCACAAAACTGGTTAAAAAACATCCCAGATCATTAGCCAACAATGATGCAGTTGCACAGCAAAAAAAAACCCCCATCAACCTGATTTTGCAATGTGGCAAAATGAATGTTTTAGGCAAGGTAATTACCTTGTTGTACTCTGACTTTGTGGGCAGAGTACCAGGCAAGTCTTTGTAAGGCTTATAGGCTTAAGGTCTCACCTTATTCTGGGCCATCCTAAATGCTGGGTTGTATTAACTTAGCTGTAAAATTAGTCTCCTGACTACTCTTGAATTGGGGTTTTCCTGTACACATCAAGCACTTTGCTCACCCAGCGTTAGCTGAGAGACACGGAGGTGCTGTAAGCTCTCGGGCTGCTTAGATATGACTTTTGCTTTATACCCATATGGGAGACACTCTTGTAATAGTTTTTAAACTTCAGGAAAGGTGTAGTGAAGACAGTCCAGAATAATAAAAGTTAGAAAACACCACTTCTGGGAAAGAGCAAAAAAATTTAATGTCTGTTCAGAAAAGAGAAAATGGTGGGGGCAATATGGAAACCCTCTGGTATGTAAAGCTGCTTCTGGAAAAACGAAGTGATCATTCATGCTCCCTGTTAACACTGGGCAGAGGTAGAAAGAATGTGTTCAGTTTGCAATGAATAGGCTGCTTGAAACGGAATGAAGCTATTCTAAGCACTTTCAGTTCATCACTGGGAAAGGCTGAAAGGCTGGGGATACTGGGGATCCTCTTTCTGATGTGCTGGAAGAAAAATTAGATGTCACTTCGTCAAGAATAAGTTGGTTTAATCCTAGTTTAGATATGGGGACTGGGCTACATGAATTCCATGCTTTCAGCCCTGCATTTCCATGTTTTGCTTGACCCTTTAGTCTAAGAATCTGGAAAGCCCCAGAGGCTGGGTTGGCAGAAGAAGAGAGCCCTTCTGGGCTATACACTGCACTGATTAATTTCTTGTCACTACAGTGTATTCTCCTCTCTGTCCATTTTCCAATATTCTTTTCTAAATGGCACAGCAAGCACTCAGTATGGGTCTGTTTCTCAGGGCAGGACCCTGAGAACAACCTTAAAGCCTGCCTGATGTAGCAGGCCATATTGAATATGTGCAAACGCCCACATAATGCATCACCTGCAGCTGCAAAACTGCTTATTAGTAACTTTGACTAATGTTTTTAGTTATGGGGTCTTTCACTTAAAGCTTTGACAGCTTCAACTGTTTGGTCTTAAATTTTAGGTAAAGAGTGTTTCCCTCAAAGTGAATTATTTACCGAAATTTTAGCCAAAATGACATAGTGTTTCTGAGAAGAAGCCTGGAAAAATACATTGTTTGCCTTGTTGTTTTTTCCTTTTTTTTTTTTTTTACAACCTTTTATTTGGAAAGCCCTAGAACCTCTGCGCTTTGGAAGTGCAATTGGACACTTGGCAGAAGAGGTGGCTTTTGTGTTGGGGATGGGCTTTGTCTGTCTCTGTGAAAAACTACTCACATTTGGCCAAGTTATAATACTTTGAAAAACCACGTGGAGAGGATCTGTTACTCCTGCCAGCTTAACTCCTGGCACAGTGACATGCCCTAGAAAGTTGCCATCTTGATGGCAAACCCTGTAGACATCTGTGGTATGGCTACTTTGACATGCCTATGCTGTCCCCTAGCTTACTTTAAAACATAGGAAATAAGGCATCCCTGTCCTAAGGGAGCATTACCAAGGTTTTCTATTTGATCCCTCAAAAGTCAGGAAATACTTGGATTAGGTCTGTGCACATGGTAATCCCACCCTTTTGGGCAGATCATATGTTACATTCTTAAAGCCACTTTCCCACAGGTCTCCTGCCATGCTCCAAACAAAGAGGGGAGGCTACCAGCTCCTGGACTCCTGCAGGTGACAGCAAGAGAGGGACAGCTGAAGCAGGATGAGCAATGGGAGGGCTGGTGCTGTACCTCAAGGAGCTGTGAGAGCCAGCAAAGGGTTTGGCCTCACAGAGGCTAGCCCATGCTGCCTACAGGGAATTGTCCTAGATATAGGTTCTCATTTTCTGGGGACCCAGCCTGAGACCCTGGAGTCTCAGCTGGGACTGAGGTTGGCAGGAACTCTGCTATGAACATCTGCAATGCTGGCTAATGACAAGCAAGAGGAAAAAATCAAGACCTAGGCATCTCAATGACAGGATTTAAAATTAATGCTTACCACGGATCTTGTAGACACACTGTTGACCATATGGCTGTGTCTATACTGTCAAAGGCCCTGAGGCTGCCTTCAAGACTAGATTCAATTTTGTAAGTTTGCAAGCGTGGCCAGGGGGTCAGGCAGTGCACATGCTGAAGCCAGATGTAGCCTGACGGACCATGCGGGCACTGTTTGAAACAGTCATGGGGCCTCAGAGGACACCACAGCTTTAGCTGCTTGGTAAACTGCACCAAGGATTGTATGGACAGGGTTTATGCTTTCAGTCCAACATTTGGAGAATGAAGCAAATACCAAGTTGCCTCCTGGGGCTGTAGCAAAAATAGACGAATTAATCTTTACGAGACACTTTGATACTATTGTCATGAGTGCTATAGAAAAGCCCATGAGTAAACAAAATGATGTTGTTTTCAGAGGAGGATTTGAATAGCGCACAGTCAGTAAGGCTTGAGGTCACAAGCTGAACAATGAAGAGAAAACAAAATCTTGAATAGCTGTTCCTGTAATGAACAGTATCCCTCCTGAGCACAGAGTGAGGCAGCCATCCCATGGAAAAAAGCCTTGTCGTCATGCCACAGAAGGCTGTGTCATGAATAAAGCAAACACATGAGGGAGCCCTCCTAAAGGTGCACAGGTAACTGAACTGGACTACGTAGCTTTCACCTCCTCGGTTTTGCAACCTTGATTTCACAGGTTTTTGCCCGTCTGCAGCTCCCCCCAGACATGTGCATGTATACATTCCTCACACATCAAAGGTCAATGGCAATGTGGTTACTAGGCAAATTTTCCCCATTAAAACCTTACCAAAGGCAGATGTTTGGGGGCCAACAGGATTTACAGATTTGCTCTCCAAAGAGCATATTAGGGAAGATGGCTGTTCTCCTGTTGGGTTGTAGGCTGTGTTTTTGAAAGCCTCAGTGCCCACCCCAGATTAAAGCAGCATGTTGCTGGAATATTGGGCCTCCAATGAAGATGCCTTTCAACAACGCAAAACCACTAATGAGAAAACATAGACAGAAAGAGAGCCAGCCCCTGATGGCAGTGTTTCTCAGCTTTGAGTAGCTTCCAGGGCCATTGATGGCACTGGCCTGATGGAGCAGCAGGTCAGAGGAAAATGAAATCTTTGCTCTCAGTGGCTCTGACATTTGTCTGGAGTTGGGACACAAAAGGAAAGAAGGAGAGAGAGCAAGTAAGAGAGAGAAAGAGAGGGAGAGATCCTGGTTATCCACATACCATACATGCAGATAGTGTATTGCAGTTTTCTAGGCTAGGGAGACCTCCTATTCCAAGTGTTCCAGTAATTAACCTCACTTTCCTGGCTGGTGTTAATTTGTTCCAAGTATTTGGGCTTTAGATCTAACCATGGGAATCTCATTCCCTGCAGAAGCCTTGCCAACTATTACTAGACATTTTACCACACACATGCAGGCCAAAAAAAGCAAGGCTAATTACACTTTTTGCAAAGTGAAGTGTATTTGTTATAAGTTCAACGTCTCCTAATAAAGGAGAGGAGTGAGAGAAAGCAAGGCAACATCTTTTAATGTCTGCCAGTGGGAGGAGGAGGCAGGGAGGAACGTGGATCTGCCTTTTGCTGTGTGGTACCTGCAACACAAATCCCCAGTGAGGCTTTAAGAGCCAAGGTGTGAGGATCCACAACATGAAACCAGTGGGGAAGAGTGCTACCAGGGTTTTCAGCTGTAAATAACCTAGTTCAATTATTTGATACCAATGGGAGTTCTCTAAGTAAAAATTTAAATAGGGGAATTATTCAAACCAGATGTTGATTTCCCCATGCTTTCTTGTTTCTCTCCCTTTTGTGCTGTATGTGCTACCTGTTAAGGATAGAGTGTGTATGGGAGGAAAAACGTGTGTTTGAGAGTGTGTGTAGGGGCTCTGTCTGACAGCATGACAAGCAACAGAGTCGTACATGACAACACCTACAGCAGAAGAAATAGGTTATGAGAAACACTATGAATTTTCAAGTCCAAGTGCCTGCAGTTTTTTGACTCATTCCACACTGAAGGGGTTTAAAAAGGGCCAGCAAGGTAAAAAGGGCTGGAGGGGCAGTCCCAATGCCAGAGTGTTGACATTTGGGATCTCTTATCAGGTTAAGTCCTTAATTTCACTGAAAGATTTTTTTTCTGCTTGTTATTAATTTTCTAGCTTTTGAAATTAACAATAAAATGTAATAATAGCCAGCACTAACCTAAACCCTTTTATCCCTAGACCTCAAAGCAGTTCATAATAGTGAGTCAGTACTATTATCCACACTTTAAGCCCATCTACAAATAAGTTTCTTCAGGGTCTATCTTTAAATCTGACTTTGTAATCCTTTACTTAGTGCATTTGAATTTATTTATTTTTTATGTGGGTAAATGTAAGTTGCTCAGACAAGCGTCTTTGTAACTTCTCTGGGACTGAGGTTGTTGAGTCTCAAATGAAACCAGACGTCTTTAGTGTTTGGGAAGGCTAGAAGGCAGTTAGGAACTAGAAGGAAGCATTCACCTTTTTCCTACAGCAAACCGAAGTTTTCTGAATTGTTCAGTGAAGTAGATGAAATGCTTACTTCATTAAATAGTTCAAGATTTGGGAATTTTTTTCTGCTTCAAATCTGATCAACCCTCCCCAGGTTAAGATATCCATGACACAAAATTCTACAGAAAAATATATTTGGGAAACTTTTAAATACTTATGATTGATTTTCGATTTCTAATTTTTTAACTGTTTTCTTATACTAAATATAGCATGACTTAGAAAGAGAAAAACCCAAAACTTTGTATCAAAAAGGAAAGGGCAATTTCTCTGTTCCAGAATATTAAAATATCTTGTGTTTTTTACTGGCATTGTTGAAATTCCTTCCCTTCCCCCAGGTTTCTTCTTCACATAACAGCAGCAGTATCAGTTTTATCTTGATGGAAGGGCTTATTCTCACAGAGTGCAATTCCATCAGCTTTCTCTGACCAGCATCAGTTGCCAACTTTGCTCCTCTGTGATTTATATCAGAAGAAAGGCTGAGGTTACCCCCCTATAATCCTCATTCTCTTCACATTGAATTGTTCCCCCGAAGAAGGTCAGACACAAGAGTGCTGTAAATTAGCACAGCTCCATTGAAAATCGTGTCACACCAGCTGAGGCTTTGGCTCAAAAGCTGCAGTTAGAGGAGTGTGTTTTTGCCCCCATAAAGGCTGAGACTGGCCCAGCCAATCTGATGGAGCAAGGCCTAAGAGGGGGGTCAGAATCAGTTGTTTTTCTTCTTGGTAATCTTCTAAAATCAAGCATGTTCTGATCTTTCCAGCTTGTTTGGAGAATCGAGGATGAGCCAGTGGTGGTGGAGGTGCTGGGCCAGTGGTCTCACTATGGTGCCAAGGCAGGCCTGGCACAGGCCCATGGATGATCAGCTCCATCTCAGCTCCCACACAGCCCCTGCACCCTGAGCAGCCCTCTGTGCTCTCAGGGAGGAGGCACCTGTGAGCCCACACGGAACAGCCTCTGCATTCTGTCTGTGCCCTCCTACTTATGGTAGGAAAGGGTGTGTTTAAGCCCTAAAGTCCATTGATAGGTGTCTCCTGCTTCCACATATCCGACTGTGTCCTCACCCACATGTGCTTTGCCTGAGGAGTTTCCAGGCTCTCAGCTGACACCTGGCCACACAAACAGTTGACCTGGTGTTGTCCCACTGGGAGGGGCAAAAGATATTCTTATGAAAGGATTGGAGGAAAGTGGTAAACCTCTTGGATCACTTATATTGCCTGGAGGATTTCTTCCACAGTACATCCACAGCATGATACCCAGTTCTTCCTCTTTTCTTCTTCCCTCCATTCCAAAATTTTCATACGTTCAGGTAATTGTTTATCTGTATGAATGTTAACAAAGTGGCAGAAATGTTCACTATTTTTCTCCAGACCACAAGCTGGCTGTGAATGCCAGGCCAAAAGAGTTCTCTCCTGAAGTAGGGGCTGGGCTAACTGCCTGGAAGACTTTCACATTAGATATTGTATTTTGAGTAATTTTGCTATCTCTGAAAATATCCAGCCTCTTTTGAACCTTGCCATATGTGGAGAGTGAACAGGGGCACATGTTGATGGCAGAGATGCCCCTTTTTGTATAAAGCATTGTATGGAAACATCCCCCATAAAGTATGTGTCTCCAAACAATAATGTGGGAAAGGCAAAACCCCAGAGCCTGGTGGGATGCTCGGGTGAGCAGCTGCTCACTGCTGTGGTGTCCCACCTTGGCAAAAGAAGGCCAGAAGACTATGCTGGGGAGAAAGAGAAATCCTGTGCACACACAGAGCAGAGAAATGGTTATAATGAGACAGCTCTGGGATGACTGCACAAGTTTTTGTCTTCCCTCAGGGCCATCAAATAGTGAGTGCAAGCCTCTGGGGCCTTGTACAGCTGAGCTGAGATGAGAGGAATTTTTCAACACCCAAAGCTGGATCAAACTCTTCTTCCTGCCTCTAGTTCATAAAGCTTTTTAACTTTTGAAGGGGAGAAAAAGTGATCCCAGATGTACAGCCCTAATTACATACTTAGATGAAATTGAATTAAGGTGGCTGCTGCCTGTCCTTTTCCTCTGAAGATGTCTGGGACTGGTGAGGGACTCTGGGTTGCTGATGCTGGGGCACAGACCAGGGGGATCTGATCCAGCACTGCACTCAATAAAAGCTCCACCAAATGCTCCCCTCTGACTCAGGACATGGCTTCTGATCATTAGGGACATTATCTTGATCATAGAGAAGACTCGTGCTATTTTCCTAAAATTTGCCCTTCTCCCTGACAAAACTACATGTGACCATGAAGGGAGGATCTGCAAGAATCTTCCCCCACCACCAAAAAAAACCTGGGAAGAAGTAACAGTAAGCAGGGCACAATATGCACCACTGCTTTTAATGTGCTTAACACATGTCTAGTTATTTTCATTTCCACTAAATCAGGCCAACGCTCTATATCTCTATCGTGCCTGCCTCGCACCCATGTGCAGCACATTCCACCCAGCATACGTGGAAGGCATGGGAACTGCCTTTCCTTGCTGTGAGCTGAGGGGGAAGGCACTGTTGAGCTGCTCGGGGCTGTGAGGTTGCTGACAGCAGGAGGACGTCCAGCCAGGCACATGGATCTGATGTGGGTCTGGTGAACAGGGAGTGTGGGGGTCTCCCTGCCCACTCACAGCCGGATGGCATTAGCAGGGCACAAATCAGTCTGCTCTGTGCTCCCTGTCTGAGCAGGATTTTCTCGAAATGAATATTTATGGTGTTTTCATATTTCAGATAAACCCCTCGAGTCTCATTACGTTGTTTGAATCCAAATGAGGCCGATGGCTGCGGCACAGTGCCCTACCACAAAAACCAACTCTTGCAAATCTGCCCCAGCATATAGAGGTTTACAGCTAAACCAGTACAGAGGCTTGAATGATCCTGCGGTCAATGCCAGACCAGCATGTTAATGGGCCCCCTATGGAAACATGGGCTGAGGTCCACAGCTTCAGGTAGGTGACTTCAAGGTCACTTGTCACTTGTCAGTTCCTTGAACATAGAAATTTCTCCTCTCACCTCCTAGTCACTTGTTTGAATCTATATTTATATATTCTGTACCGAGGAAAGGTGAGACTTTCGCTCAGAGAAGCTATTGGTAGAATTGGATGTGTTGTGATCGCTTCTTAATATTGCTTCAGTGTCTGTTTTGAAGCTGTTTTAAGCACATAACTGCAAAAAAATGCCTCATTGGAGAAAATTGTTAAAGCAGAGATAAAGACAGATGGGTGAATAGCTTTATTGAATCACAGTTTAAAGTTCACAGAATTAGGGTTAATTTTTTTTTTTTTGAGTGGGTGGAGATCTAGTCTTCCAACCTGCAAAAGTTCATGGAACTTTAACCTGTAAACAGCTCCAAGTGAGATAAATTCAAATCTTTGAAGGTTGCAGTGCTATCAGACATCCCTGTGGCAGCTGTGACTTAAATAACCTTTTGTGGCAGGAACAATAATTCCCTTCTGGACAAATATTTTGTTGCATTGAAACTATTTGGCCAGCATAATACGGGACAAAAGATAGTCCTGAGAGCTTGACACATAGTTGGTGGCAATAGAATAGTGATAGAAATTCAAGAGGTTCTGAGTTTCCAGAATTAAAGAAAACAGTGCTGGAAGGGACCTTTGGAAATCATTTAGGACAGTGTTTTAAGCTTAGGATCAGGAGAACAACTGCTGGTCTGAAAGGCATTACAAGGCGTTTCACAAAACCATTGGGGGAAATAAACCTTCCTTTTTCCTGATATTCTTTGGCATCTGAGGAAGCAAGAAAATGCATTGGGCAGCATTACACTAAGCAAACTCTTAAAGGTCAGTCTAATTTGTATTTGGTTGGAAATGGGAACCACTGTGGCTCATGAACTTTTTTCTGGAAGTTTTGTTGACCTAAAAGCCACCAATCTAGCCCAGTCTCTTGCCAGACTTTAACACCAGCCCACCCAGTCATTTCCTTTTGACCTTCCCAAGTAACTGTTGTAGCTCCCCTCTGTAAACCCTCTCTGGATTCAGCTGCCTGTGAACTAAGGAGCAGAGCCCTGCTCTGATATGACACAGGTTCATAACCTGATTCAGGCTGCTGAGGAAGAGCTGTGACATTCTGTAGAGACATAGGAAATGTAAAATTACTGACAGAGAAGGCACTGTTGAGATGGGTTCATATGTTGCTCAAGGATTCATAGGGAAAGCACTACCATAAAACATAGGAAACTGTAAAGCACAAAAATACAAACCTCAAACAAAAAAACCAGCAAAGAAAACCAAACCCCATGGAGGCTTGTGAGGAATTGCAGTGTCCTGTGTGGGGAAAGTGTTGTTGCTGTCAGTGAAGACAGGGGAAGATGACAACGGAGCAAGGAAGGGAGTTAGTTCCCAGGAACTGCAGAGGCCAACCCAGCCTCTCCTGACTGGTGCCTGCCTGGTCAGACAGGACTCTGGGTGCCTTATTTTTACACAGGGCATACTGATTTTTACTCTAGTGGATTATCAAACCCCAGCTATCTATTCTGTGAGCCAATAAAGGATTACGTCGCACTCCTAAGCTGTGCATATTCTGCTGTGCCCAGAAGGCTGACCTCAAGGAGGGGTTGTCATGAGATGTCTCTATTTGATAGTGGGAGAAGAGGAAGTGACAGGTCTAATGCACTGTGCTCTCACTGGGCATGAAAGTTCTGCATCAGCCCCAGCACCCGGAGTGTGAGCTCTGGGAAGTGGGAAATGTGGTGCCAGTGCTCTGCTCTCCATATGGCTCCCAGCCTCCGTGAGCAGAGCACAGGATAACTGTGAACACCCAGTGGATTTGTCAGAACTTCCCCACCTCAGAGGGGTGCATTGTGAAAATTAATCAGTTTGTGTTTGACTTTTTGGCTTGGCGCTCCCTCAATAACTTCTTCACACACAAACCCACAATAAACTAATTAGGCCCATTTCTTTGACAGGCTGTTAAAGAAGAAAGAGAAGAAGGATGCGTCTAAACTGCTTGAAAGACAATATTGGATATATATGCCAACAAAAGGCATCAGTAGCTCTTTAAATTCCTTCATTCTGAAGCTGTGATGAACCGAAATAGCAAATGAATGGCTTCCAGAAATGATGGGATATAGTTCTTGTTGCTGTTTGGCTTGTGTTTCTCTTTAAGGGATAAGGAAAACTAAAGGAGAGGGAGAACTATGAAAGAATTAGTTTCAAAGAAAGGAAGTATGTTAAACATATTTTGAAATAACTTATTCATTTTGAAAAGTAGGGTAATGCAGGCTATGCTCACAGCTCAATTTATGTATATAAATATATATACATGTATATTGTGCAGAACACAAAATATTTCCATCTGGAGCACTGAGTATTGTCTTCCACAAAAGGCTTCTATTTGAGTCATTAATAGTTTATTTTATTAAAGGAAAATTGGCTTCAAAAGTGGTTGGGAATTGTGGGAATAAAATTGGGATGAAAGTAATTATCCCCCTACCCTGTCTCTTCCCTTGTGTTCATTTTTCTGTTCCAGACACAGACGACAACAGCAGCTCCTCTGTCTTCTGTTCCTTCCATGTTTGATCTTCTGCCTGCGCTTTCTTCTGCTGGGTCCTGGAGCCCGTAGGAATGAGGGTATTGTGTCCATATTGCATGTGATGACATGTGTTTGAATGAGCACCAGGGCAGCCTGGCAAGAAGAGGTTGAAATCCAGCAGGACTGAACAGCAGGCCAGGTCCCTGCTGAGGAACAGCTCGGCCACTTCTGTAAAACCCTTTGGGGATAAAAGAAGCAGGAAGAAAAACTTGAACCTGCTGTGGCACCTGCTTTTTTCTTCTTCCTAGAGGCTTAAGGAGGCCAGGGAATAAAGAGGGTTGAGCATGTCTGCCTGGTCAGGGCCTTCAGCACATTAGTAAAAAACAGGATACAGAGGCATTTCCTGATATGGGAAAGCAACCTGGGAATTCCCACATCAAGATGGATGAACTGAGTACCAGAGAATGGTGGATCACCCCAAACGTCTTTGCAAAGAAACAGGACACATCAGGTGGCAATGAGAGTACTCCTGGGCAAGGCATTTTGTGTTGAGTTTTTGTAGCTCATCTTGGCCACTCTGGCCCAGGAGATGGCCATCACAAAAGGACTGAAAAGATATTTCCTTTAGAATTCAAGAAAGTGAGTGCAGTTCTTGGGTGGTAGAATGCCTCTGTGGTTGAATAATTAACTTGGAAAAGCTACAGAATGTTTTGTTTTTAACACAGCCAGCCCCCTTTTGCTTTTAATCAATACAATGACTTATGGATTGAAGTATCTTTCCAAAATGTCTACCCCATAGATTACTGGTCCTTGCTGAGAGGGCTGGTCATGAATTCTTGATGATGGTGGCTTTCATTTTACCCCAAAAAACATTGTGTGTCATAATTGAGGCAATAATTAATGCTCACTGGCAATGCTGGATACTGGTTTTTACAAAAAAACTCTATAAACCAATGAGGCATAATGTCATGTGGAAAAGGCTATTTGTCTCAGCAAAAAGCTGGGAGGAGAAAAAGGGAGAGACAGAGAAAGGAAGAGTTCAACAGAGACCATGACTCTTACACAAGGCTTAAACTGAGAAGGAAGTGGGAAAACTTACTTTTCCTCTTGTTAAAATAATCCAGTCAGTTAGTATTAGGTCAGGACAAAAGGTCAGGGATCTTCCCATTGTTAAACATTGCAGTTGGAGCACAGTATCATAGCTGGGGGGAATATACAACAAGTATTCCAAGAAAAAAACAATCCTCCTCACAAAATTAAGTAACAAACAAACAAACAGAGAGTGTGTTAGTTTAAGTGTCACTGTGGATGTCACAGTCTCTGCTTTAAGGGTTATTTTTATTCACAGCACAGTAGTACTCAAAAGATCATAACTGAAATCAAGTTCCCATTTCTCTTGCTGCTGTACTGAGGCACAGTCAGAAGTATCCTTTGCTTGAAACAAATGCTCCAGCCGCAGTGTGTGAAGAGACCCTCAATCATCTCCCTTTTACTGGTGGAAAACTTGTGGCAGAAAGGCAGCATAGCCCTGATAACAGAAGAAATAAATAGACATTTAGGAATCAAATACCTTGATACCTCACAGATCTGTCTTTGCATGATTGGCCTAGATTTAAACAGGAAGCCTACAACAAAGCTGAGAATTGAATCCAGACCCCCTAGATACTCAGCCAGAGCCTTTTCTAAAACCCAGCTTTATATCTATATGCATAGGCCACTGTAAACTGAACTCTCATTATGTCAATTAATTTTTGCTTAATTAAACAAATCTTCCACAAACATATGTGAGATGTTAGTTCCTTTGCTGTATGAAAAAGCAGACAGACAGCTATATGAACAGAGGGAAGGGCTGCTAATTAACTTTAGTAGGATAATCACTGATCTAAAATACATCAGCCCAGTTCACAAGGGCAGTCTGTGCAGCTAGAACTGTGTCCTCTTTTGACTCTCCATGCATGGAACTGCTTGATAATCCAATGCAGCCTGAGTAGTTATATGAGATCCTGACTATTGAGCAATATGAGCTGTTTCTCTACAACATGAGGTAGAAGCTGATAAGATGCAGCAGGCAGTCACTTGCATCCATGTGCCACTTGCAGCCAACTGGTGCCTTATTTGCAAAGGAATTTTGTAGTTGTCACCATGTCTGGCAGAATCAGCTGGTTGCTCCATGGCCAGATCTGTCAGGCAAACATGACATTGTAACTTAGACAGGGTCCGTAATACCCCATGGATGTAATTCTACTCCAGACCATCCCTTGAATTGGGAAACTATTTCAGGTGTCTATTCCAGGATCTTCTTGTTATGAAAGTGAATGAGAGTTGGTTTTAGAGGATGCTGGGAGAGACTGACAACTTAAATTTGCTGTCTAGCCTCCCATTGGTGCCCCATTCCTTTAGATGAATGAAATTTCTCTCTGAATGAATCTTGGATTACATCAGTTACTCACTATGAAAGTTATGGAGGTGAATGTTGGGTTAAAGATCTACTTAAATTATTTATGAGTTATAGCAAATAAAAATGGATTACAACTGTAATGTCTGGTCTGAACATTTATACTTCAGGACAGAGATGAAGACTTAAATCTCTGATTTTATGAAATGAATAAAATTCCCCTATCCAGTCTCCTCTGAACACAGGAAAAGAGAGTCCATTAGCCTACAGGAAGGATGAAGCCCTATGCCATAATGTCAGGACTGCTCTTGGTACCTAAAGAAGAAAGTCCATGTTTGCTTTGAGAACCACTCACTTAGCTGCAGTGAAGGGTTGTTTTCACTGTGATTTTCACTCAACAAATGTATCTGAAGTTAGCACCATCAGACAAGGACTTGAATCATGAGCAAAAACACATCATTATCTCATCATCATCATACGTGGCTTTGCACACAAACTTTGCTACAGGAAGAAAAGGATAAAGCCTGCATGTCTCTGTACTCAGCTTGTATGTGGTTATACAGTAAAAAGAACAGAAAAACCTCCAGAGCAGAATTCTCCTAAGAAAAGTGTAGGAATGGATCTCATGCCAGGACATTCAGTTAGAGTATTTGTCGGTGCCAACCTGGTGTTGTTTAAAAATGTGAAGGCCAGACTCCTTCACATGTGGTGGTAACCACACTCATCAGCTGGTGAAGGTAAAGCTACAGATTGAGGATTTGAGGTCTTCCCTTGTGTTAGGTACTAAAGAAAGGGAAAAAAATTTCAAACTTCACATAAATTTCATATTTGATTAAAACAGATGTTAGAAACTAATATATTCATCAACAAATAACTATAAATGCTAAAATTTGAGAGAAGCTTTCCCAAAGTCTTCATCTGGCTGATTCCATCCTCTCTTCCTTTCTGACCTTTCCCATACTATGTTCAGTGAACCTTCCCATTTCTTGGTTTAGAAACATCTTCCCACAATTGTTGCTTTTTTTTAAACTCCAAAATAAAAATGAAGCACTCACTAAAACTTCAGCGTAACTCCTCTTCTCAACTGATTTCAAAGAAAATATTCTGTGCAGATCTCCTTAAATGAACTGTCAACAAAGTATGCTCTGGGCAGCCAGAATTCAGAAAAGTCACCCAGTGTGCTGACTGGGGACTAGAAAAACAAATCAGGGAGCTGTTCCCCCAAAAGAAGAAGAGATGAACCTTGTCCCACTGGAGCAGCTCTGAACACTGAAGGTCTCCCTTCGTGCCTGGCTGAGGAATCCAACCCCTCACCTCGCTAACTTCGCCCTTGGAAAGGTTATCTTGCAATCAGAAATGTTGCTTTGCGTGACTTGGATCCATTGTTTATAGAATCGTCTAACCGACTTCATATGTATCTGGTCCAGGGAAACTGATGTTATTAAAACACAACACTGAGACATTGAGCTCTGATAGCAGTTCAACATGAACAAATAAAGCAAGAGTTTTCCCCAAAGTAAAGCAAAGCAAGGATCCCGGCCTTCGTGTGAACCGCAGGGATGAAAGGAGGATGTGATACCATCATCTGAACATTGACCTTTTCACTGTTGTTTCTTTTTCCAGCTCTGAGCCCCAGTCCTGGGTCTCTTCCACTCTCTTTTATCCCCTCAATCCAACTCCTAGCAAACCCCTGGAGCAGGTAAGCTGTGAGCTGAGAATGTTTTTCTCAAGTTTTGACTCTTTATTGCTTTTGCAGCCTGGTCAGAGAAGTGCCTGGATTTTTAGTTCTAACCTTTAACCCCCAGTGTCAACTCTGCTTGCAGAAAGTTCTGCAGCTATGGATGAAATGGGCATATGAACTGAAAGGTAAAAGCACACACTGCATGGCTGTATTTGTGAAGCACTGATATCTCATCAGAAACATCTGACTATATGTTTTTCCCATACATTTTGCTAATATTATCATCAGAATTTCTAGATCTCAGGTATGCCTGATTACTATGGAATAAGCTCACTGAAGTCTCTGATAGTCTTGCCATTGGTTACAGAAGCCTTGGATACTGGGCATTGCAAATAACAGAGAAAACTCACTTAAAATATTGTGTGTTCTTATTCTAGAAAAATACTGCCCCTGGGGCTGTACTAGAAAGTGAAGAAAGTTCGATATTCCACAGAGAGGTGCACAACTGATGAGTGATAACTTTTTGATGGCTGAAGAACTTGGTCCAGCAAGATTAATTAACTTACATATATCTAGGAGCTTTCATCCAGAGATCACACAGCTCTTAGAAACAGAGGGCAAGGGAAATGCTTTGGCTATTTCAGACATCAGTAGAAAGAAGCCAGCTTTGGGATGTAATATTTTTTCTAACAATGCACAATGGGAGTAAATAATTGCCTATGCTTTGCCTGCACTGCAGAAGAAATTTTGACCGCAGCAAATGTGCAGCAGTGCAGCTAGTACCCTTGTTTTAATGAAAAAAGCCCACCATATCTGTAGCAAGCACAGGTTTTGCCTCCAAGTCAATGTATTACCAGTAGATTGTAGAAGAGGTTAGCAAGAAGCTGAGGTTACCAGAGGGAATGGCAGCACTGTTTTCTTTGCGGCAGCTGAACTCTGGTACTTGGGACTGCTCTTTATTTATCCCCATACCACTCTAAACCAAACCAAGCATAAACTCAGACTGAAAATAAAATGGAAACTTTCCGTGTTAGAGTCCCCTAGGCTGAAGAGTGAAGGGAAGAAGAGCCATCCTTCTCTATTATCAAGTCCATGCTGCAATATAGGTGAGATCCAGGGCGTGGGAAGAGTAAGTGGGGACTTTTAAGTGTATTTTGTGCCCAAGAGAGAAGCAGACAAGGATACGTGAAAATAATTTTCTCTTAGAAACAGAAGCCACTCTGAAAGCTCAGCTTGCTTCTGTGCTCAAAACCAGATGGATTGTAATGGTAATAAAAGAATTAAATCTTTATCATCTGGCAGCAAAGCCAAGAGGAGAAGAAAAAATAAGCTCAAAGGGTTTGAAAAGGACTCCACATTCCCCATAGAGGAAACAAATGTAAATCTGGCAAGCAGTCACTTGGAGATCCAAGATCTGTGGGTTGAAATGAGGTCTGAGTTTATCAGCCAAATTTATTGCCAAGCTCAATGGCAATTGTCCTTTTAGTGTACAAAGATTGCAGTCCTGGAATGCCTGGAGGTCTTTCTGCACCACCAAGGGTTATCAGAGCTCACAGAGTGACCACTTTGCAAATTTGTTTGTTGTGTCATGACAATGTTTTAAAGTTTCATGTTGCCGCCTGATGCACTTGTGAAAGAGAGATGTCAAGATTTGATACTGGTGAAGCTGCAAATGCCTTGATCCTATCTGAACATTACTGAGGAAGTTCCACAATCCTATTAAGAAAAAAAAAAGAAAATCTCATTATTTCAGTAAATGAAAAGGTATGATGGAAATGTGTGGGATGTGGAAAACCATTAAGTCAAATCAGTGTTTTTCTTAAACTCACTGCATCAAGTCTACAACATCTTTATTAAGCAAACCTTCTTAGCTGCTTAAAATGTACTGTAATAATTATTGTGCTCACAGAAACATATGTCCTGTTCTTTAGCTTTCCCTGAACCATTTTGCCTCAACATTGCTGTGCCTTTGTACTACACCAAAAATATAGTCAGGAGGACAGTTCTTGACTCCCTTGGAGGAGAGAATTAGGAATTCCAAATGATGCTAATTTAGTTGACCAGGTTAGTGGGATTGAGATACACATTTCTTCATGTGCTTACAAAATGTCAGTCCTTAATACCATTAATATATATAACCATTACTGTATAATAAATACTATTAATGTTTATAACCATTACTGTAGGTTTCCTCATTCTTGAATTGCATCTATACATTGACAAAGTGCTGGGCTGACAGAGCTTTGGGCTGGCCATGCCTGGCTGCTCTGTTTTGTCTTCTGAGTGCTTGGAAATTGCTGCATGAGAGCTGCTGGTTATTCAGTACTGCAAGATTTCTTAATAGACTCCTAAATTCCTGTGGGACTGTGGCAATTTAGAGACTGAAAACAGTTAATCCAGATCTCACTCACTGCCTGCCCCTGACTGAGAAGTCTCCCAGGAAGAGCATGTATATGTACACAATACACCCTCAGAGCCAAGTACCCACACCATATTCCAATAATGAGCACTCTGCCTGTACAATAAAGCTCAGGAAAAACAAAAACATCACTTGAGTCCTATTTCAGCCCTCTAAAAAAAACAATGGGCTGGCTTCTACTGCTTCAGGGTACTATCACTCTTCTTTTCTTGACCTGTGATTCTGCAGTGGGTCCTTGAATGCATTTGCATGAAGTCAAAGGGAAGCTGGTGAAGAGCTCACAGCAAAGGCTAAAGCATTCCTGAAGGTAAGATAATACAAGGTCCTCCGGTCTGGAAACAGCTTTAGCTTCACATGCTGGTGAAACAATGATTCTCTATATGCTCTTGAAAAGTCAGCACCAGGAGTGCTCCAGGGAAAAGGATTACTTCTGTCAAAGTTTCCTGGGCCTCTGGGATGGGATGTCTGGGCACCATCCATGGACAGGCTCTGCTCTTTGGTCCTGAGGTGAGGAAGCTCTCTGATATCTCTGCATGCCCTACAATCCACAGAAAAACCAAACTGAGATGTGGTCAGCTAAAATATTTTTCTTGGATCATTTTGGTTTCGTATCAATGAACTGTGGGAGAACCGTACATTTTCCTGCTGGAGATGCCAATAGAGGATAGGATGACCATTGTTTCTCCTCAGAGTTCTTCAGTCCAGAGGAGGCTTTGAAATTAGCCCTTTCCTGGAACTGAAATTGTTCTGACAAAGCCAGAGCTTTCTAAGGGGTGTATGAGTGTGCATGAATTTCTTCAGAAAATGCCCCCTGAGCTCTTCCTCAGGAAGGGAGCTATTAGATATAGAAGGCTGAGGAAGGTACAGAAAGAAGATCTGGAGCTGCTCTTCCTTTGGCTCATGGGGAAAAACAGTCCTCTCATGTCACCAGCTCCCATGTCTTGCATGCTGGGTGGCAGTGGGGACCCTCAGCAGCAGACAGAAGTCTGCTCCAATCAACATTAAGCCCAGAGCTCTCCAGCGACTCAAAGTATTAAATACCCTCCTCAGGCTATTCCATCTGGGCAGAACAGTGGGTGGTGAAGCAAAACCAACAGTTACAATGTTTAAATTACATAACAGACTTCTTCAGTGTAAACCTGGGCTCTCCTCCTCACTTCCCCTTACCCGGCATATCTCTTCAAAATTGCTTTTGTCAGTCAAACATTGTTTTTTTTTAATATTCATGCTTTTCCCTCTTTGACCTGGTTATCTTGGCACTCAAGGCCCAACTGCTAGCCAAACTAAGTTTAATCCCTGCATCAATGCACCACTCCCATGTATCAAGCTTCAGAGAAAAAAAAAGGCATGAGAGAAATATATTGAATATGCATTTTAAAATATGTATGTTTGAAAATTCTATTTCATTAAACAAAATTAACTCTGAGGCAGAGTTGGTGAGAGGAAGGGCAATTTTTTTTCCTGACAGGGGAAGATATTACCAAAGTATTTTTGTATATGTCATTATAGAGATGTGGTGATTGGAATTCTCCATAAGGAAAGCATCCTGAAGATGCTGGCACACTGTTGGCCCAGCAAATAATCTTCCATCAGTGCTGCCATCCATCCCATCATCCATGTAGGTTCACCTGACTTATATTCAAGAAGTTATAGAAGCTATAGAGGAGGCTGTATGCTAAAAATGAGCAGTCATAATGCAACACCATTGCATGGTGGTGATATTTATCAGGACAAACTAATCAACAAATTAACTGGTGTGGTTCCAGCTGTGGTGCTGAGGCGTCATGTTATAAATACCTATCATGATACAAGCTGTGGTGTTGCTAGTTTGCTCTACTGTGTGCAAACAAATGAAAGGAGGTTGAGATGAATAACGCACCTTGGACTAGCGTCAGTCAGTCCTGAGCAGCTGCCCAGTCCCAGCCCTGCACTGTCTGTTTTGTTAGTCCCTAGGGAAACCAAGGCAGGAGGTCACTCACTCCAGTGGGGAAGTGCAGAGGACACCAGCATTTAAAGCTTCCATATTTTGTATGAGATGATTTTTCTGTAAACCAGATCATTATGTTGGATAAGGCATGTGTTTCTGCTTAGGTCAGGAGTGAATCAGTACAATCCATGTTTGAGGAAGTGCGAAGTCCAGGCTAGAGAGAAACTCAAGGGAGAACAAGAGAGTAAGTGAGCTCGACTGAGCTTCTTCACAATTCAAAGGTTTCACTCATTCAAAGGGCAGTCATGGGTGACCTACCATGTGCAAGGTCTGGGGTGCATCAGCCTATGGGCACTCACAGACTCTCCTGTTGAAAGGGCCTCAGGTTACACCTGGCAGGATAAACCAGCCATCAGACTGCTCCTTTGTGCATCCTGCAAGTAGATGCTTCCCAGCATGATATGACTCTGAAACCTTCTGAAGCTTCAGGCAGGCAGAACTGCTTCTGACAGCATCTACTACTTGTCTGACCACAGCTGAGGAAGTAGAAGCTGTTCATACTGTGCACAGTTCAGTTATGTAACAACTGAGCGTACGTATACAAAAGAAATCTTCTGGAAAAATGAGGATTTAATTTGTTGGTTATAAACTTGGAAACCAAGTTACAAAAAGAAACCCCAAAAATCCACCAAAAAGCCCAAGTGAAAGCAATGAAATGCTGACCAGTAACCTGACTCCTCATTCCTTTTTCTAGCTCTCAAGTAAGTTATGCCAGCTGAAGAAGAACAGGAGTCATTTGGAAAACACTTACTTATTACCTTTCTGTATCTAACCACCTTGAAGATTTATTTATCCATGCAAGCTAGAAGACTATGTTAATAATCCATCCTAAACACCATCTTCCTTCCAGTGATGATTTTTAAAGTTAAATTTGGGGGAATGGTTGACCTTGTCAAACACTTCACCTACCCCTACTGCAGGAAAAGCTTGCTCTGGGCAGTCCCCCATAGGACTACCTCCTTTCTTGCCCTTCAGCCAAGATGAAACTCTCTGATTTCTCAGCTCCTGCCTGTCTCCAGACACTCTTCCCAATTCTTCTGTAAAACAGCAACATAAATACCAAAATGAGCAGGAAGGTGGTGATGATTTTGAGACATTTGAGGGATTAAAGCTTTCCAGAAGTGAGGGTAGCAAAGCATAGCCACAAACTGCTTGAGGAAGTTGCAGAACTTCTACTGCTTGCAACTTCTATGGAAACAGTTGGACAACTGTTTTGTCGGGAAGGACAGAAATAGCCTGCCTTCCCCTGGCATAGGAAGCTGGACTGGACAATGCTTCAAATCCTCCTACAGGCTGCTTTTTTTATGGCTTACACTTCTGGGCAGTCTCTTTTTATTCTTCCAGTCTTATGTGATGGCAGTGAATCCAGGAGTGTTTCCCTTAATACTGGCAGAATGCATGTGAAAAAATCCTATCCTGCCTTATCTGGCAGGAGTACATGACAACATTTTCCTGACTGGTGCAATGCCAGGAAGCCAGATATTGTACGATGCAGCCTTTATGTATCTACCTTATCAAACTCTCAATCTTCAGATCACCATATGATGATCTTCATAAGATATACCACATATGGCATAATAATTATGTGAATGACCTCCAACATGTGTTTTAAAGTCACCACCATCCTTACCTTTTCCTGAGTTTCTAAGCTAAACCCATCACATAAACATGGCCTTCTCACTTGGTACTACCAAAGGACTCCAGCTAGGGAGACTGAATGGTGATCTAATGCAATCTGTTGTAATTTGAACACCAGGATCAATAATTGAAGCAAATACACATTTACCACATAGCCCAATATAGCTTTCCTGCCTTCTTTTCATTTCATCTGCAAAACAACACATAAAACAGCCCCAAAATCCAAACCTTAAGTAGTTTGGAAGAGTTTTCTTGGGTTTCAAGACATGGACAATGAAAAGAGTCCAGCTTGGTTCGAAAACTACAAGTTTTTCACATGTACTTGTATATATGAACATATCCCTAGGAATGCATACAAAATAATGTACTGGGAGGAGGTACATACATATGTGCATAAATAAAAGAAATAGAAAGGGAAGAAGGTGGCAGACTATGTGTTTCATGTGCATTCATTTGAACATATTTGCATTCAGGCACATTCACTCCAGAAAGAGCAAGTTAAGAACAAAATACAAAAGTCAAATTTCTAAAATGTGGTGGTTTGACCAGGAAAAAAAAAAATCACACTTTTGTGGAAATGAACATTTTATATCAGTGAAACATTAAATATTATACAGTCAGGCAGTCTGTCAAGAAGGAAGCGGTCATCATCCAAATGGTTTAGAAAAGAAACCCAACAGAAAAGTGATGTGTAAATGGAAAATAAATAAATTTAACATAAGGCAGTCCTGCTTCCAGACTTGTGTTAATAAAGCAGCTATTAGGTGGAGACATTGTGGTGATGCCTGAGTTGACTTGGTTGGGTCTTTTTCAATTCTTGCAAGACCCTAATCAGTGTTACTTGAAATGATTACATGGGTTTTAAATAGCAAGAAGCAGTAAATTTTAATGGCACGTCTGAATGCTGTTCCTTTTAATTTCTATATGGAGCAATATTAAACCTCTAATAAGTAACCTGTGTCTGAAATGGTCTCCCTCCCTCCCTTTGACACACACAGGCCAGCTCCTAGAAACATCTTTGATGTTTTTGCCATGGTCTGGGGAGAGATGGAAGAAGGAAGAACTAAGGTGGGGTATGGATCAGATGAGGACAGCATTCTACAGGAAAGTAGTATGTTTCTAATTTTCTAATTTTCCCCTTACTTGTCCCTTCCCCCCCCTCATTTTTTTTTCTATAGGAAAATATAGTTAAAGGAGTAGTGAATGAAAATAACATCTCTGTCATGGGTCAGCACTAATCTTATTTTATGCTAAATCCTGCTTTTTAGCAACTAAAAGCCAAGATAAGTGGTGCTTGAGTTATTGGGAGCCTGGGGTGCAAGATCCAGACAGCACGTTCTAGGACATAAATAAATGAGGGCTTTCACTTCAGACAGATATGCAAGCTGAGAGTTTTCCATTCCTTTGCGTCCAGGCATAGCTAGATGACTTTAATAAATGGCACAGAGACAATGTGGACAAAGGCACAAAAGGTGTGATCATGATATAGTCCCATGACATCATTCACATCTCTGCCCCAGTTCCCATCTCTGAGTAACTTCTCAAGGGTAGTCCTCCCTTGAAGCCCCTTCCTTGTGATATTTTCTTATTCAGATGCTGGCAACTCATCTTGCTCCCTGTGTGGCACAGCCCCTGGATGAGAAGGGACTGATCCCTCCTGATGCAGAGTGTAGAAGGGGCAGTGCAGCAGTGCCTACCCCAGACCCTGGCATTCCTCCTCCTGCTTCACTTCTCTCCACTTTTGGCCTCCACCATCCCAGTCAGGCTCATCTCCAGTGCTTTCTGATTGGAATCTCCTTGGAGCAGGGCAGTTTAGCTCTGCACTTAGGCACTGTGCCATGCAACGCGCTGTTTTGCAGCCCTGCAAATGATTTTTCTTTATGAACAGTGGCAGACTGTCCACAAAAGATCTGGATGTGGATTAAAATCATCTACTTTAAACACAGAGAAAAAAAGAACTCGCAGAGGGAGTCAAATATTGTAATCAATCAACCTAATCTGGAAAATAATAGGAAGCAAGGGAGGGAAAAAGGAACTGCAGGAGAAATTTGGAGGACAGAAGCAAGGATACAAAGGCTCAAGTGGGTGGCTATTTGAAAGCCGAAGGCTGTAAGTGGGAAATCCTAGATAAACACAAGGGTGTATTTATACCTTCCTCCAAGCTGGCTGACACAGGTGCTCACCAGACATGGGTTACCTGGGTGGGCTGATCATGGGGCCACACTGCTGCAGGGAAAGCAGATCACTGCAGGGAGCATCACATGCCATCTGCAAGGTGTGTATTTGGAATGTGCTACCAGTCCATTGGGTACAAACTGCAAAAGTTCATTTGAACCCTGATAGTTTGCTAGGGGAAATAATAGACCTTTTTATTTTTTTTCCCCTAACATTGATGCTATTTCCCCATGTCCACAGCCTGATTCTTCACCTGGGCATTCCACATCTGCAAGGCTTTTGTTATTAATGTCATAAATCATGGTTAGTAATAAACAGCAGAGAAGCTCTGAGAAGTGGGACGCCAATTTCCCCACCAAGGTGGAAGCCCCAGAGTTTTGGTTCCTTCTCTTCTCCCAGTGATAGTTGCCTCCAGCTCTGACTGCACAGGGGTTTGTGTGTGTGGCAGCATCCTCCAGCTCCTACGTCCCCGCCAGGCCTGACTGTCACTCGGGAATGAAGCTGTCACTGCAGAAAAAGCCTTTGACTGTTCTTGTTGGCACCCTGGGGGTGCTCCATGCTTACCAACCTCCCATCACACTATGGAGGGACGGGCCTTTTTTGAGCTCTGCGTGTGTTCAGCACAGAGAAAAATGTTTCCACTTACTTTTCCCCCTCCTCTCTTTGGAATATGAGGCACACACTTGTCATGCTTAAAGGAGTGGATTTATGGTTGACTCTGTCTCTTATCTCCCCACAGAGCTCACTGGAGCTGCTCTCCAGATGGGACAGTATTACAAGCTTCATCATATAAAGCCCAGTTCAGCCTACAGCCCAGATGTTCTTTGTTCCCAGAAATATTCCTTCCCAACAGTAAGTAAAAGGGAACTGGTGCTGGTATGCAGTCCCTGCTCCTTCTGTTTCCATCGCTTGTTTATGGGTTACACCCCCAGTTCCAGACAGCACACTTATCTCCCCAAAAGCCACTGATCAAACCTGATGTTGGGACTCTGGGACCTGAGCAATGCTGGGACATATGTGGGGAGATGGAGGAAAGGATCCAGCAAGTCCCTCATGGACTACCATTGCAGACTACTCCTAATGTGAAGGGTGCCTTTGCCTTTCAAACACAGATATGGGTCTCTTTTTTCAGGCCAAAATGAAGGTACAAAACAAAGCTCCTTTCACCCAGGTTTCAGAGGGGAAGATGCAGGGTCTTGCTAATGGGAGATTCTGGCTAAGAAAACCACAGCTCTCAAAGTCCACCAGTGGCAGCAGTGTAAGAGCTACTGGCAGAGCATGCATTTGCTGCAGCATCTCCAGGACATGCTCTGCACAGGGTTGGGGGCCATACTGATAAAAAACATCAGTTCTCTCTCTGAATGAATCCTGCTGCTCATGGGAGCTGGTTTTCCCACTGCTAACTTTCTGGTAGGACCCAGTGAGCTTGCTGCAGCAGATGTGGAATGATGATGTTGCTGCCTGGGTCAGTAGGGACGCTCTTGGGAGCTTGCAGGATGGCCTGGCTCGGCTGCCAGCAGCAGCATCTCTGCTCAGGCACAGCCCCCCAGCTGCCCCTGCATAGCTGCACAGCCATGGGGCCAGGCTGCCTCAAGTCCTGCCCGGTGCTGGTGGCCGTGGAGAGCTGGCCTTGCCTCGTCACGCTGCGTCCAAAGCGGGCAGGAACGTCCTGAGGCAGCGGATCATCCCCCTGATAAAGACTTCATATTTATGCAGCTTTCCCTGTGCCCTGAACTTTGCCTGTGTCTCTGGCAAAAGGGCAGTTACCTCAGGTCAGAGCACTGCCTCGAGCCAGCGCAGGGAATCAGCTTTCAATTTCAGCAGCGACTTTCCTTCCCTTTTTTCTCTTATCCCCCCAGCCATCACAGAATAATTCCCATCCCTATTAGCTTACCCCCCTCCCCCTTCCTTTCCCTTCCCCTTTGAAATCCTCCCGCCTGTCCCCAGGACAGGGCAGGGGGAGGCGGGAGGCGGAGGGAGAATTCCTCCAGATATTACACAAAAGCCTCATGTATCCCCAGTGTCAACCCCAGAGGGCGGCTGAGTAATTTAATTAAGGCAAAGGAGCTTTTGTTTTACTTGCTTTCTTTTTTGATTTTCTCAAGTTTAAGACAAGAAAGAAAAGAAAGAGGGAGAGAAATGTTAGCCCTCAGAGGAGGCGCAGCGATTCAAGCTTTCCCGTCTCTGCTCAGTCTCTTATTGAGGAAAGACCATGGGCCTGTCACCCAGAGTCCGTGGGGCTCCCCAGCCTGGGATGGGTCCCCTCCTGCAGTGGTGATTTAAGGGACTGGCATATTCCAAGAATTAGTGGGTATTCTTCTGCAAACACATTCATGCCGTTCCCTCCATCTACCCCACACCGCTCTTGCTCTTTGTCCTCTTTGGTATCTGTTCCTCTGTGCCTGTGTCTCATCCTCTGCAACTGCCCCTTCCTTCCTCTTCCTCCTCCTGTGCACCCTGCCTGTCCCCTCTCTCTGTCCTTTCCTGCTCTCCATTTTCCTGCGCTCTTGGCATACCAGTTCCATTTCTCCTCTCAGCCTTCCTCTCCACACTGTTATTGATGAGGGAGTCTATTTTTTCCTCCCCAGTTAATAACATTTTTATTCCTCTGCCTGATATTTATTAATTGCAGATTTTTCACAGCTGATGAAGGACATTCATGGCAGGGTAGACTCAAATGTTGGAGAAAGCAGTGGCTGCTTTCAGGCATCATGATGGGCAAAGCATCAGTCCACCTCTGTGTTAGTGGCAGCAGATCTTTTCTCTCTGTTTCTTGTCTGAGGAAAAAGAAATGGCAGCACTGAAGGGCTGAAAGCAGTGCTAGATCCATCTTCTCCTCGTGTTGCAGCAGAAGGACATGAGGACATTGTATCAGCCCTGTGCAGGGGTGGAGTCGGCTGGCAAGCCCTGATCTTTGCCCTGGGGCCTCTTCTAGTGCTGGGCCCAAGTTCAGCTTTGGGCCAAGTCCACAGGGTGCTGGAGAGGGGGCTCACAGGGGAATGAAGCCCTGAGGAAGCCAAAATTACCCGTGGTGTCAATTATTAAACCTGTGAGCCAAAACCTGGCCCCCGTGCCCCATCAGGAAACCCTCCTGCAGCCAAAATGTTTGTCCTTGTTCTCTCATCAGCATCTCCTGAGGGGAGGCTGAAGCCCTCACAGGACACAATCCTGCTGGTAGAGAAGGGGGCCTGTCCTTTTTGGGGCCAGGACAGCCACAGAGTCTTCTCTTAGAAAAGAATCTCTTTTCCAGCATGGAATCCTGTTCAGGTTAAGAGCTGAACAGGCCTGTTCATTCATGGGATGCTCCTTTGCAGTCCCCAGGCCTAACACTCTTACACAGGGTCCTCGGCCCAGGGACTGGCATCAGCCCCAGGGAGTGGCTTTGGGGGACGCGTCCCATGCCATCAGACCAGTGGCATGCTCCTTGCTGTTGCCCCATCACTACCTCTGGAGGGGATGTTTCTCCTTACTGAGGTAGTAGGTAAGTTATCAGCACTATCCCCATGTGAGCAGAGGCCGCTTACTGCTCACCCTCAGAGCCAGGGCAGTTCTTTCTTTGGGAGTGAAAGCAAAGCCCTTGGGCTGGATGTGGCTGGCCAGACACCCTTCTGCTCCACTCCTGAGTTCAGCAGGCTCCTCATGGACTCCTTGCCTCCATGCCTCTGCTGCTAGGCTATGGCTACTGGGCTGCTTCCAGCCCAGTCTGCCCCTGCTCACAACCCTAAGTCCCACATTCCCTCTTCTGGCATCCCAACATGCACAGCTAAACCTTCACCATCCCCAGAGCTTGGGGTTAGGGGTGGTGTTTATTTGTCTTTTGGTTCATAATCTCTCTGAACTGTTCACTCTCCTGCCTCCCCTCAGCCCAGTTCCTTTCCCGAGGAGCTGCGCGCACGCCGGGCCTGGGCTGAGTTCCCCTCGTGTCACAGCTCCCCCCAGCCAGGCGGCTCCTATGGACTCCACGAGCCTCGTGTCTGTGGCAGCCTCACCTTATTGAAGGGGACATATAGACCAATTAGTTGTTATACAATAGCTCTGGATAGCCAGGCAATGGGACAAAGGGCATTTGCTCAAATTAATAGAGTCTGGAATTGATTTAACTCCAGGCAAAAAAAAAAAAAAAAAAAAAAGGAATTCAAACTTTAGTATCTCCTTGGTATCTCCTCAGACAATATAGGACAAGTTTTCCTTGTACCCATGTTGAATCTAGATGCATGCATCAATACACACTGGTTAAAGCCCTTGTTCCTAAAGAGGAAACTTTGACTTTTAACTGACAAAAAGTACATGTTTTCCCTTGTGTTTAGACCATCTCTACAAGAAAAGACCACCACTTTCAGAAAAAACAGTGCACTCAGCATAGGAGGCCCTTTTCCCTGAATAAGGAATTTATTCATATAATAGAAGGCCCAGTAGTGAGGGGTGTCATCGAACTTTGCTGCTTAGAAAACATGTAAGCTAGCATCTTGTAAGTGCATCTGCAGCCACCAAAATATGCTGCGCAAAAAGATGGGGAGGAGGGTCACAGGCCCCAGGACAGACAGAGCCAGAACAGTCTCAGCAGCAGAGGAGGAGAGCTAGCTGCCTCTAGAGTGGGCAAAGGGCCTTGGGGACACACTTGCTGGGCCCAGGGCACACCAACCCAGCTGCCTGTGTTGGAAAAGCCCCCACAGCTCCACTGGGGTGACATCAGCTCACATCTGTCTGAAGCCATCTGCCTCCCCACCAGTATGTGCTGCGGACACTGAGCTCCTTTAGTCTGTTAAAGACATCTTCATTTGGGTTTGACACACTTAGAAAATACAGACCAGGAAGAAATGGAATTTTCTCGAGTGGCTAACTTCTTGTGAAAGGAACCAAGGCTGCAAGATGGCAGAGACATGTTTCCTACAGTACATGATGTTCATATAAAATGTGTTCTTGGCTCCGTCCACACACTGTTTATCCCGCCTGTGAAGCAGGAGGCAGAGAAACGGCACATAAAACTGTCCACACGAGCTGGCAGTGCTGGAGGCCCTACATCCTGCTAGCTTGGCTCTCATGGCTACCAGGCTGTGTGCCTGTAACCCTTGCTGTTCCCTCTCTGTGTGCTACCCTCAGCCTTACAGAGAGACTAGAGCTGAGATCTAGGAACTTCCATGGCGCCATTGATGTTCTATGTGAGAAATCAAACCACTTCTGTATTGAGTAGGAATAGGATTAGGATTCATACATTAATGAACAGCTGGTCACAAATACTAGAGGTGGTTTGCAAGTGATTTTGCAAATTAAAGCACTGATGCCATGTTGTATTGCTTGCTTGCTGGAGAAGTTCAGAGTAAGACGAGGTACGCAAAGAAATATGCAGGTCTCCAACATTTCACAGATTTTAACAGCATACATGAAACACTGAAAAATCAGTAGCAGCATTTTTTGGCCAGTGATTACCCTATTGCAACAAAAGAAAGTTCTCCAGCCAGGAAACAACGTCTCTGTCCCCAGCCTTGATCTGTCTTGCAGTGCAGAGGATGATAGTGCACATTATCATTCCTACAGATAGAAAAGTATTCCTCACTAGTTGGAGAGCTAGCATGCTGAGCCACTCTTACTGTATCAGACAGTGAAAATGACATCACCCAAGAAGGGGCAAAACACTAATTATCACAATTTTGAATATTACAAATGTTTAAAGAGCTTTTGGTGGGAAGTGTGAGAAGATCTGGAGGCTATTGACAGATTCCATTGTTATGGAAGGCTTTGAATTGACAGCATTAAAAAAGAAAAGCTTTTTAAAAAAATAAAATAAACCAAACTATGAATTATATTGTTCAAGTATGTGACCCAAGTAAGAGAATGAGGGAGGTTTGTCTTCAGGGAGTTGTGATTCCCTTAGACAAGCCTGCCTGGAGAAGTAGTTCATTAGGAGAGTAAAAATAACCCACTTTCTGCTGCTTGCTCCCTTTACTGGTACCTCTCTTGTCCCAAACACACTTTGCATTTTGAAAGGGTAAAGTAACATTGGGCTTTTGCTGCCTCTGAGCCCCAGTCAAGCCCCAGAAAAGAGCAGCAGGATCTCATGAGGCCCCTTTTCATCTTGGCAACTTGTTACTTCTGACACAATGCAGAGGAGAAAGCTCATCCTTTCTGTGTTCCCTCTCTATCCTGGCACTACAGCCAGTAAGCATGTGCCCAAAAGCATGCATACAACTTTCTATGAAAAAAAGAAGCCGTAGGAAGTACATCAGGCCAAGTTGTTACACTGTTTGATATGCTGCCTCTATTCAAATAATTCCATTCTCTGCTCCTCCAGCGCTGCAGTCAGCTATTTATCTCTGACTGTTTCCATTAATCACAAGGGTATGTTTGATGGGCTGTGGGGCAGATGGGGGGCCAGGAGGGGAGCAGCTCTACTTGTTGGAAGGTGGGATGGAAATTCTTGGCTCCCCACTCTCGCCACTGCTGGTGCCTCAGCTACACCACAGCCCTCAGAGAGAGCTGGAGGATTAGGAGGCTGGGGAGACGAAGGGTTTGGGAAGAGTGCTGTCTGTGGGAAAGCAGTGAAAGCTGGCAGTTGAAGTTAGCACATGCACTGTGAAACATCATCCTAGCTCTTCTCCCTCTCTCCTTTCACATACCAGCTTTCCAGAGCACTTCACAAGAGTCTGGGACAAAGCCAAAGCGGCCAAATCAGAAAAAAAACCAGGCATCTGGCACCCAGTACCTCTGCTAAGGGCTCCCTTGCTCTGTGGCTCTGAAGAAGAGCTGTCACACCCACAGGAGCCAAGGCTGACAGTGAACTGCTTTCAAGAGTCTTAAGTATCTGATTTTACAAGGTGTGGGTTTACTTCTGTAATACTGTAAATTATTACAGAATTCTGTACTTATTCTGTAATAAATACATTCACAATGTAATGTGTAGCATTTTAGCCACACATTTTCAGGGTGGTCACCCTGCAGGCTGAAGGGCTGCAGGATGCCTTGCTGCTGCCAGGTGAGGGGCATGGGCCAGACCCAGACATTCCCGTTGCTGCAGTGCTTCCAGAACATCCCATTCCCTTCTGCAAATCCCCCACCAGCTCCTCTGCTCTGATTCTTCACCCTGCTCATCTGCTCTGGACAGCAGGTTCTTCTGAGGACAGTGAGTTTTGGAGGTTTCCTGTATTTTGGACGTGAAAGATCTTCCCAAATGTCAGAGGCTGAGAGAAGTCCTTGTATAGGTCCAATTTTTCAAACAACTGGGGTTTGAAGCACATCTATAAATTTCTTCATAGAGTTCCAGAAATTAAGCTTCTGAAGACAGCAGACAACAATAAAATACCCAAAAAATCCAACCCAAAAATAAAGAAGAGTAATGGCAATTGATCTTAAAAATCCACCTAAACCAAGGAACTGGAAAGGAAACAGTAACTTTGCCAAAAGGCCTTGACTACAGTGGTTTTTCATTCTGGTTTGCACACAAGCCTACTATTGATATACCAGGTCAGAAGTCATATATTTCTCTCACTTTGTAGTGCTGAACTCTCTGAATGAATTTGATGCTAGAATTATTTTTTTTTAAATGGGAAATTCACTTAGAAAGCATTAGGAGAATGAAAGGAATGACAAATATGAGTCAAGATTTGAATATACTCTCCAGCTTAAGAGCTGGAAGTTAAAATACAGAATTTTGATAAAAGAGATTCTGAATTTTCTCTTTTATATATATGTTTTTATTTCTTTTAATAGTAAATCTCTGAAGTTTTGGTCTTTTGTTTTGTTTTCTGAAAGGAAGATAAAAAGAAAAGACTGTGTTTCAGTTTGTCAAAAGCTGTTAAAAACATCATCCAGCTGCAGGTACCCACAACTGTAGATGACTTTTCTGAGAGACCTTCCTGGAAGGTTGGAGGAAAGAGAGGAAATCTTCTGAGGGGCAGTTGACATTTGAGCGGGACATGGAGTAAAGATACAAGGGGCAATTTCTTCCCCAGTTCCCCTCTGTTAAAGGCCATGGGAACACAAATTTTGACTAACATCACTAAGACAGAAAACACAGAGAAGTAGGGGTCTAAAAACCAGCACAAAGGTAGATTGTGGGGACAGCTAGTATGTGATTCTCACGGTTGACATCAGCATGCTGGATGGGATCCAGCAGGAATTTAGGACAACAAAGTGAATTGTGTGCTGATATAATTTCTGGGATCCTAACTTGGAAATAAGCTTCTCCATTTACATCGTTGGGCCATGATCTAGCTACATGCTCAGAAGGTGAGTTTGTGTATCAAGAACATGAGTCACATGAACAGGACATGTTGACAGGGCAGCCTGTTACAGATATGTTCTAACAGATACGTTCTAATTTTGTCAAATCCAAAGTGACACGACCCACAACCCTGCAGGAGCCCAAATCTGGTGGCAGGCACAGTGAGATGTTTGGTCGGTGGTGAGAGCAAGTATTCAGTGGAGGGCTCTCACAAACTGCTCGTGTTGAAGATGTGGGCTGCTGTCAGGCATTTCCAGCCTGGATCTCTTCCTGGACCTGCAGAACTCCTCCCTGGCAACAAACTGTGAAAAGTTCTGATTGACTGCTGGCCTTTTTTTCCAGAAGAGATGTAGCACAGGGGTCTCCCAGGGTGTCCATTCTCTAGGCAATCATGCCCACTGGAGCAAAGCCCAATGCTGTGGCCCGTGGAAGCCCTGGCAGCAGGTTAAGGTCTGGAGTCGCTGTGAAGGTTTCTCTCCAGCTGTGGCACTAGCCTTATCGCGCTTGTGCTTTCCCACGTTGTATTTACCCTCTCAGGTTTCGTGTGTTTTCCTTGGGCTCCCCTTGGTAAACGTTTGGCTGCAGCATATTATTAGGGATTATTAGGGAAACAAGAGCTCGGTATTAAGTGATGATTATGCAATTTATTCTGACAGCGAAAAACGTGAAAAGAGGAAATTGACATTTGTGATTTTAGTTATGCGCTGACAACTATAATTAATCTTAACTCCAGCAAGTACCAGATAAGTGAATGTGATGGGAAAGCTTGCATTTTCATTGCTGCTGCCTAGGGACAGCTACTTAATCATGGCAATAAAATGGCACGAGTTAAGGAATTAAAGAGAGCAGAAACTTTAAGCTAGATTAAATGCAAATAGAAGAGAAAGACATGAAAATGCAAAGAAATTCAGATGCATAAAATACACAAATGAGCTATATAGAAAAATACCACTGTACAAGGGTAAAATAGCAAGAGATAATTTTATTAAAGAAAAACAAAATTCTTTCAAAAAAATCAAGCTAAAGGCAATTGTAAATAGAAACAGGAAAGGGCTTACTTAAATCTAATACACAGAAAAAGGCAGAGCTGCTATTTTTCACTGTATTGATTTAAAACTTTTTAGAAAAGTGAATGAAGATTGATCTTTTTGTCTTTTGAAGAGCAAAAATTGTTTTTTGATATGCCATTATTTTAAAATGAAAATGACTGGTGATTTTGATAAACAAAATGCATCAACCAGTTGCAGTGAAGAGTCCTAAACCAGCTTTAAACCCATGAAGTGAAAACGAATGTTTTTTTGGTAAGTCCTGGTGGAAAAAAACCCCAGTCCTTCAACCCTTTAATTTCTGTTCATTGGGTATCAAATTAAGAGATGTTACCCACTGCCTTCAGGCAGCGGGACAGGCTAGATGACTTCTTAAGCTTGTCTTTCCCTCTGCTTTCCCCTGGTTGTAATTGAGTGGAATAGGATATATAGTGTTCCCTTTCCCTTTTCCCACTGAGCTGTTTTCTTCAAGCTTGTTTTAAAAATGTGCTTAGTGCAGGGAGAGTGCCTGCTTCACAAATACAGCTTTGACTGGGATCCCAAGCACTGCCATAATGGAGATCAGAAGAGAAGGAAACCATCTTCTGAGGAACATTTCAGAGGTGTTATTATCACTCTGCATGACATCCAAGGCCATGGGCTCTTCCACAATGCAGATCTACCTAGAGTTTTGGCTATCTTCTGTCTTCTAGGAGGTAGCTTCTCCTGGAAACAAAATGTGCCTTAGTTTTTCAGAACTTAGTTTGATACAAGCTAGAATGAGACTGTATTGTTTGCAGCATGTCCTGTTTGGGTGTATCGCTGTACTTGATCTGTGGCTCCTGCGGATGTGGAGAGGAACCCACAGGGGCAGTGCTTTTGGACATGTGTCTCACAGAATGTGTACCACTCTGTGGAGCACTTGTCCTCTTCCCTTGCGTCCATTCACTGTGGCATGTGCTTCACCATTAATGAAAATGGAGGCCGTATGTAAGTCCATGGGAATGATCATCCTGGGCAGCAAGGCACACTTTACAACTCTTCTTCTTAAAGATTAATTTTTAAAAGGTCATCTATTCCATCCACCTGGTGGATAAATCAGAATACAGGACAAGATTTAAGTTTTTTGATCAAAATCTCTGATTTCTGTGATGTGGCTGGAAATGAGGCTACCAGTGCTCCAAGCATCTCCTTGCACAGATCAGGCTACTTTTGCAGGGTTAGAACTGAGAGCCTACAGATTGCAGTACCTCATCTGAGCCATGGAACAAAAAGCCCTTTGTATCCTTAACTTCTACGTCCATTACAAGAAAAATCTTCACTGGAATAAATTTTAAAATTACAACAGAGGTAATTGTGTAACAATGCTGACATTTAAACAGTGAGATGCTTTAATAACATGTACCAGAATAACACTTTGATTGAGAAATCAGATGTTTTGGGACAGATTTAATTGGACATTCTGTGATGTGTTAGACCATAGATAACTAGGTTCATCAGATCATTTAGGACTACTAACTCTGCACTTTTTATCCAATTACATGCTCAAGGGAAGGCATGTTAACTTCCAATAACTTGACTGTTACAGTGTCTCAACAAATCACTGAAGGTGTCTGTATGGTGAGCGAAGGGAAGTCCTTGCTGTATCTCAGGAAATAGCTGCAAGTGGGTCGTGTTGCCCACCCTCTTAGGACTGATGGGTTGTCAGAAAATTTGCCTTTTTTACAATCACTGAGTCGATAAAGAGAAACTGTGTCACCAGTTTTGCAAAAAGGTGTGAATTCATTGACAGGAATTGATTTCAGCAGTCTTCTACTGTGGCTGAACTTGGTTTTTATGCCTTAAAGGGAAGAGTCACAGTAGTTATGAAGAAAAGTTATTGACAAAGACATTTTTCATGTGAATAGAAGCCTGCTTTGTTTTTAGATCTGCCAAGAATGGCAGCTTCCATTTGTTCTGCAACAACCTTGCATAAGGATAGGATTAGAAGGCAGCATTCATGTCTGGCAGAACAGCTTATGATTCCACCCATGGATATAGGAGAAAAATTAAAAACTCCTGAGCTTGAGTAAGAACTTGACAGGTACAAGAAAACAGCCATTTCTCACTGCAACACAATGTTAAATAAATGTTCATATTGCCAAGAGAAAAATAGAAAAATCCACCCAGTCACATGATTTCGAAGCAATTTCTGTGCTGTACAAAGGGTGTAGTGGGTGCACTAATTATAAGACCATTTCTTAGCCTTGTAAGTCACAAGCAGGTTTGAAAATGAGAACTTCAGTGCTGTGTTCTGGGCTTCACCATGTCTTATCAGGCTTTGTGATGATCTGACAAGGTGTTGGTAAAATAGAGGTAATGATGCTCATCCACCTGGTGGGGGACAGAGCTGAATACTGAAATTCAGAACAGTGATACTAAAGAGCTGTGTGCAGTCTTCATAACTGGCTTAAAAATAGTGTCTTCAAGTCAAGACTGCCCTTTCTACCCATCCTCTCAAAAAAAAAAAAAAAAAAAAAAAAAAAGAAAGAAAAAAAAGAAAGAAAAAAAGATTGAAATGCCATAAGAAAATTTGAGAAACACATGGAGCTTGTGATATTTGGCAATATTACCTTGCAAAGGTTTTCAGTGCTCTTTGACAACTGGAGAGATTATCTGGTCCAAAGCATTCCTTTCTTAGTCCAAGTTTTATTTCAGAAGTAGCTTCTTTAGGAAAGGCTAGCTGCCAGCCCTGGGCATCGTGTGTCTGCACTGATGAACAAACATTTGGATCTCCAATTTCAGCAGGACTTGGAGAAAGCACTCCAAATTCAATGTGTTAAACATTTCCATCAAGATACATAGCACAGACAGATAAAGTTAAAAGACAGTTTGAGCTGATTCAGAGGCCATGTATATTTCCAAATAAATTCAATTTACCAAGACTGACTCATAAAGGGAGCCTAGTGTCAGTAAGCCTTCTAATAGAAAACGTGCAGTCTTTGTACTTTGTGCGCTGATGGTGTACCAAACCAGATGGCACTGGCTCTGGGATGGAACAACCAAGGCTCCTTTCCCTGCAGGGACAAATGTGCTGACATTACATAATGCTTACAGGTGTTATTCGATATAACAAACACTAATAACAGACTTTCATCTACAGGAGGACCTTGCCCAAAGGCCTCCAAGCTCCTGAACACAAATAAACCCCAAACATAATTTGCATTAAACAGGCAAAATGCCTGACTGAGAGACATAACAGTAACAAAGTTTGGGAGAAGACTTGGCATACTTTGATCACCCATCTGTAATGCTCAGTGGCAACATCAAGAGCAAGAGAGATGCAGTGGCCTTGTCTCCTATTCCTTGTGCTCATAACAGGAAGGAATTCTTCCATCAGGGAGAGCTCTGGCAACAAGGCGCAAGCTGCAAGCAGGTTCTTTGCTCTGTGGGTGATCCCTTAGACAGTGTTGTGACTTGTTACTCATTCCCTTTAAGATATATGCTGGCCCCAAGGATTTTTCAGGTTTGGGTGTGATCCCAGTCTCATAAAATGTCTGGGAAGGACGCTCTGCAAATAAGACCTGGCAATCTCTGAGCCTAGGTCTTTGGATTTCCTTCTGGAGGTGAGAGGTGGTTGGTCCTTTTCAAGCATTATTGACCCTTCTTCCAGCCCAAGCAGTTTAGATCCTCCATGCAGAGACCTTGGGTGAACCTGCAACTACAGGCATTGATGTTGCCTACTGGGAGCAGCAGCTGAGGTTTGTTACTGTAGGGTTATACTGAAACCATTCCACCCACAGACTCGATTGGGGCTCCTCACTGGTGGCAGACAAGACATCAGGACAGTCTGAGAAAGACAAGGTCTTAATGATGAGGAAAGGTAAAGGCTGTTGTATAAACCGGTTAAATCACCTCCTAAAGGTGCAGGTTAGCTCTCAGTGCTCATACAGGGCTAATGCTCATCTTGGAGAGGATACAAAGAGCTGGATCAGAACTACTAATGACCCTCTTCTATTCCAGATGGGTCAGTTTGCAAGTAGGTTGCTGGCATAAACCCAGAGACACATAAAGCATCAAGTCTTCAGTCTTTGCTGGAGGAAATGAATTACAAAGAAGATATTAAAGCAATGTGTCTGCACTCATTTTGCATCAGAAAGATGGAAGGAGTTCATTTCAATCCTCCCTCCCCCTGTCATCAAGTGTCCTAACACCAGCGAAATCCCTTTCACATCAGGTCAGGCAGATCGCCTTTCAGCGGCTGCTTCCCGCAGCCAAGAGGGAGAGCAGGGCTGGCCAGGCAGTGGCTGGGAGCTGGGGTAGGCAGCAGGTGCCGAACACTTGTGGATCCCCAGAGTTCCCCAGCCCTGGGACTGGGCAGCCAGCAGTGGGGAGAGGGCTTTTATCAGCTCTTGCTCTGCATGGGGCTGGAGGAATGCTGCCCTGCACCGGTGTGCATGCTGGGGCAAGCAGGATAGGTGGACGTGAGGGGCTGCTGGGGATGGAAATGCTGCCAGTGCTGCCCCAAGCCATTTCGGGCTGCAGGAGAGTGAGTAACTCTTGATTGCATGAACAAGATTGGGCTAGACAGGGTGAAAGTTGCAGAGTCTGCCCCTCTGTGCTGTCACCTCATATGGAGTCTGACTCTTGCATGCTCTCTGCAGCACAGAGTATTTGGGGCAGATGGAAAACACACAGGAGAGGTTGTGGCAGATGGGAAAGGGAGGAACAGCCCTGTGCTGAGTGGGGCCGACAAGGGGTGGTGAACTCATGAGTGGGCAAAACATGTTGTGTTAAATGGCACCTTACCTGCAGTGGCTATTCAGACGTGTTTCTGTGATGTGCACCTACCTAAACACACATTCACAAACTTGCCTGCTTTCAGCCTACTCAAACCAGATGTCATATGGAGCAAAAGACTTCTTTTGTGTGAAAGGAACCACAGGCACAGAGCAAAATGAGGTATAGGCGGTGGTGAAAGACAGACTTGCAGAGCAGGACTCCACTGCACATGTGGCAGTGGAAGAAGCCATGACATTGCAGTCCATAGGCTCTGGAAAGGAAAAAGTGCCCAATACCCTCATCACATTACAGGCTACATCAAGATCAACTGCAAAATGAAGGTGAAGCAAGATGAAGTGATTGTCAGATAATATGAATCCCAAGAAGATTTTGCCACTGGTGATAAAGATTAAGGCCTTGTTAAACACAGCAGACCAAATATTTGTGGAAGATAAATTTGTGCTCCTGACACGAAATGTTTAGCAGAGATTTGGGGAGGTGGCATTTTCCCCTGCATTCATGGATGGGAATGGCAGATGGACAAAAGATGAGTTGCAGCCACTCACAGGAACCTGATGCTCATAGACATTCTTGTGTTATCACTCCTTGGTTGTTGCCATGTCCAGGTGCCTCACAGTACTTAGGCAGCTCAGTCTGCAGCAAGCTTAAGAATAGAGAAAGAAAAAAATGTGTTCCTGAGCATATTGAACAGGCAGCTTCTCTGCCTTGGGCAGTCCCTGCTGGAGAGTGCCCTCCTGCAGCACCGCTGTGGATTTGTCTTTGCTCTGCATGAAGTTCGGTGCACTGTCTGATATCAGATATCGTCTGCCCCCCAAAGGACTGTTTTAATGGTCATTGAAACTGGGCAAATTATATTTCTGATACAGACCATCTGCCCATAATAGAGCTGAAGAAGCCATGCCACTGAGCAAGTTTCCACTGAATAATAGCTAACATTTAATTTTGAGTGTGAGGAGTAATTTTTAAATTTTTAATCCAAGTTTCAATCCTTACCAACACTGAGAACTTGGATTAAAAAATTGCAATTGGAACTCCAGAGGTGGAGGGGTATTACTATCTCTCTCCATTGTTGCTTACTACAGCTGGGGCAGTGAGAGTCCTAAGTTGGTCCAGAGGGAGCCATACTTGCCTTGCATGACCTGCTTGTCTAACAGCAGACACAGGACTTTTCTGGTTTAATTCTCAGTAGAACATGCTGGGATACAAATGATAAAGAGAGACAGTAGATCTTAGGTCTTGACTTATGTCCCATGGACCATGGGACTGTGGGACAATGCATGATTGTACCATGATTTCTTGTTTGGTAACATGGACTTCATAACTCAGATGTTCCTAGGACATTATTTCCATTCTTTTTCTTCACTTTAAATTCACAATGACTGCAACTATTTGCCCTGGTGCAGCTTCAAGTTTTCCTTGTCCTGATTTCTTAGCTTGACAGCTCTTAAAGCTGAGTCTCAGGCAGGGCCAGACATGGTGAAATCAGGCCAGCTCTGAGCAGCAATGAGGAACTACAGATATTCAGATGGGCTCCACTGAATCTGAAACCCAAAACTTCTGGCAGGGATTGAGGAGAATAATAACATCGAATAGCAGAGTCCTACAAATGTAACAGTGCAAATGGGACATAATATTTAAAACCAGCAATGGTATTTGTGGAGAGAAAAACAAGAATCATTTGTACTTAGGCTTTGATTCAAGTTGTCCTTTAGTGCAATAATTCAATTAGAATAACATGAATTGTTTGCCCATTCCAGAAAAAAATTAGATTTCTTTTTAGTTTCTCTTGTTCTTATACCAAGGGTATCACTCGTGCATCCAAACAGTCTCCTCATTACCTGAGAGGAATATTCCTAATTTCACGCATGGCCTTTGCATTTCCCTGGGATATAACAAAGGAAAGAGAATGTGCTTGGCATATTGCAAAGCCTAGAAACCAGTATTGCTCATCTTATTAGACACAGGCCAAAGATAAAACTTTCAACCTCAATTTTTCTGGGTTCTAAGGCAGGATTTCCTACTGCTCTGCAGTGGATCATCTCCAAGAGCTTAACAAGAACTTCTCAGGTTTGGAGGCTACACAAGATCACATCTCAAACTAGACTCCTTTTACCCATGCCAGAGGAGTGGAGCTGTCACTGGCTCCTCTCTTTCTGTTTTTTGGTTTTTGGTTTTTTTTGTGATACAAACCAGGCACAAGAACTCCCTCACTACCTAATTTTTCCTTTTCAGAGGAAAAATGTTCCTACCATTCATTTTCCACAGGAGTTTACTTTTACAGTACAGCTACTTCTTAGTTACACATGAAGACCCATGAAAGGTATTGCTGGAAAAAAGAAGAGGCTTGGACTTCTGATCTTCTATTTTCTCCTTTGTGGTGGGATCTCTTGTTCTTGAGAGCCTTGTTTTGATTGATCAGCTTGAAAGCGAGGAAAAGAGAGAAAACACTAATATTTACCAGATACACTCATTCCCAGATTCTTCCATTTCTATGTGTAGAAGCATCACCAGGAGTCAGTGGTGTGGGGAACTTCTGCTCTGCCTCTCAGGTTGCTATGAGGATACCTTGCCACCACAAATGGAAGCTTTTCCTCTGAAGGTGGTAACCTCACATTTTTGGCAGAACAACGCACAGGCGCTGCAGAGCTGACACCCTTTATCAAGCAACCTTGCCCAAAAAGCCATGGCAATTTTATTCCTTCAAGCCTATCCCTCTCAGAAAGGAAAGAGACTCGGGGTTCCTCTGCAGAGATGTAATGCAGTGCTAAGTGTGACACAGTCCCAGCTGGACTGACATGTCTGAGAGCAGGGGGACAAAAGATAAGCTAAGTGATGAACCCCTGGTGCTGGCAATTTGCATGTTGGGGTGGCTGATGGTTGGTTGGCAGCCTGTAGAGTAAGAGGGGAAATGAACCTCAGCCCCAACATGGGAACACACCTGCTTGCCCCGTATCAGCAGAGCAGGTGGGCTGTGCTGTTGCTAAAGCTGTGCCTGCAGGCAAGGTCTGCGGGCCCCAGTGGTGCAGGCTTGAACAAAGCGTAGCTCAGGTGTTGCTCAGGCAGATTGAGCCACTTGTCCCTGCAACTCAGTGGAGCACACCAGAGGGCCCACACTGAGGTTCCCTTTGGAACAGAAGTGGTCTGGGAACACTGATGGTGTGCTCTCCTTGAAAGATGAGGGTAATAAATCCAAGGACATGACCTTCTAAACAAGGTTGGACTGCTTTCAAGGTCTGTGCTGTAAACATGCCCTCAGTGCTGCATGTGTGTAGGGCTGGGGCAGCTCCAGACAGCAGCAGCTCAGACACCTCATCCCTTGTGGGATGGGAATATCCACAAGCTTGATAATAAGTTTTCAGTAAAAAAAGCTCAGATGGTATGAGGGAAACAGGAGAAATTATCATAGCTTAAGTTTTACTGAAAAGATGTCTTTGATGAAGACTGTAGAATTAGTAGAAGGGTATGAGATTCTTCTCATCCCTGCTTTATTATTTGGTCTGCTTTTAAAATGTCTAGACCACTTTAGATATGAGATGTCAACCCCCTGCTAGAGGGGCACAAGTCAGGAACTGCAGAATGAGGGGCATCCCAAGTGGATAGCGATTTGCAAAGCCTTGGATAGAAACCGGTCTTTCAAAATAAGTTACTACTTATAGGGCCTCTTTAAACACTGATACATGTATTTTCATTGTTTTTCATTAAAGTTTAGTGGTATTAGCAAATCAAAGACTTGCTTTTCTCATCTAGAAATGCAGAGATGGTGCTATTTTTATAGAGGTTGGAGGACAACCCTTCTAGACTTCTGCAAAGCAACTTGTTTCTCAAGAGAAAAGGGCATCTCTTCTGTGTAGGATGCTTGTGAATGCAATGGAGTGTGATTTAGGAGCTCCAGCTTATCGATAGGGTGGCACCAGAATGCAATGTTTTTCTAGATTAAAAACTTCAGTAGTCAGTGTTTCCTGTTTTGAGCAAACTTCAAAGTTTGTGTTTCCTGTGTTAGGAGAAGAAAAACCCCATCAAACCATAGCCTTTTAGATTTGGTATTTTTTGGTTTTGACTCTTCAGTTCTAGTCAGTGATGTTGAAGATTTGCTCTCAGAACTTGTAATGTTGATCTGATCTTCTGACCTGCAAGCTGTAGTGCTGAACATATCCTGGAAATTGTCATAAGAGAGATACCTTATAATCAGTACAGCTAATGAAGCATCCTTTTTTGCAGGACTCTTTTTGTGCAAGCTACATGCTCTTCTCCATTTTTCCTGTCCCATGTGGGTGGTCAGATCTGGAAGTAAAACATTAAAAAAATTAAACATTTCAAATGCAAGGAATTTTAAGTTCACAGACTATGGCTTATTGTCAGTAGCAATTTCCTGTGAATGGTGAAGAGAAGTTTATTTCTTTCTTAGCAAAAGTGCCTCTCCACTATCTATTTTTTGGCTTGCTATGCTAGAGAGATGTACCACATTGAAGAGTTCAGAAAAACAAGTTTTCTTATAAAAGCTGGTTAAAATATGTAGCTTAAGATAATATTGCCTTCTTTCCTCTCCATCCTAATACCAGCTTTTTTTTCCCATAAGAAATTTTTCTTTTTGCTGAAAAAGAATCTCAAAAACTATTCCATTAAAAAACATTACACTTTCTAAAATTCAGCACTGAGATACATGTTTTTTCTTGTAAGTAGAGTTTAAGAGAGCATTAGGAATAGCAACACTCTGTTCAAAATTCTATTTAGAAAAACTGTAAATTCTAACCAGTCATTATCTGCTGTTAAATGGAGTAAGAGCTGCCACCTGCTTCCCAACCCCAGTACTGTTTGCACTTTATAATAACTCCTGAGAGGATGGCACATGTGGTAGTGGGGCTTCTGGAGCAGCCTCCAGTCCCACTGTTCCCGCCCATGTCACCCCAGGAGCTGTGCTTGTGGGGTTCAAGCAGAGCCCTGGCACCAGCTGGGGCAGCAAATGGTCCTGACAATGCTGTGCTATATGCACCGTATTCATGAATTTACTTCAGTCCTGTGCAGTCTTTCCACTCTTAGGCTGAAAGAGTAAAACCACGAGGAAATAGAAAACTAAATTTCAATAAACTTAGAAAAGCAAAGCCTGGAGATTATTTCCTCGTTTCAGTACATTGCCATCTTTGACTTGCTCTTGAGAGGAGAAAGTAGATTTGTAATTCATCTTTTGATTACAATTCATTGAATTACATAGAATATATTGTGTTCTCTGCAGGAAGATGTCATGTCTAATGTATATTTTTCTTTCAAGTGTGGTAAATCAATAGACACATTAAATTAAACACCCTGAAAATATGCCTACTAAGTATATTTAACTTGTGGGTGGCACTTCTACTTGAAAAATCCAACCCCATCCATACTCCAACCCACTTCCCAAACCTGTCTCAGAGGTTGTTATTGTTATTATATTATCTTCTTTTTTTTTTTAATCAGAGGAAACATGGCCCAAATTAACCAATGTGACTGAACATGCAGTTATGTTTCCTGTTTCCTTCCTCCTTGTTATCTTACTTTTGTGAGCTCAGAAATATGCCCACCAGAAACAAACAGGTCTCAGCTGCGAGCAGCTGGCTCTCTACTGCTGCAAGAAGTCCCAGGCCAGGGCTGAGAATCTGTGTGTGAGAGTGGGCCAACTGCTTCTCCTCTTGCCTTTGCAACATGCTGCCATTCTGTGTGTGGGCTTTGATTCATGCACCCTACTGGAGGCAGTCCTAGGAATTTTTCAGCAGCTTCAGATAATTAAAAATGAATAATGCCTTCAGCACAATAACCTTTGTGCTAATTGCTTGGATATTAAGCTACATTCCTTTCACTTTGCCCTTACATTTACAGATGCTTGCATTAACATTGAGTGGTACTATGGAAGTGGTTAGGGTGAAAAATAGAAAAGTTAAGACATCCAGTTACAAGAAACCAGAACATTCAATATTTGGTATCATGTGGAAGGCAGTGTGGGACACCAATAAACAAATCTCTTGGCTTTTTCTGATAAAATTATGACCTCATGTCAATTAACAGTGGTAACTAAAAATCTACAGACCAAAGCATGCATCCTGCTTTGTCACCAGGATGAGCAGGGCGAGATGCACCTTAGCCCTGCTCTCCCACCATGACGTCCATGTGCATCCATGCCTTGCTTTGCAAAGGTCCCCAGGGTGGCCAAGTTAAGTTTAAGAGAGAGGCAGGCTTTCTACTGTGAAGAGAAACCCACAGATTTGAGGTGTCAGCTTCAAAGCCAGGGATGGATTTTAAAGCCTTTCCCTATAGCTTTGGCATGGCATTAACACAGCTGGCAAAATGTGCTCAAAACTCAGTGGTGGGAGCCTTGAACATCGCTTTTGATACATGATCAAGTTCCAGTATCAAATTCACACAGATAACAAAAATAAATCTATGCTTTTTTGATAATATTGTCAGTAATGTCTCAAGGAGAGATTTGAATGGAGCAAGAGAATAATTTTATTTCCACAAGAAGTGAAGGACCATTTCAGTCATCAGGAAAATATGGCAGGACAAGGGTGTGAAGGGTGTGTCTCAGCAGGGATGGAAAGAAAGGCCCCAAAGCACATGGACAGAGAGACACTGAGGGAAGCTGCTGTCAGCAACAAATGAAATTTTGAACCTTATATGAACAAGGCTGGTAAGAAAAAACTACAACTGTTTGTGTTAGCATGTTGCACAGAGATCGAAGGGAAACAGGAAGGTCAGAAAGGAGAGTAGATGCAATGAATAAATTTTAATTCACCAGTGTAGGAAGTATTCTGAGCTTTCATAGAGTGGGCCATACCTGAAACATGTATTTTCTCTGAAGACCTCTACTCCAGCACATCTGGAACTGATTTCTAGGAGAAGCCAGAGGCAGTTTGCTTCACTCCCATATGAGATGCACCTGTGAGAGGCCCACGAATCACCTTAATAAAAGTGAGCATAAAAAGGGTCATGGTCTTATGTGGTGGGGAACCCATGTGAAGGGCTCAGATGCCTGATGGTGTTACTGTACATCACCTGAGCCCTCCTGATCCAGCATGTGCCCTCAGCCACCTCTCAGCTGAGGCAGTATGTGCTCACTCGCTCTCCCTGCCTGCAGCTCAAGGCCTGGGGACCTCCCCAGGTGTGCTGTGGGTTTGGGGCAGCCCGACAGCTTGGCTGGTGTGTGAGCCCTGGGACTCTGCCTGGGAGGGTTTTGGTGGTGCTATGCGGCCAAGAGCAGCATTCATCAGCAGCAAAGCTTGTTTCACATTATGGACACTGTCTTTTGCACTTACAGAAGCTGGGGAGAGAGAGGGAATGTAACAAGCAGGGAGAGTTTGTATGCCTGATGCTCATCCTCCATCAGTCCAGGAGAGTGTTGGGTACAGCAGCCAGAGCCACTAGAGGTTTCACAAATTGTTTTAAATGTTGTGTTCATCTTTTATTATTGTGAAGAACAGATGCTGTCAATATCTACTCACTTCATTTAATGGATTTTGAATCAGGGTCTGATTTTCTTCACCCTTACTGTCTTGCCCACACCACCAAAGCCAGCTTCCTTCAAAGCTACTGATCTTTTCATTTGGTTTTTCCCTTCCTGCTCTGTCCTGTGGCTGCATCCTAGTAGATGAGTGCCTGAGGTGGGGAGAATGCTGCCTGGTGGAGGAGTGGCCCCAGGCAGAAGCTTCATGTGGGGGAGTGTGCAGCAGTTTGTGCTGCAGAACTGCAAAGAGGAACAAACAATCAGCAAAACTGACTGAGAAAACAGTGAGAAGGAGGAGGAGATTAAGCCACTCTTTTTTTTTTTTACAGTGTATTAGCTGAACCATGGTGCCATTGTCTGAATGGTAGGCAGATGAAACATTATATATCTGTGCAGAGGAAAGAGAATTAACTGAAAAAGATTCAGGAAGTCTAATATTTTCACTGTCTTTGATTGCCACTGTACATTATCAATGGAAGGTGTTTCTGTCCAGTTCAGTTCCTCTCAGGAGATGCTACATGGCTTGAACAGGCTCAGGGAGACTTCACTCCCACACTCCTTCTGATCTTTACTGTGAAATGCTGCTTTGCACCTCTTTTGCTCCCCCTTATCCTAATATGCTCTCATTGGCTGGGTCCCACTCAGGACTCCTAACCAGGGAAGGGAGCAGGGCAGCTGGCAGGCCTGGTCCTGGCAACTCTCCCAAAAGTTTTTTTGGATGAGATCTCATGTGCTGAGCATCTCATGGCACTTTCTGGAATTCACTGTGGCTGCAGCAGTGGATCCAGGGAAGCCACATTGCCAAGTGCTGAGAGCCTTCTCCTGAGCACCCTGCTCCAGTGCCCAGGAAAAGGGTGTCAGCATTTGGGAATGTGGATTCCCTGGATGATGTGCCCACCTTTAGTGACAGCAAAGACATGGTACAGCCTCTTTTAACCAGAGGCCCTTTGCTATTCATTCTGGGGCAGCCATTTAGTCCAGGGAAAAGCGCAGGTAGAGCTGGGCTCAGAAACCAGACTGATTTGATGTGGAGTGGTAATGAAGGTGTCATAGACAGAGACTTCATGCAGAAGCAGAGCTTGGCCAACAACACTTTAGAGAGAATTTCTTTAGTCAGAGAAATTCCCAAAATTATACATTCAAAAACATCCATCACTGAAGCAACCAGAGGCCACATGTTATGTTTCCTGTCTCCCTCATATCTGTGTTAGGGGGCTCATGCTTGTAGCTCTACACACTTTATGTGTAGGTGCAATTCCTTCATACACACATCTCACAAAAGGCAAACTGGCTTTTCCTTGTCCTGTCCCACACTCACAGCCCCCTCAGCACTTTCACACCCACAGTTCGTTTTCTGGACATAACCTCATCCAAGTCCTTCCGAGAGCTTGCACACACCTTGATTTTTCCTTGGCTGGAAAGAAATCTGCCGTGTTTGGAGCATTTCCTCCCCACTCCATGTGATTCTGATTTCACTAATTAAAGTTAATCTGATAAAGGGAGGAACTGCAGAGAAGAATAAGAGCACAGAGGCGGGCGGGCAGGGGTCACACAGCGTGCCACAGAGACGGGGCTTTGTGGCCAGGGAGCAGCTGCAGGGCACACAGGGGAGCGGCACGCTGAGCACCTCATCTGTTTGGCCCATGGGCTGCCCTGAACTGCTGGCCACCCTGGCTGCCCATCCTGACCTCCCCGCTGCCCTGCAGCACAGCCAGCACCCGCAAGGTGCGGTCTAATGAAAGGCATCGGGGAACAGAAGGAGCGCTTCTGCCTCCTGAGTGTATTTATCCAGAGCAAAGCGAAGTGCAGGCTGGCTTGGGGGATGAGTAATGGGTAACAGAGCAGCTTCTCATGTGCAGGCCCCTAGTCCGGCTGGTGCCTGGAGGGCAGCACTGCTGAATTCATTGCCACCTGATGGTGGTTGAAAGGTTTTTGTAGGAAATGAACACTTGGATTTCAAGATAAAAAGTACCTTCTCTGGACAAAATGGTTGTGGGGGTAAGGGAGCAGTGTGTGGGGCTGAGTATCCCAAAGAGAGGAAAACTGCCTTTCAGGCTTTGCCACACACAAGGCTACTTCCCTCCAACTCTCCTAGCAACACCACCGTGTGGAAAAAGCGCATTGACACATAACAATGCAGCTCAGTGGGAAAGATACCTGACAAGGTGTCATGTCTACCACTGAAAGCAGGCAAGGCCATGATGTTCCACTTCATTGTTCAGTATCTTCTCCAAAGAGCAACCTTGATCTTTATGTCCAGTAGATTTACAGTGGGAAAGAACTGCAGAGAGAAATGGCCACTCAAGCCATGCACATGCATGTATGGACTACCAGAGGCTGACTACTGGAAAGCTGGGAAATGAGGAGAGCTCACCTTACTCATTTTTCTGAAATTATCTTGTTGTTGTTTAGGTGCTAGAATAAATTTTTCTGAGCATAATGCAGTAAATCAATCTAAAAGCCTCAGGGATTAACTTTGTACAGCTGTCTGGGCAGCAAGCAGCCATAGGTAGAGCTGGGAGCAGAAAGGCCTCCTGCCCCAAACCTGCCAACAGAGATGTTTGCAGAACCTCTCTGCTGAGGCATGATATTCACACACAGCTAGAGATTTCCCACTTCTCTGCTTTCTTTAAATGGCTGGTACATACATCGAGTTCGACAGCACCCCTGCCCCGCCTCTGCAAACTCCATTCATTGTTAACTTGTTTAAATTAAACACAAGCATGGACAGGATCAGCAAGCAGTCGTCTGTTTTAAGAGTGCTTCTACTTCAAATGTCAGTCTTAGTCCTTTCTTGCTGGGCTCTGATCTCTCATGACAATTTGATTAACTTTACATTTCCTTTTATTGTTGGAGAAACATTTGGAAAATCTTAACATATCCTACTGGCTGGTTCTGAGACCAAGATGGTGAGTATGTCCATGCTTAGCATCATCCATCAAAATCAGGCATCTGACAGTCAGACCACCTGAAAAATGTGTCATTCCTGAGAAGTTCATGGGCTATAAAATGTTTCTTACTTGTGAACAATCACAGGACACTCCTGTTTCTCTCTACAGCAATGCTTTAACTAGGAAATGCTTAAAAATCCTCATTAGAAGGAAACACTTTGTATTGGTTTTCCCAGATAAGAGGACATTCTTAGCTCCCACCAGCAAGAAATTGGCATCTGGGTTTTTCCAAGAACCACATTCCTGCCAGGACTCCCTTATGGGAACATACTATTGATGAAGAAACTCCCAGGATATGACAGAGCCAGGGAAAAGGATGCTCCATTTTAACTTAACAGAACATCTCGGGCTCTTTCCCCTTTCCTCATGCTCACACTAATCTCATAAGAGTCTCAAGCCTCTGGCACATACTCATGGCTACATTTCTGCTGGCCTCTGAGCTTCTGGATTTTGGCTCAGCTCCAGAGGGTCAAGGCACCAGTGGAAAAGGCTGGAAGAGAGCCTATTTTTGTCTTTATGTTTCAATACCAGGATCAGAAATAGAAGTGGTAAGAACCTCATGGAAAAAGAGCACTGTTTCCTGGCACTTTTGATGGAGTTAATTACCTGTAGACATTTAAATTCTTTCCCTTGCACCATTTTCATTAATTTGAGGGTGTAGATACTCAGTCATTTTGAAAAGCCTCACCAGTTAACTTTATTTCTGAGGCTATTGAGACGAATTCTTCTTCAGAAAGCACTCAGAAGTCGCAATTAAGCTGATGCCATTAAGCCATGATAAGTCTACCCCACACCTAAGCCACCCATTTACCTGTTCAGTAAAAGCTAAAATCAGTACTATCATATTATAGTCACCCAAAAACATATCTGGGAAACTTGGTCTCAGATCCCAGTTCCTGACAGGCATTCCCAGGGTCTCAAGCAGTACCAAGTACTGAGGGTCTCTTGGTAGTTACTCTAAAAAAGTTAAGCCTCATGTCAAACGTCAGGGTATGTGCATCTTACAGCACACCAGTCCCCAATGCTTCTTATTGGATTTGCAGCTGCTGCTGAACACTGCCAGTTGATGATCCTGGTACGAGGATCCCCCTGATGGATAACTGTAATAATTTTATTCTAGTCTATAATTTTCAGCCCCTGGTGAATTCCTGCTTCATTTCTCTGACATTTCTAATATTTCTCTGCTGAGACAAGCTGCCATTTCAGACTTTAATAATGAGTAGCTCTCTTCCCACTCAGAGGATAATTATGATTAGCTATAAAATAAGAGCTGCTTGAATTTGTAATAAAAAGTCTCAGACTCTAACACTTTGTCAGTCAAATCCCTGCAATAGAGAGGTCTAAACCCTTGAGTAATGTTTAGGCTCCTTATACCCCCAAATATCTGTACTTCTATTTTGCAACACAGTACTAAAGCTCTCTGCAAGAAGAAAGCAAGCTATGAAGAAAAGAAGAAGAAATCAAAGCCATGGTAGAGTTAAAAAGACAGCACATAATGAGAGCTGGAATCTGGCCCCTTATTACCAGCTCTCCCTGCCTGAGTGCCCATAAAGCCCAGGCCTAATCCAGTATCTTGCTTTCAGTGCAATGGGTGCTGGGAGGGCTCCATTCCCCACTGTCCCAGGGAAGTGATAAAACCCCATGTGCCAGTTAATGCAGTGCCTCTTATAGGCCCATGCAGCAGGTGAGCAATTATCACTTGCAGCCCAGCTTAATGCTTTACAGGGTCTGAGAACTGTTTCCAATTAGCCTCAGTGTGCCATGGAAATTAACTCATTTGTGTCACCTTGGCTTGCAAGTGGACTGTGAGGAACTGGTGAAACAACTGGAATTGAGTGCAGGTGGAACTTCACCTCTCCTCCTGCTCCTTGGCACCCCTTGCACTGGATCTGGGGGAGCTATATTTGATGGAAGAAAATAGGATGGAAAAACCATTTTGATCCATAACCAGGACCTGGGGGAGGGCTTGATCCATCCCCAGAGTCTTGTCTCCATGACATTTTTCCGGGCTGGTTTTCTGTGTCCCAAGAAACAGGCTTCCAAGCACTTCCCTTTGGAATTTTTAGTAATCTCATGAGGCTTCTCAGCATTTGGCCTCTAAAAGCCTCTTTTTATAAAGAACTGTGTCATATGTGTGTTTTATCTGTGAGCCTTGTTTAATGAATTCTTTCAGACATTATGAGCTGATTTGGAGCCTGTTGTAAAGCCAGCACCATTCCACCAAGCTTGCCACAGTGTTGTTACTGCCAGACATTTTCTCTTAAAAGGATGTTCTGAAAGTTGATGTCAGGGCTAAAATTAGGCTTAATACTTGTAGTGATCCTTCTGTGAACTGCTGATATAACTTCAGTGCCCATGAATGGTGCACATATCAAAGGAACTATGATCTCCTGGACAAAGACCAAGAGGATTGAGGAGTTCTCCACTCTTCTGAGCTTCAATATGAAGAATACTGTGTCATTTAGAGCACATCACTTTGTCTCTCTGTGCTTCAGTTTTCTGCCTTCCGAGGTTACAGTAGTCACATTTTGTTGAGATTATATAGTTAAACACATTGTGATATTATTTAATGTCAGTGTTGAAGAGACTTCTTACACTGATAGCTTGATTTTGAGCTTGGTAAATTCTGCTTACATGAGCTTCTTAAAGCACCTCACTCTTGAAGAAGGGACACAAGATATTAGCTGATTGTCATGGTCTATCCATCCAAAATTATCTGAAAATGACTGATTGAACTTTAGAGATAGTGTGCCTGTGTGTTATATTTGGACAAAATAAAAATGAAAAAGCCAAATTAAGCCCTGTTATTAAAAGATCCAGTTCTATTGAAGAACTGATTATAAAATGACTGAAGAAGGGACTCTGAGTTGTTGATCCTGCTTCTGTGGCCTGTACTCTGAATGTAAGGTTATCACAGCATAACTGTGGTTACATGAGGTTAACTGTGGGGTCTGAGCTGTAGGCAGATGGCCTGAGATCTAACCTGAATTCCCAAGATTTATTGCCATTTGATTGTTTGCTTTTTTTTCCCTCTGCAAGCAACACATAGCTGCAGAGAGTGAGAGCCCAATCTGTCTAGATCCCTTGCAGGGCCCAAAAGGGCACAGCAGCAGCATCATGGCAGGCTTGTACCCATCCCTGCAGGGATTGATTTAGCAGCAGTAACGACAGGCAGGGGCTTCTGAACGGGCCGGAGCAGCAGGAGAGCTTTCGGCAGCAGAGGGCCGGAGCCCGGGGCCAGGCCTGCACCACGGAGAGAGAGGCTGCGCGCCTAGGGAGGGCGACTTCCCAGAACTGCAAATGTCAAACGGCTCCACAAGGAGAATCCGGCCTGGGCCCAAGCCTAAAATGTCAGGCCGAATCTGAACTGCCCCAAATTTGGATCTGGATGTGAAATCTGCGGCTTGGGACCATTTCTGGTTTATATTTAAAAAGCTAATTGTCTCTTTGCCATGGGTAGCGAAGTGTCGCAAGAATGGACATGGAAGCAGCGGATTGAAATCTGTCAGGATTCTATTTTGCAGTAGTTGGAAAAAACCTTCTTTCCTCAATGCAGGGAACAAATTTTGCCACATCTGCAAGCCAGGGAAAATCACTGGAAACTCTGGAGTGAATAATTATACACAAATGTTTACAAAAAGTAAATAAGAAGAATGTATGCATAAGTGAAGAGTAACAAATGACATGTGGCCAAACCCCCGAATAGCTACCAAAGCCTAGGACTGGGGTATGCAATTTTCACATCATTTGCAGCCTTGGGCAGCTAGAAAGGGTGGAGAGGTGATATTAGTGTACAATAGCTGCTCTGTACCTCATATTTATAGTAAATTTCCAGTGGCCAGGGAAACATCACACAAATCCAGCCTGGGAAAGGATAGCAAATGCCCAGGATAGCCAGTTTCCTGGGTAGTCCTGGCCAAGAGAGAGGATTTGAGCAGTACTTGCCTGCTTCAGGCCTGCCTATGCCCGAACCCAGACTTCTGCTTTCATTGCTGTCCCTCGCTTGCTCTAAGGCCCTACGGCCTGTTCATATTCCAGAGACATCTGTGTTTTTCTTCTTTCAAGGACTGAAGGTTTCATCTTCCAGTAGATATTACTTCCTTTCATGTATTTGTTCCCAGCCTACATATGCATCCCTAGAGGATGGGGTCTGTTCTTCCGAGCCTGCAGGACTTTTGCTTTGGTTTTGTCTTTTGCAGAAAGCCGCTAAAACCTGAGCTCTGGGTTCCCTGGGCACCTTGGGTTCCTCAGGGTTCCCACCTACCTCCAGGACCACAGCCCTCTCTCTAGGGGCATATTTCTCTCATGCAGAACCTCAGACTTTCCTGCTGCTAATCCTGAGCTAGAAAGAAGTACAGAAACTGCATGTGAGCAGAAGAGATTTCATTTCTCCTGCTCTCAAAAGGAGATGTAAGAGAGGTCAGCTGCCTGGTGCACTCAATACCATTCCACTTTGGAAATGACCTGGCTCCAGGAGAAGGAGACCCTTGGTGGTTTTCTCTTCCCAAGGCTCAAGGAGCACCCATCAGTGATAAGAGTGAGCTGGAAGCTCTCCTATCTCTCAACGAGTGTGAGAAAAATCATTCCTGCTCATTCTTGGAATTACAGGGGGATGGTAACACTGCAGACCCCCATTCATACTAAGTAGCAGAGAGCTGAGCTTCTGGAATATGGCAGTGTTCCTAAGCACCTCTCTGCTCCACCCTGTGGATTGTTGGGGCCAATCTTCAACTTACTGGCCCTATGAAAAATAAAAGACAGAGAGAAAGCCAATTTGCGAACTATCAGAGTGAGTAGCGTAGCTGTAGCTTTTTCAGAGTTGGTTTTATGATCTGTTTTTTCCAGGTGACTCTTGGCTGGTGCCAGGGTTTGCCTGGCACAGAGTCAGTGAGGCTGTGGAGTAGGCTTGAGGCAATCAGATGGAAGCAGCACCCCACTTTCCCCTTGTCCTACTGATAGCTGGCATTCAGCTGGAGAAGCTTGGTGAGAATCTCCTGGGTGATTTGAAGTGATTATATCCTGCTCATAAAAAATATATTATGCTTGTATATGGAGAAGAGCTGTTGACAGCAAATCAGAGAGTAAAGCAGAACCATATCAGCCTGTGAAACTGGCCTGCAGAAGATGATGCATTACAAATTACATTGCAGGGATTTCCTCCTTGTTACTGCACAATAACAGGGCTCATTGCATACATAATTTACAATATCTAGGTAGGGAAGCATGCAGGATGTGGCAGCCACATAATACTCTTCACCTTCTCCTAACTCAGCTGACTGCAAGAAGACAAAATTACTACAAGCTGCATCTGAAAGTAACAGAGTGTTTTAATTGCAATGTGACTGCGAGGCTGTTAGGCAAGAATTCAGTTTTAGCTAGAAATGGGAATGATCTTGGACTAGATTCTCTCCAAAAACTAAAGTCTGTTTTGTTCTGGGATTGGCAGTCAGGCCATTTGAGAACCTTTCCTGTCCCAGGATGAGATGCAAACACTTCCCCTTCCCCTTCCCCTCCCCCTTCCCCTTCCCCTTCCCCTTCCCCTTCCCCTTCCCCTTCCCCTTCCCCTTCCCCTTCCCCTTCCCCTTCCTCACCTCTCCTTCTAACCAAGTTCGATAGACATGCACAGAGACACAAACCCAAATCAAAAACCTGCGAGGTGCAGCAGACTGCACTGCATTTCCCTCTCTCACTGTAAGGCTGCAGACTCTGTGATGCCTTGCCAAGCCACCAGTGCCAGCAGGGCTTCCCTGGTAAGCATGCAGTGAAATGTGTGACCTGCTGGAAGAGCCACCCCAGCACGGTGTCAGTGGTTGGGCTGACCTGGTTGGGATCCAGTATCAATACTCAGGGCTGCCTACTCAGCACAACATGGGGGATGGAAGGGAAGTCACCCTTCTGTCACTCTCTTATGGTGGCACACTATTCAATGCATGCAAGCCTGGATGCTGCTGAGGAGCAGGGGCCCACAGGGTCCTTCTCTCTCTGAGACAGCTGAGCTACATAGAAGGTGTTGAGGCAAGAAACATCAAACAAAAAAAAAAAAAAAAGGCAACAAAACCAAAACCAGAAAACACAAAAATCCCCCACCAAAACCCCCCAAAAAAACAACAATGAGAAAGAAAGGTAATTTTTGAGGTCCTGCTTGTTCTGCAAGGTTGTAAAATTTTGTGTGCTTTTTCACTGCTTGTACACACTTTTTCATTTTCTTGTTTATCATTTTTTAAAATCTTTTTTTAATCTCCTTCACATCTTCTCTCTGTTCAGGAAAATGCAAAGGTAGCTTTCAGAATCAAAAAAAGTGCAGAATTGACAGCCAAAGGAAAAAGTGCAATATCCTTCCAAGCCCATACCTTGTGATTTCTCAGTTTTTTGAAATAAAACCCCAAAATAATAGACTGTTATTACTAGAATTATTCATTAGGTTTTCAATGAAAGAAGGCCACAAATGACACTATTTTCACCGAAAATAACAAAACCCCCAAAGACAACAAAGCAAAAAAACCCTCAAGATGAATGAGGCACCCCTTTTTAATGGAAAAAAAAAACTTTAAACATTTTCAGCTACTTCTAGGAATGAATAATTGGCTCTGGCTTTTATCTGAAACCTGGACTTAGTTTTTAGCTTGGCAGCTTTAGAGCAGACAGGAGAACACACTGATCTGCAACATGGGGCATGGGAGAACACAGCAGGCAGGATGCAATTACCAAGTTTCCTGGTTCTCAGAACTACCTGGATTATAAAGAATCTGATAGCTACCAACAGTGACAAGATGGTGCATATTTTACCTGCTTCTTTTGACCCTGTGGGCATGAAACCCTTCTGTTTTCTGTGAAGATCCAATGGCTCAGAAATAAGGATAAAACATTTTTGCCCTTGCAGATGATGCTGAGGCTGAACCAGCAGCTGTTCCTGCATCACTTTCTGGGTGCTTTCACATCATCACAGCTTGTTCTCTACCATGTTTATTATTTGACCCAACCTCGGAAAAGCTCTTTTCACTCTGTTCCTTAATTTAAGATGTAAAATCCATTCTCTTAGAAATCCATGGAGGCATTGTCACTATCTTTATTCGGGCTGGGACTCAGCATGTGGCCCTGGACCTCAATGCCTTTGAGAATGTCTCCTGCTCCTTTAATTTCTAAACTCTCCAATACTCAGTTGCTTCTCTTAGCTTTTCTTCCTTTTGCCTGCTGATGCTTTTGGCCCCTGTTGCAGCAGCACTTCACTGTCCTGTACATTCTAAGTGTAAGGGAATTCAGGCAGATGCCACCTGGGGTCAGTAAATTCCTGTACTTATCTAGCACAGGGCCAAACCTACTGGTTGTGGCTGGCTGTTGAATCAGTGTTGCCACTGGACTGGCATGAGAGAAGGATTCAGCAGTGTTTCCTCTCACCTTTTGCTGCTTGTGTCTGCACTGTGCCTGCCTGCACATCTGAGCAGAAGGGCTGTGCCAGGTTTTGCACCAGAGTGTGAACAGGGACCTTGTCACATCCCTGCAGACAAAGAGTTAACTCCCTCCCCAACTCTCCAGCAAGAAATGGATTGAGAAGAGATTGCAGCGTCATTCCTTTGGCATACCCAGATGCTCAATATTAACATAGGCAGCTCTCTGAAGATTTTTTTCCTGCTGCCCATTGGATGGGAAAAATATTTGGATGGAGAAGTGGTTGGGGTATCACTTTGCAGGTCTGGAGTATAACTCAAATGGAAAGACATGTAGCTCCAGTTACTTGATGTAATTCAGAACACAGAAGAGCCGCCTCTTGCTAAGTCAGTATTTAGTTTTTGATTAGCTCTTACTTCAGTGGTAAAAGCCACAGCAAGCTGCAATCTTGAGCTTTTTTTTTTGAGTGTACATATGTCTGTATGTGAGGCCAAACCTCAATCTCAGTATCTTGAGCATCAGAGCAGGCACTGAGATGTGACTCATAGTTGTGTATCTAGCTACAGTCTCTAATGAAAGAAGAAAAACAAGACAAGACCAAACTGGAAATTAACCAAACTCATTAAAAAATCCCAACAAAACAAACCAGCAACAAACCTCCATTCCTTTCAGCATTTTTCTGTAAGCTTTTTTTATGTTTTTTATCTGGCTGGGTCATGAAACTGAACTCCTCTCCTGGCAGTGTAATGCAGTTCTCATGCCACAGGCAGGTATTATTTTGTTTGCATTTCCAACACTACTAAAGATGTTTGTATACAGCCCTGTTTTCACCCATGCTGTGAATAAAAGCAACATCAACAGAATAAAAAGTGAAAAAAGCAAAAGCTTTCCTTAGTGGTGCTGTTGTCCCTTTTATGACAAAACTTTATTCTGAGCATAAACTAAGCTGATGATTTTCATTAAAATTTTATTATAAATGGATGATAATCTATTAATTAAGGTAAAGAAGTGAAATAGGTGACTTGTCTGACTTGGAAAACTTCACTGACAAAATAAGGGATTTAATTATCTCAAAAAAAGAAAGAACCTTATCTATTCCCAGGAGTACTCAGGGGCCAGGAAGGGATGTTGAAAAGGAATGAAATGCTTCAGAACCTCTGTAAAAATACAGTGATGCCTGGCTGAATAGTGTGAATTATTAGCTACAAACCATTGCTGTGAATGTGCGCTACAGGATCAATAAAGTTAGGGTTTTCCAGAAGAGTAAACCTTGTTTTCCCATTTAAGAAACAAGCTTAGTTTTGGAGAATTATGTGTTCCAGTGACTCAATTAATGCTGTAGCTTGAAGAAACCTGAAATATTCTGGGGAAAATAGCAGGATATATATTTGTTCCAGTGCAAAAACCTGCAATCTTTGATAAATTACAGAGCATTGTCCCAAACTGTTTCTGAGATTTTCTAAGCAGAAGGTATTTCCCCAGAAACCTCCAAGGTTTGTTCTCTGTTTCTAATCATTGCGACTGCAGGCTCCATGAGCCAGGGGCTGCTCTTTGTCATCCTTGGTTCCTGTATGTGCCACAGCCTAGTTTATCCCTCTCCCAGGTGACAAGGAAGGTCAGTCACTTCAGTCCTAAAGTTATTTCTGTTTCTCATTGTTCCTCTATTTCATTGTTGGCCACAATATACATCCAAAGGAAAGAAATGGAAGATATAAGGAGAGTTAAGAAAGAGTTGTCTGGCACAGCAAAGCTGTCTGTCTGCACATGATCTCCCTGTTCTGTGCCTCTCAGAACTATTTTGAGTCCAAGTTTTGGCTTTATATTGCTCCAGGATCATCCTTGATCAGTGTTGTGTGCATTTACCTCAAGGCCTGGGAAAACTAAATAACTTGTGCCAGTTTCATCAACACCTTTCTAAAAACAACACAAAGCAATACCAGAGTGTTGAGCTAAATATGTTTGACAGGCCATGCTTTTCCTCCTAGGCTTTAAAGTCCAGGCAGCATAGACTATGCACAAAAATGGGGTGGTTTTCTCCCCACCCTTCCAAAATGATTTAAGCCAAATGAAGGATGCCCGATTTCCAACCTGATGCAAACTCCAGAAAAATGTGAGGCCAATTTTGCTGTGTCACAAGCTGATCTTTCGCAGATGCTGAAAAGCTAGGAAGTGCAATTATGGGAAAATTTCACTAAGACAAACAAGTACATGCCAAGTCCTGCCATTCTCCATTACTCACCTGAGCTCCTTGATTGTGGCAGACAACAAGCCATCTGTGTGTGCTTTGTCAGAGGGGAGAAAAAAGTAATCCCAAGAGCAGTGCCTGAATGGAGGAGTGGGAGAAGTGGGGGTGGCTCCCAGAAGCATGCACCCAGGAGCCACTGCGAAGCCATGGCGGTATCCAAGAGCTGTGTGCTAGCTCAGGAATGGTGGTTAGCAGAGACCTTTGCCAGGGTAACCCAGACAGGGCAACCTCAGTATTACCTCAGTATTACCACAAATGCCCCCACTGCATTTGGCCATCAGGGCTTTCTCTAAATCCCTGGACAAGAGCCTTCCTGAGCATCCCGTGTGAAGCTCAGTTTTTATGAGAAAAGGTTTCCAGGCATTTGAAGATGTCAAATACTTCCAGCCCCTTCTTGGACCAAAAATAACTCATGATCTTCTCTTTTCAGAAAAAATTACTCATATTCTGGTAATGCTGTTTCCCAGCTGGGCTGGATCTCCCTATTCCTGAGGTATCAAAGCACAGAAAAGAAGAAAACAATGAGGAAATAGCACAAGAGGGTGGGGAAATGAAAGAGACACTCATGCTCATTGAACCTCTGAGATCACTCAGTTTGCAGGTCCCCATTTTAGGGAGGGGTTGAGCATCCCCTCCCTTGGCAGGTTTCTTGTGGGATAAACACCTCAGAAGGCCCCACAGTGCAGGAATGGGACCTGAACAGATGAGATTAAGAAAGATCTGCCCTGGTCCCTGGAGGCTTGTCTATCCTTATGGGTTCCCAGGGGAAACTGTCTCCGTGGAGTGGCGCAGCTAAGCTGCAGTGGGGTTGGAGAGCTCACTGCCTTCAGGGGGCTGGCTTCCATACTGCACAGGGGTCATCTGCAGGGAAACCTACTCCCTACTCCACAGGACCATGTAGAGAGGTGGGTTTGTGTCCTTCCAAAGCTTGAGTACTGCAATTACAGCAGTAATTACAGCACTTTGTGGAGGTTGATCCTGACAGCACAGGAGCACCCCAGTGGCTGGCAGCTATCAAAAGTGTGTCCCAGAGGGGCAAACTGAGGACCAAGGAACAGTGCTTTAACTTTATTACTATCTACAGTAATAAATAGTGATTGGAGAAGTGATCACAGTAAAACTTAAGGAAAATGCTGATGGTCCCTAAAACTGGGAGCTGACATTTCAAGGTTGATGTGTCACCTTCCTCCATGGTGCTGAACAATTGTGCTGAAACAAGGAGAATTTTTGGTGCAAACTCCATCCCGAGGGGGTGGGGAGGGGGGCTCTGCTGCCCTCTGCCACTGTGGGGGATCCTGGCTCCCCACTTGGGCACCTGCCCCAGTCTGCTGGGCACAGCCCCCTGCTCTGCTTGCAGCCCATGCCTGCCAGGGGTGACCCTCACCCCTTTGGGCAGTGAGAGCCCCAAGGGCGAGGGTGGCAGCGAGGGCTGAGGCAGCTCAAGTGCTGCCTGTGAACAGAAATGATTTCTGTGTGGCTTTGTCCACATCCTCTCGTGCTGACGTTCCACAAGTATTTCAGCAAACACATTTGCTTGCAGGAATGTTGGCAGATCAGCAGAATTTAGAGAATATCCAGGGCTGGGCCCAGCTGTGTTGTGAGCTGGGGAGGTGCCTGGCGTGGGGAAAAGAGGCTGTGTAGCCATGTGTGTTGAGGCATACCTCAGCAGGTTTGGGTGGTGCCTGTGGAGCACAGGGCAGGCTGGGAGACCAGTAGCACATAGTCCCTGAATAAATCTGCTCATGCAGGGGCAAAAAGTGGAATCTGGTTATGTGAGCACCAGAAATCACAAAGCAGAAACACCAGTGCTGGAGAGTTGAGTTCACCAAGTGGAGAAACAGAATCCCCTTGAATGCCAGTGTGGGACGGGAGAGCGTTTGGGTACAGCGTGGCAGCACAGCTCAGGGGGAAGCCAGAGTGGAAATAGTGAATCCAAAGTCAAAAGGGGTCACCCTACAGTCATCTCATGCCAAATGTATGTGAAAAAGAGACTTGGCCACATAAGTAATTATTTTCTGGAGAAAACCCTAGAAAATGGGACAATTTTGGTTCTGATCAGCACAGTAGTCCGTAACAATCATTACTATGGGGAAAACTTCCCTATGCTCTGCACTTTGCTCACACTGTCAGCTGGATAGGACTCTTGAACACATCTGAGATCCTCTTGAAACCGTGGCTTCTTTCTGGCTCCAATCAGGACTTGGAGAATTGAAATGAGAATGAAATGGGAAACAAAACTTGCACGGGTTCCCTTGTTTCAGAATGAGGCTTTTACACTCTGCTCTTCCTATTGGGACAGTGGAGAAACCAGGGAAACAGAAAGCATTTTGCAACTTCAGAGGAAACAAAAAATCCATGATTACTTTATTAGCCTAGTAATTAACCTCTAATCCTCTTTTACTCAATACACAGGGCACAAAAATGGTTGGGCTGTAGAGGTTGCAAGAAGCCAACTCACGGTGATGCTTGAGGGTTTGTACTGTTTTGGGACCTGGAGAAATCACCCTGGCTATCTCCCACTCCAGGGGGATACTGCAGTGGCTGCCAATGCATGTGAGAAGTAGCTGATGAGGAGTTAGGGACTCAGTGCATGTGGAATATGAATTTGGAGTGGATGAGCTCCTCAGAAGTATCCATCTTTTTACACATATTCAAAATGATGCTGCCGAACACATCACTTTTTGGATTGTGTTTTGATGTGCTCAGAAGACTCAAGACAACCTCCTAAAGAATGTACCTGGGCAGGTGTGTAAGTTTGGATGAGAAATCATATAGATAAATTCCTGTAGGCTGCAGCTAAAAATGAAACATGGGCTTGAACTGCTCTGGACTCAGCTTTGGACAAAGATTAGGACTTCTCCTCTCTTTGTCTGACTGTCAAGTTCTGGCCAATGGCCACCTGGAAGATGAAGGGACACATTAGTTCCTTATTTCTCCTCAAACAATTTCACACTTGCTACCAGTCAGGATTGCTTGTGGACAAGAAAACCTTTGGGTTTGTAGGACAGCCACAATAGACCAGGAAAGGAATCAAATCTTGTTCTCTGGAAGTGCCAATACACATTTTCTTCCCTCTCCATAGTTTCAGCAGTGCCCAGGTGCTTTTCTAAGCTGATCACACTCTAGACTGCAGGAACTGTTCTCAGGCACCAGGGAGCCCAGCACCTGCAGCCATTGATGGCCTTGCTGCTTGCTGGGTGCCAGCTAGGGCAAGCAGGGAAAGAAGGGCAGTGAGGCAGAAGCTGTTTGGAGAGATGGCAGGGTTCCCAATTTCTGCTCACAGAATGCAGCCTCATAGAAGCTCACAGTACAAGCTTTTGGCAGGCATAACCTACTGTGCTCCTGTGCAGTGTAAATACTTCTTTGATAGGGCAGGAGCACAAGTTCTTACTCTGATTTGAAGCTGGCTGGGGGTCTAAGAGAAAACAATGGAATTGTTGGAGCAGGATCATCTCAAGTCTTATGGCAACTGTTTACTATGGTACATAGCTGGCATGGCTTTTGTGGCATGGCATTTCAAACAGGTCAGGAGGTGTCAGTCCAGTCTCAGTGTCAGACACTGAAGGCACAGCATCTCTTTTACATCACACAGGTTTTCTTTGAAGGTAGTTTTATCTAACACAAGGACAAGTCCTACCCCTCCTGCACTGCAGAAACCGCTGGGCTGAACCTGGTGACTCAGTGTATCGCTGGTATAAGGGAGGTCTGGCCAGGAGGGTGAAAACTTCCTGCTGCCATGCACTTTCTTTCCAAACCAACATCTGCTCTGAGAATCAGTTCATCTTCTGAGGCTATATGTTTTATTCTGAATGCCTTTGCCAATAGAGTGTGGACTTTTCTTCTTTGTCTTTAGACACTTACATTGAAGATATTTGAGACTCTTCTTGCAATCAGCAGAGGAAAGGAAGCACAATCTGCTTCACTGATTGAGCAGTTCTGTCTCTGTATGAGATGTATTACACCCTGGAAACATCTGACTCTCTCCAGTTAGAAAGGACAGCCAGCCAGTACCAGCCTAATATCAACATTGCAAGAGTCTAAAGCCAGGCAAGGGAATCCATCCTTGGAGTATAATGTCCAGCACTTGGCTGGGCCATGCCCTGGAACGTGACACAAGCCATTCTCCAGCAGGGTGACCCTTGCCTGGTGAACAGGCCCTGGCTGGGGATCTTTCATCCTGTAGTTTTGCAGGCTGCAGCTTCTTGAATAGAGGTAAAGCCATAGGTAAGAAGCTGTGTTTAAGGGGAGGGAAGTAGGACGTTAATGGACGAGCCATGAAGATGCTGCTGGCTTGATGTTCCTTCTATTGCTTCTAGAGAAGAATGAGATAATGCTCTGATTTGCTACAGGCTAACCAACACTGTGAGTTTTAATAGCTGTCTAGAAAGGACAGATCTCCTCAGACGGGTGCAGGCAGCAAAATTTGTGCCTCTCAACAGTGAAATAATTTTCTTCTGTTTGCTATGCTCAGTCAGAGCATGGGCATGTCATTGAATATGGGTCCTTCATGGCCAGCTCTATTGGCTGTACTGTTGTGCCAGTTTTTACCAGAGCAGGGAAATGAGAGCTCTTTCCAGAACCTCCTCTCTCTAAAGGTATGCCTTTCCTCAATTGCACTCGTGTGTGAAGTATGCCACATTACTGGACATTTCTCTGGCACGTGGGGCATTTTTTCTGTCACAGAAGAGATTTTAGAGCATTAATGGATGCCTTGAATTCAGTTTGCTGTTCCTTTTGGCTGCTTTAGTTGCATCTTTCTAGATAACCTGTAAGTCTTACTCTGAATCTGTGCTGCCATGACAGTATCTGTATGCTACAAATCAGATCTGAGACAAAAACTTTTACTGTCTTTGTCAAATTATAATGGATTTATGGATTATTGAACAAAATTTGAGCACTTTGAAGAACTGCCTGTGATCAAGTCCTTTTGATCAAGTATAAAAGCGTTTGTTGACCTGGTTTGCATGTGCCCCGTAAATGTAGAAAATGACCTTCCACTACCAAAAGGTATTTTCACTTGAAACTTGACACCAAGTGAAAGGGAAGAGAAAAAAGTGAGTATATATGTAACTTCCTCCCACTAGTCTAAAAATTGCACTGGCAGGCTTACAGTTGGCAAAAGACAGCAACGGATGCGACTATTTTTTTGCATTCCTATAAATTTAGGATGATTGGTCTAATTTAGGAATTTACAAGCAGTTCCTTCATTTACATCAGATCTCAATACCTCACGCATCTTTCCATTCCCTACTGCACTCCTTCAGTGCATGGACTATCTCCCTTCTCTCCACTCTCCTCTGGCCATCCTGAAGTCATTCAACTGGCAACATGAGGAAAGTATTTACTGTCTTTATAGATGCCTTTGCATGCAAGCTGGTATGTAGAAAGAATGAAGAGATCTGGCCAAGGGAGTGACCAGCACATCCTCCACAGAGCAGCAGTAAATGCTCATGAGCCACTGGCAGTGTCAGCCCAGAGCCCAGTGCTGCCCACTAGTGAGTTTGGGAGGGTTAGGTAAAAGATGCTTTGCCATTAGTTTTAGATTTGAACAGAGAGAAGAAAAGTTGCTCCAAGATTGTCCATACCCTTGGCAGCTTCAGGGATGACATCTGACGGTTGTAATTTCCAGGCTGGTTGGATTTGCTTCCTTGCAAATGGAAAGCCCTCTGTGACAGAGGTTCCCAGGCTACTGTGGGTGTAACCCACCCTTGTGCTTAGAGCCATTAACATGTGTGGCAGTGTCCTGAGACTGACAGTGCTGCTGTGCTGACAGGAGGGCTGCTGGGGAGCCCAAACTGCAGGGGCAGGAGGATGCCAACCCGCATGGGATGCTGGGACAAACCCCACTGCATTGTCCTGGATCCCATGTTGCTCCCAGACCAGACCAGCTGCCGTGTTTGTGGAACAATGGGAGCCCTGGGGACAATGTCATCTCCTGTCTAGAAACTGCTCTTGGATATTTGTCCCCCCTGGCACTAGCAGGGCTGTTATGGTTTCCAGACAAATGGATGTTTTCATATGCCCCATATAAGGCTTGTAGAATTTTGGTCACTCCTAGCCAGAAGACCACTGAATTCACTCCACTTATTTACCTCTCTGAAACAAAAACAAATTCTGGATTTCTCTTCATTCAAGACAGGCACTAATATATATATTAGTTGTTGGGATTTTTTGGGGAAATTTCTAAAAATAGGTCAGAATTTAGTCTTCACATAGTAGGGGGTTTGGAAAAACTACAGTTGCATCAAGTACAATTCTCTTCTTCACTCTCCATCCCATGAGCATCTCATTAACTGTGTCAAGAAATCAAGTCCTGATCAACCAACCACACCCAGCCCAGTTCTGGAGCCCCACCAGGCCCTACTAAGGGCACTTGAAAGACCCACCAGTGCTGGCACAGCTCAGACACATCCAGCCATTCAGAACTGGTGCTGTGTCACAGTGCGTCAGCCTGAAATGTGTGTGAGGGTCTGCACCTCACAGATGGGAGGGTGTTAGCAGGCTCCCTCACTGTTGCCAAGCTGTCTGCAGGAGAGGGCTTATTCTTCTAGTTCTAACAATGCAAGCAGAAAATATTTCCTTTCCCTTCCTTCTGGTACTGCTGGAGGCTTCACAGTTAAGTTTGTGCTGCCTCCAGTCTTTCTTAAAAGAGGCTGGGAGTACAGACGATATGCTGTATGAAGCACACTGGAGGTAGGAATAGTTTCATCTTCTCCCAGGACTTAAAGAAACTTTGAAGCTGGGCCTGCAGATGGACATTATAGTTTTCTTTAAAGTCCTGGGCATCCCCCTGACATAGCTGCAGATCTGTGGGGAAATCCAGCTTTGGATCCAGTTCAGGAAAAGAGAGTGCAAGACATGAGCTCATCTCACTCCCAGAGAGATACTTCCTCTGTTCACAGTTCCCTCTGAGCAACATGAAGTGAAACTCTCATTTTCCCCCTGCAGTGCCTGCTCTGTCTCTGGGCTTCCATGCAAAATTTGTCTCTAGTGAATATGCTACAGGACCTTGGTGAGGCTTATGTAGCCAGATCATGTGGAGAAATTGGCACAGGCAGCAGGGAGCAAAGGAAGACAAGACAAGCTATAGATGGAATGTCTACTGGGAGATTAAATCCAATAAGGGAATTTATTTATGAAGGCAATCATCACAGTCATCACAATATGTAAGAGAAGTTGGAATTCTGAAGTCCTTATAAAGGAAAGGGGTGTTTGCACAGAAAGAAAAGGGACAGGAGATCCATGTCATAATTTGGATTTGAAGACTCAGTCTAAATCCATTCCTAATTGATAGAAACCCTCTGAGGTTGAAGCATCATTGTATTTCTGGGAGATGACAGACTGTAGCCTTTTGCTTTACTTTCCATGTGCTTCTTAGGGCTTGCCAGGATGTGTTTTTTTATCCCTTGAGCATGCTCCTGCTCTGCATTTATCAATGTCATTGCCACATTGAAGTTGCTACACTCACCTTTGGCAGCAGGAATAGACAGGAGCCAGCACTGCTCTTTGCTCCTGCTCAGCCTGGAGACAGGGACGCTGCACCAGGTGGTGTCAGAGGCCTGGGCACATGCCAGAGAGAGCTGGCCCCCAAATTCAGCAAGACTGAGACTGGGGTGGAAGAGAATAGGGCAAAGGCACCAAATTCCAACTGTTCCCAAGCTCACAGAATTGTGCTGATGTCAGTACTAATTAAGATTTTCCAAGGCCAGTTTGAGCTTTGATTACCAGCTGACAGGTATGTACTATTCCCCTTCTGGGATTTGCAGCTCCCTGCAAATCATCAAACTGTCTTCAGTCAGCTTTAGACCAGAGGAGTTTTGCCAGAGGCATCCTGCATCTGTTGCATCGTATACAGTACATTAAAACCATCTTTAATGCTCTTTATAAAGAAACCACAGTTGTTAGAGAGTCCTGAGTGCTCAGCCCTCATGTACTTCCTTGCTGTGTAGCTATTTGCCTGTGTTACCCCCCTGTTGCTTTCAGACATGGTAGTACATAAGGCAGCTAATCATTTAAAGCTATATTCATCCTTCCTCTTGGAAAGGAATAGTGGCAGATACATAATGACACACTGGATCGAGGGGGGTTTGTTCAGCCCCATCTGTAATTTATCGAGTGGGAGATGCAGGGGGAATGTCTTTGTTCATTTGTCTCATTCAAACATGCCTATCGCAGCCTCTTGATATCCGTACAATGGTCGGGCAGGGGGAGGGTAAGGAAATTAGAGAGGAACAAATTGGTGACAGCCATCGCAGGAGACAGTCCCACCAGTGCCTGATGGAGAGCTGCAGAGCCTGCTCCTCAGGGAAGGGCCACCAAGCCGGGGCTCACAGGATGGGGGTGACTTAACTTCAGCCCCCAGAGTGACACAGGAGGGGAAGCGTGTGGCACATGCTGCCAAACACGGCTGCTCTATGTCTGTGTTCTAAGTGGATGTAGACGGAAGGTTCCCAACCATGTCATTTATATAACCCTAAATAGGATATCAGTAGATGCTCTTGTCAGATATTCATGCCAGCAGCCACTTTCCCTTTCTTATCTAGGAGTTTTTCAAAACCCATATAATTGTGGAAGTTGATAGGACTTTCCCATATCAGATAGTATTTTAGGATTAATTAAACCTTGCAGCACCTTGAGACTCCATCAGGAAATGCAGTTGAGACTTTTCCTCTTGCCCAGAGCAGCAAACTCTGCAAAAGGAGCTGTTTTTTAGAAAGGCTGCAAAGCGCCAGTGTCCAGAGTCATGGGCTGGGGCGAGGCTGGGCTGTTATTGTTACCCTAGAGCTCAGTGAGCAGCAGGATCTCCTGTGAAGAGCAGCCTGCACAGCACTGCTTGGCATTTCAAGCAGGACTCAGGACACAGAAGAGGGGTCCTTGTCCTGCCTGTCACCAGCACAGAGCAGAGTGGTCATGCTGAGGGTCAGCACAGTGACTGCTGCTCCCCCATCCTCTGCTTTACTTCGAAAACGATGTTCAATGCCTTGGCTAGTTTCACTGCGGTTCACAAAGTACATGAAATATTCCTGGATATACCAGGTGTCGTGTTTAACGTACTGCTGCATGTTTTGATGCTATAAAAACAGAGCAGTTCCATACCAGCAGCAGATGATGCATTGACAGCAACAAATTGAAATGTTTCAACATTTTATACCCATGGAAATTGATGAAGACTGTCTTTTCACATTCACTTAGAATGACATCTCAGTTTTAAAAGAGAAAATTTCTCACAAAGTGAAATTTTGCCTACCTGTCATCCAGGTCTGCCCCTCTATTTATACAAGTTGTGAAAGCAGAAAGGTCACTTCTTTGTGTATCTCTCAAGCTTTAACAAAAACAATAAGGTGCCCAGACATCACTGAAAGAACCATAAAACTTTGACAGACAAGCAGTGTTTCACTCTTAAACCTGGTCTCATGCCAAACCTTAATGTGAAAGCATGAGAATTTCAAGAAGGAATGGCATTAATTGGTATTTCCTGCATGGTCTGAAATCTCAGCATCTCCCCAAACTATGAAAGTGAACAGACCATTCATACTGTCCGACACAAGTAAAATGTTGATGGGAAATGAATTAAAAAATGGCATCTTGCAAGTCATATTGTTGAAAATCTATCCTTACATTCATATTTTCAGCATGGCAAAATCTTAACATATTCTCTTATTTTGGCAGTTCTGATTAAATAAGGTTTTTAGTTAGAATCCATTCCATTTATCTGAACCAGGAAAGGAACTAAGCTCAGATTTTAGCCATTTGAAAGAGAAGAAATTGTAAAAATATTTTTCATGACTTTATCTTCTGGGTAGGCAGAACAAAAGAAAAAGAATTGTTTCCTGGAACTTCTGTGGTCACGCAAGTTTTAGAAACAGGCTGCTCTGATATCACAGGAATATTCTTTAGATTTCCCTTTTCAATCTGATCTATACCCATCGTTTTAATTGCTGTGATCAGAAAGTGTGTTGCAGCAGCTTGGTTGGGATACGAGTAGGTTTGAAAGCCCTTCTACACAACCAGAATTTCTTATTTGTATTGATCTAGCATGACCCCGCCCAAAAGGAGATTTTTTTTTTTCCCCTAGAAGTTCTAATATTTCCTTCTACCTGGTCAGTAAAATCATGTGAGGAGCCACTTTCCAAAGCCTGGGCACAGTATTCAAATGTACAGTGTTCAGAGCCATATCTGAGTGCCTTGAAATACCAGCTGTATTTGCATCCAGAGGGAGAAGAGATTCAGGGAGTGAGTTCATTTCCATTGCTGCTGGAGATCAGAGGCCCCCAGTTTTGTACATCAGTTTTCTCAAGCTTAATTTTACTGACTTTCTTGCGGTTATTCCTGATTTACGACAACAGGAGATTAAAATGAGGCTTAGGGAGGATAGCTTCCTGCTGAAATCCCCAAAGAGACCAGATCTTGCATTATTTCACATCAGAGTAAACGATTCCTTTGGACAAAAGAAACCCATGAAAGAGATAAATATCCGTCCAAATGCTAAGACAGATGGGTTCCTTCAGAGCATTCTTACTAATCAAATACATCAGTGCCCCTTTCAGTAATGTAATGGGTGAGTTAATGTGGGATATATTTCATAGAGATTGGGGGAGAGGGCCCAGGATCAGCCTCCCTGCCGATGGGGATGGCCATCCTGATGATGACCTGGAGGGCGGCTCCATGCAGGTATTCTGCACCAGGAGTTTGTCTTCCTTCCTTCCCATCAAGTCCTGCCGCAGCTGTACAGACAGACAAGAGAGTTTGAGCAGCCACTGCAAAAACATCTAGTTAACAGTAGAAAAACTGTCAGGAGTCAGACATTTGTGGTTTAAACACGGGGAAGGTGAAAATCTGGTATATGCCGTTTTCAGAGATGCTTTGTTTTGTAGAACAAATAGAAAAAAGACATTTCAGGCCTTTGCAGAAAAAGCCAGAACAAGTGAACAGACCTTGGCAGTACAGTTTCCCCAAAAATGAACAATGGAAAGTAACAAGGGCCTCAGGACACTATTAAGAATTAAAAATAGCATCTAGCAGAGCTGAACCTGGCACTCTCCTGGCATTTGGCACATGCAGCTCAGCAGCAGCCGAAGGGTGCAGCGCTGCCCTGCAAACCTACGCTGGTCAGAGCCCGTGGCTGCAGGGGTGAGCTGGGGGAGCTGGGCAACATGAAGCAGAAATTGTGTTAGCAAGTACCATCTTGGGATTATAATTCATAGGGATGGGCAAAAAGTGCATTTTTCATCCTGTGCTTCCAATATTTTTCTTCTGGGCTCTCTTCAGGATGGATTAGAGCTTGTTTGAAGCTTTTCCATGAAAAACAACACAAACACAAGTTTCCATTCATCATGGTTTGGATAAAGGTGGGGACTTCTTAAACATACTCTGAGCAAGGAGTCTGGGTCTGGAACACCTATGGCCCCAGAGAAGGCCTTAGCTGCTGGCCATTCTCAAGAGAGCGCACCCACCTCAGGGTTTATAGGCTTCCTATAAACATAAACTCAGAAAGTTTTGACCTTCTGAGACATGAGAAAATTCTTTAATTAAGCTGTTTCCAAATTCTAAACCAAAGATGGTTTAGGATACGGCAAACAATTTTTTCCTCTGAAAAAAAGATTATGCAAGAAAAATCTTGCCCTGCTTTTGTGAACCAATGAACTGTGAGAGCTGTCTAGAGCTCATGCTGCCTCAGAAGCTGCTCATCCACACTGCTCCTCATATTCCTGCACTACTGCCAGGAACTGTAGGTCTGTTTGACCTCAAGGTCTTCTGAAACTTCATAGCATCTTCTGCACCTTCATACTATCATCAGCTTTACCACAGTCCTCATGGCCTTCAGGCCTGGCAGTTTGGCACTTGTAGTACAACTTGTGTAGGACTGACAGCAGCCAAAAGCACCCTGTGTCCCCCTCCGTGCCACTGGGCACACTCTGAGTGGGCTCTCCCCTGCCACCCCCCAGCAGTGTGTGCTGCCTGCTGGCCTGGCTGTGTTCCTTGGGATGCCTGCTGTGGTACCCAGCTGCCGAACAAAGGGGCAGTGGTGTGACAGGCACCGAGATGCTGCAGCCAGCAGACTGTCATCTGGATCTACTTTATTCAGGAAAACCACTTAGTTTACAAATATTTGTATTTAAATTCTTTTCTGCCCACTTAATTCAAGCCTGTGCTGCAAAAAGAAAGGAAACCTTCCTTAGAGACAAGCAAAACACAAAGGCGAGGTGGAGGGAACTGCTCATTCACTAATACCACATTTTCCACAATGGAAATAATTGTCTCTCTTCATGTTTGACAGTAATCTGCAGTCCCAAAATAAACAGGGCTCCTCTCAACTTTGCTTCAGGCTATTTCCCATCTGTCAGAGGGGTGCAGGAGATCGCAGACAGCTGCGCAGAGATGCAGCTCGCTCGACTTTGTACCCCTCACTTTCACCTCAGAGGATTGTGGTGGGAAGGGCTTAACATCCTCTGCTGGCCATCAGGGAGGACACACAGGTCTGCCTCATCAGCCAGTGGAAAGCCAGGACTGGCAAGGGAAGGAAAAAGCAATAAGCTTTGGAGAGTAGTAAGGGCCTCTAAAGGAGCAATATGAGCAGAAATGCAAGCCAACTAAACATACAGGGGACCGTGTGGTCCTGCAGCACAGCAGCTGACCAAAGGTCCATCTCTTCTGGCCCCTCTGGGACCTGCATCATGGAGGCTTAGGAAAGGACAAACAAGGCAGATTTCAAGCATGTATTTCCAGACTTCCAGAATTTAATATCCTTGTGTTTAACAGCTCTAAATGATTTTCCCCCTTTAATTTAGCCTCTAGTAAGTACATTATTTATATCCAAACATCCTGTGACAAAGAATTCCATGGCTTAACTCTAGGCTGGATTAAGAAATACCTCTTAGTGTTTTGATTCTGTCACTAGTTTTTTTTTTCTAAGTCTCTTTCATTCTAGAAATGGAAGATTTGGTGACTAACTCAGGCCAACCATTATTGTCTATGCCCTTCTCCTATGTTCCCTCAGGCTTCTCTTTTCCGGCAATGGAGGACAACGTTTCATAGCAGGGTCTGTAGGTGGCTTGCCTGGTGGGAAGCCAGGGGACCCCAGTTTAGTACATTCACATTCCTTACTGGCTTACATACACTCTAATTTTGGGCGTTTTTCCTCATTGTTGTTTTCCTTATTCAAATTTAAAAGTAATTTTAAACAGAACGTAAATAGGTGCACTTTCTACAATGTGAAGAAATTAAAGAGTTACCACCTTTCTCTGGTTGTTTTTGTTTGCTTGGGGTTTTTTTGTTTAGTGGTTTGTGTTTTGGGGGTTTTTGAGGGGTGGGGGTTTTTTTGTTTTTTTTTTTTTGTTTTTTTTTTTGGTTAGGCTTTTTTTGAGGCTGGTGACAAGATCTGTTTAGTGAAAAGGACTGCAACTGCAAGTAATGGCACTTCTCCCAGCAAGATGAACTGGTTTTAAGACTGTGGTCAAAGCTTGGCTTTCACCAGACTAGCCATCAGGGGATACACAACAGGCAGAAGGAAATAATGATGTAGTCCCAAAGGGTTCCTTAACACATGGAGGCTCAGACAAGGAGATCAGGTTTTGGGAATAATGACTGGGAGAATGCTGGCAGGGAAGGAGAGGCCGACATCTGCACCATGTGGCTGACAGACCAGAGACAATTCAGGTCCAGCAAAGAGCAAAAGGCTTCCTATAAACATAAAATAAAATCTGTGAAGGCAAGGAAAGGATTCCACTCTGAGGCTCTCTGGGGATTTTTTTCAAGAGAGTACTCAAGACCTTTCCAGATTTTGAGCTGTTCTTTGATATTTGACATAAAACTAAAGGCACCCAACTCTTTCAGAAAGCATTAGGAGAAGCAAAGACCTGACATCTATTGCCTGAATGCATCAGGACAGTGTTAACTGGGAAGTAACCTTGAACCTTCTAAAAGGGGGAAACCTTCCCAAATAAGGTTTTTGTGACACTCTTGTGCTGTTGTACATGACCTCATGAGAATATGTATGAGCAGCCTGCAGCTATTGAGGGGCCTTGGGCTGTCAACAAGACTTGGAGAAAAAGGTTAGCTTGCTGAAGGCTTAATTCTTCCTTTCTTCTACAGGGAGAAGAAATCACCACAGACAAAATGGATATTGAAGTCAGAGAGGGGAGTCCTGCAGATAAGCAGCATCCCAGCAAACTGCTGAAGAGTTCCTGTTTTGAGTTCAGCCAGAAAAATGGAGATTTTTTTGCCACTTTTAAATGCCTCCCTTTCTGTGGGCCTCAGAAATGCTGGTTTATGAAGGGTGATGGATGGGTATCATATTGGACAAGAAGCTCAGCACTAAAGAGGAAGCCTGGAGGAACCTTGTGGCTTCAGTCAGAATTTCCTCCTGCATAGTTTGGCTCAATGCAGAGTCACAGTCAGATAAAGGAGATGAGCAAAAGACAGCAAATGAACAAGGATTCTGGATCACAGTTTCAGCTGAGCTGAAAGCCTGGAGAGCTTTTAACATTAAAAATGTAAAAATTTCATCTGAATTGTTGTTAACATTGAAAATACTTATCTTTTTCAGGCTCATGTACATGTCATTGACTCAGCTAATGGGAGCTACAGTGAGAGTTCTTCATGTCCACACTCAGCTCTACAGATGGGATATCCCTCTACTCTGGGATGAGACTACAGATTCCATTATGCCCTTACACCAAGCTTTGATAATGAGTAACTGAAAACATTGACTCTAAAATGTGAAGAGTGACTTTTGATAGCTCACTAAGGTTCCTATTGCAATTTTTACTTCAGGAAAAATGACTTATTTTTGGCTGAAACCCCCAAACTTCATTTCTTCAGAAATTTTACTTTCTAAAGAAAATTTGAAATTGTCCAGAAATGTACAGGCAAGAATTTTAAGGAGAGCTGGTATTTGTTAGAAAATAAATTAATATAAAGAAGAAAAAAATGCAAACACAGAAGCCTTTCTATAGACAAGCAGAGATTTTCTGCACACACACACACAAAAAACCCTTTATAAAATATTTCCCAATTTGAGCAATGTTATATTTTGACAGTTGTAATTATAATGGCCTGCAGCCTTTGACTTTTCCTTCATGGAGCCTTTGCTGCTAATGCAGAACTGATTTAGAGTCTGGGGTCCCTTCCAGCAGCTGACTCTTATTAGATCTTGTTTCCGGCAGTAGGAGTGAGTCGTAAATGACCAGGTAGCCCAAGACAGGCAGGAGGAAGCCTCTCAGTGCACAACTAGAGCACTGAGAGGAATGGCAACCTGGAACAGCTCAAAGGGAAACAAGAACACTGGTATTGTCTTTGGCTTTCCAAAGTCCAATGGATGCAGACGACTTGGGCTTTTTAAGGCAGGTTTGATGGAAGTGGATGGTATTCCTCTGATTTGGAGCCTTCTGAGATCAATTTGCTTCATGCTGCTGGATAAGGTCCCAGTTAGGAGTCCTGCCTTGTGCCCTGTGTTGCTGGTGTAGGAACACGTGGCAGTGGGAACGGCAGTCACACCACACCTCCTCAGTACTTGGTTTATCTTTCCCTCCTCTGCTTTTGCTTTGGCAGCACCTCTCACCCCAACACACACACACACACACACACAGGAAGCCCTCTGGGTCGTGTCGGAGCTCCTGTGCCGTTGCCATGCATCAGGCAGAGGAAGGAAGATGAACTGAGCATGGATCATAGGTCCTGCCCTCTTTGAAAACGGTGTTTGACCTAAGCCTTTTGTGCTCAGGTGAAACACTTCTGTCCCTGACTGATGCTGAGGGGCCTGGGGGCACTCTGGCCTCATGGTCTGTCATGCCTATCCCTCTCAGATAAGTTGGTTGCTGACATTTCCTCACTGTAGCTCTGGAAAAGGAGGCTTCCATACCCTTTTGGGCTGAAGCATTTCAGACTTTAATGACTCAAGTCTGTGGAACAGAAGCAATAAAGATGTGGGAGAGAAGGAGGGGAAGCAAACTCCCTCTCAAAGGTACCAAAGTGTGTAACACCTCGTAAAGCAGTGGGAACTGGAACTCAGAAAGTTATTGGAATCAAGACTTTCATCTCCTGTCAATAAAGCGTTATCAGCACCGAGCCCAATTTTCAGCTCTTAATTCCAGATGTGCACATTGGAACTTAGTGCCTCTTCTCATGCTGAAACCTGCAGTTAAGTTCAGGCCCCAGGGCAGATGGAAGGTAAACTAGAAAACAGAAGAGTTCTTTCCACTTGTGTCCAAATTCAGGAGTGTTAGGTTATGCCCAAGATTTAATCCCTATTTTCCTGGATTCCAGTCAGGACAAAAGGCTGCGACCTTGTGATGTTCCCTTGATGAGATAGAACTACATGGCTGAATTAACAGGAAAGACCATGAGCTATGGCTTCTTTCAGGTCTAGAAAGAGAGAAGCCATCCAATTTCCTGGACAATCTGAAGCCTTTCACAAGGAAAAATTATTTGAACAAAGGCAACTGGCTACATCTTTTCTCCAGAGGGATCACAGCACAGAATTGAAACCATACACTTATATAATATTGTGGCATAGTCCAGAAGAGGTGGAGACCCCTCACAGTCTTTAGTGCCTTTTATTCATTCTTCCACTGCCTGTTGTTGGAAACACAGACATACCAACTAGAAGCTTGTCCTGCTCTTCCCTTCCAAACTCATCCTGCAACTCCATCCTGAGAAACCAAATGCTGCAAACCATAAACAGTAAGCTGGAAGTTTTATGCCAGAAAGCAGCAAATACTGACACCATTGGACTACAGATGAGGACCTTGAGGAGAGGCCTAATCTGGTACTGTTCAACTGGGGTACAGGAGGTTATATCTAATCCCCACTGCCTCTGAGAGTAGCAATTTACTGACTAATTTTATTCACCAGTAGCTGACTATGTCGCTCCCACATGAGGGTTAGCTGAGATATGCTCCCACTGCAGCAAGAAGGACACCCCACCTGCTCATGCCCTTCCTTTAGAGAGAGGGTTGATAGATGTGCAACTCAGGTGGGAATCATGCAAGGGTTGAGTTCATTGACAATAACAGGAATATGCCGCTTGGATGTGTTCACAGTGCAAAACATGCCCATCACCTGTGCCTCAGGAGACCTCAGGGCACACTTTGGCTACCTACTGATTGTGCTTTCAGATCTGTGTTTGAAGTCACAACAAAAGAAGACAAAATCTCAGTGGGCCAAGGATAAGAGTTGCACAAGGCACTTTTGGCACCCACTTTACGTGGTGAGATAATTAAATGTAGTGGCTTTTGGGGTAAATGAAAGAGTAGTGTTTTTTTCTCTTAGTCTCAATTACATATTTGCCAAGGAACCATCAGAGAACGGGCAGCTCCCTTCAGTGGCAGACAGCTACACTTTTGGAATCAAGCATGCAGGGCATTGGAGATATTCCTGTGCAAAATCCAGCGTAAATTCTCAGGGAATAGGGAATCCAGAAGAAAAAAAGGAAAAGGGAGAAAGGATAAGAAAGAGAAAATGACAGAGAAATCCCCCTTGTGATTTGCAGTAAGTCTTCATGTTCAAAGTGAAAGCGATAGAAACACTAAACATTTTATAGTGCAGCTTCATTTGTTTAGGCTTCCCTACTGAGCATTAAATTTTATGGTACTTTAAAGAGCGCTTGATAGTTTTGTAAAGCCCTGCATTAAACACACACGTACACACACATGTGTGTGCGCACACGCAGCTTTAACAACCTCAGCATCCTGTAGTGGCCCAGTACATTCTAATTTTACACTGTGAACTTAATGCAAGGCATCAGAGAACACCTTGCTAGGAGAGAAGTGTTTGATGTTGGAAAGGAGAGAGGAGCAGAAGGAGAGAGTTTGGAGGGAGGCAAACAAGGGCCAGTGGAGCCTGCTCCAGCCCTGCTCCCAGCAGTCTCATGAGAGCCAGTTCTCATCAGCGAAGCAGCCAGCCTTGTGTGTGCTGTCCACAGGGGGTTTGCCTTTCCCTGGCTTGTCATCACATGGATGTGCCTTGCCTTGCAGCCAGTCCTCCCCAGCAAGCTGAGGTTGGTGCTGGTTTGCAGTGCACAGGAGGAAGGTGCAGCTGTGCAGCAAGGCATGAGGCACACAGGGAGCACCAGGTGGGGAGCATGCTCTGTTGACAGGCTATCAGATGGATGAACATATTATCTGGACACCAGGGGGACTCCCAGGAGCTGGCCTGGCTTCCCCTGCACCCAGATGTATTTGGATTTACGGGAAGGAACTAGCACCCTTCAAAGGATTTCCTTTCATGTGCCCCACACCACACACCCTCCATACATTTCTGCCAAAGCTGTGATGGACTTCTCATGTGATGAGACAGAGTAATGAGGGAGGTCTTAAGCAGCTCTGAGGCTCCAAAACTTCAAGGATATGCTGAAGGCACTGAAGAACTGTTCTTCCTTGGAAATACCTAATCCCCTTCAGATGAGAAGCTCCAACCTGTGTGACCCCAGAGCTATGAATCACCTACAAAGGCTTGACTCAGCGTGCTTTATTGTCAGCTTAGCAGTGGAAAAAGAGATTTCTTTATGGTTTTCACTCAGGAACACTCTGTCTCCTTAGCACTTCAGAGGAAGATCATTTATCAACAACTTTTTCTATCCCAGCTTCTCTCTTTGACACTGAGCTTCTGACTGTGACAAGAAGGTGAACGTCAAGCTGTGGGTACAGAGAATGCCATGTGGCCAATCATAGGGTGTTTCTTGAATTCCTCTAGTTCTCCCATCAAGCTCTGACAAATGGGAAGCTGTTGCTCCAAGCAAGCAGAGTTATTTTTTTCACACTGTGTCTACTGTTGTACATGTTCCTAAGAAGAAAGAGAGCATGGAAATGTCTGCTGTGAGAACCAAGTGTTTTTCTGGCTGTAGCTGCAGGTTACAGCTGCCTTCAAGCTGCAGCTTAAGAAGTGGCACTTCACAAGGTGTCCCTCTGTGCCCTGTGGTGGCTACACAGCAATTCATGAATTCATGTAGCATTGTGTGTATATACAGCTGTAGTCTTCTGCCATGCTCAGCAATAGAGAAGAGCTGGCAGCAGAGCCTTATGCACCTGCTGTACAAGAACCCTGCAGGGCTCTGGTCACCCAACTGGTCGGGTGAGGGCCCACCCTGCAGCCTGATACCTGGGAGGGAAGCAGAGGTGTAGACAGCTGTAGCAGATATGCTGCAAACAGCAGTCCATGCTCTGCCACATGGGCATCTTATGATGGAGCAAGAGGTGGGACAGGGGAGAACAGCGCAGAAGTAAACTGGGAGCATGTTTCGCTTTCTTGTTTTAGTTCCCAAGTGATATAACCGCTTCACTGAAGTCACAGGCTGGCCCTCTTACTCAGCTCCATAACAGCTTTTTTTTACTACATTCCTCAATGCCAACATCTACCAACTAGCCTGGCCCAGCCAACCGAGCAGTCCAGGCTCTTTATCCCTCCTGTGTTCAGCTCCTCTGAAGGGCAACCAGAGCATTTTAGTGTAGTTTCAGCTCTGTATTGTGCCCAGCCAAGACAGAAATTACTAGGATGTTTAACAAAACTGTCAACAGGACAGTGAATTCCCAGAGGTTTTTCTTTCTCAAACGCATCCTAAGGAGAAGAACCCAAAGACTTGGGGAAGGTCAGGTTCCCCAAAAGCCGTGTACTTTAGGCAAGGACAGTCAAGGGTTTTGCAAGTAAATTTGCTTGGCTGTCCTTGCAACTTAAGAAGCTGAAGGTGAAATTTAAATAGCAGAGAAGATGAGTTATATGGATTTAGAACATGCATGTTCTGTATTTTGCATTTGCTTTACTTAGAGGAGATTTCCAATAGCCCAGTAAAAGTGCTTAATTCCTAATTTGTAGTGACTCAATTATCTTTGATTTTAACTGTGTAAGTTAAACAACAATATGCCTGAATTGTCCATTGAAAGTTGCATTTTGAGCACCGAGAGAGAGAGATCTCATGCAGAGGGAGTCATGCTGCAGTGACACAGTGTGGGAATGTGACCTACCACCCTTTTCTCATGCAATATGAGTTGGAGAGAATTGGCACTGGTGTGCTGACTGGCTCCTGACTCTAAGACAAAGCAGATTTTGAAACCAGGACCAAGTAAACTAGGATCAGGATCTGGGTTATGAGCAAGGACAAATTAAGTCAGACTAATTAGCCCTGGGGGCTACCTCCAGTGTAAAACTGTCTCTACACACATGAAACAATTCAGCCTCACCAAGCAAGCAGCCTGAGCCCCATGTCCATGCCACGGCATAGGAAAGCACATATCCTGCCTCAGTCCTGGCTCCCACAGAAAGCCTACAGCAAAAATCATGGCTCTCAAGAATCCCATTTCACTGCTCCTCTCCCAGACTTTATTGTCTTTGGGAACCCATCACAGGTCAGTACAAATTATGCAGATAAGAAAGCTTTTAAAAACATGCTTCTAATTATTCAGGTGCCTGGTCAAGAGCCTCATACTTTTACTTGTGGTACAAATGACTTGTCTTTTTCTTGGGGCCCTCTCCTTTTCTTCTTCCTCTATTTTTATTTCTTAGTCTTTCTGTCTTTCCTGTGAAAGAGAACTGGGGGAGCTGTTTAAACATCATTAAAGCCAGCTACTTCTCACAAAATATATGCTTGCAGAAATAACCCCATTGCACTGGGGACAAATAGATCCTGGTCCCAGAGCTGTCATCACAACCATATGCTTTGTACTGTGTCTCTGAATGGATTCGTCCCAAGGTGAATACGGTAATGCTTGGAAGTATTGCATTTGTTAAGCATTCTGTCAGGAGTGTAAATCAGAACAGGACAGCATTGTTTCTGCTGGACAGGCAGGATCCAACTGGCTCCTGGAGCAGTTGTGGGGACTGGACATCACATCACATCTCCTCCTTGCTGGTGAGGAGGAGCTCAGGCCTGGCTTATGGGAAGGTGTTCCCAAACTAGTGCTCATGAGCCCTGCCAGGGTCATGAATCCAGACACACAAATAAAGGTAAGGGCTGCAACCCTACTAGTGAGGACAGAACAAAGCAAAACAAAACAAAGGCCATGGGATCACTAGCATAAGGTGTTTTCTAGATGGGTTCCTCAAGGCTGACTTGCACAAATTTAGTCATCCCTTGAAGGACAGTGTCTACTTTCTTGTGAGCTTGTTCTTTCTCTGGCAGCCATAGCAGCAGGGGCACCCAAGCATTTCAAGTCTGGCAAAGCCAGTCTGTGCCTAAACTTCAGCACATCATTTGAAGTTCGGGATATGGCTGCTGGGCATTACCAGAAAGAAGCAGCCACAAAATCAGGACTCTCCGCAAGTTTGGGAGTACTCAGATCCCTGCATTCACTTCAGTTTCCTCTCTGGCTTTGTCTGGGAATGTTTGTGCCAGCAACCTGCAGAAGAAAATGAAGTCCATTGCACACAGATGCTTGGCCAGCTCTCAGTAATGAAACACGTCTTTATCGTCCACAATTTTTGATTTAAGGAAGGGGCAAAACTGCCCACAGTTTGCAGAGAAAATAAAATATATAAAAAAAGAAGCAAGCCTCAGTGCTTAGGTTGTGAAATGCAGCTTCCTCGGGACAATAAAGACGTGTTTCATTATGGAAAGTGGCCGACCATCTGTGTGTTTTTGCCTTGTATCCCTCAGATCTGGGAAGTAACAAGGCCAGTTTTGCACTCACTTCGCTGACTGTAACTGTGCTGACGTGTCTGACTTTGTAAACATTGCCAGCATTTGGGAGTGAGGACCACATGCCTGCTGCTCCTCTGGGCACACTCCTCCCGAGGGTGCGGGGAGCCGCTTCCCCCCTGCAGCCAGAGACACTTGGCTGTCATCTGTGTGCACTGAGCTGCCCTGCAGGACTGTTCCCTGGGTGACTGGCGCCTCTGGCAGGGCTGAAATCACCTCGGAGCAGTAACACTCATTCTGTTTGCAGGGCGAGGCGTGACACCCTACCTTGGGACGAAGCGATGCTAGACAGACTGACTAGTCAGACAGACTTTGCTGCTGAAATCCTGCTGTGCCTCCACGCATGCTGCTCCACTGTTTGCTCTGCTCAGACTGGTTTTCAAGCAAGGGCTTGTTGGACAGATGCATGTGGAGCTGGATGCTTCCTCTCTGTACACAGTGTATGGCACTGCAATGGCAGTAAAGGTGCCTCTGTTGCCCTCATCACCCTAGCATGGCCCAAAGCTGCCCAGTCCTTGCCTGGCCCTTGCCTGACTTGCTGACACTGCTCAGCAAGGTTTCTGCTTGAAGTGAGACAAGCTGTGGATGCTTCTGCCTGCTCCCCTGTGCTTGGCTGCTTCTGCTGAGGAATAGAGTAAAAGGTCTTGGGAAAACATGGTGCTGCCCTTTGAGAGGCTGCCTTTTCATATCAACCACTGCACCTGACCTGTGGGGACTTGCTGGAAAATAATCAGTGCCCCCACCATGATCTCCAGCCAGAGCCATGACTTCTTAGCCAGATAGAACTTGTGTGGTTGCAGCAATGGGCAGGATGGTGCTAGAGGAGGCTGCCATGGGAAGGCATGAGAAGGCTGTTTCTTGGGTGAAGAGTGAGATGGAATGGAGGGTGAGATGTCCCAGGGATGGCTCCATTTTGGGATCAGGTTACTCTTGACATGGGAAGTTCCACCACTCATATCTCACCTGCTGAAGGCCCAACCATCAGGCAGGTCATTGGCTTTTACATTTTTAAACATATTCTTTTATGTTTCTGGCTCACTGTACAGTCTGTATGTCCATCTATCTCTGGTGCTTCCTAGATCTATACAAGTGCCAAGGCTGCCACTCGTTAGGAACAAGCAGGTCCAGTTTCAGAAGAGACAGAACTCTGAAGAGTAACAGTTTATAACTACCCAACATGATTGAAGATGTACCAAAATCTACTCATGCTGCTCCAAAAGCCATCAAAGACAGAATAATGACTCCAGCTGTGACCACCAGCCTTCAGATCAGGTCCTAAATGAAGCCACGTGAACCATATGTGGTCAGAAGAAACAGAGCTCTAAGTGCATAATGTGGCAAAGATATGACATTTTCCAAACAATGAGAGGAAGAGAGAGAAGAGAAGAGAAGAGAAGAGAAGAGAAGAGAAGAGAAGAGAAGAGAAGAGAAGAGAAGAGAAGAGAAGAGAAGAGAAGAGAAGAGAAGAGAAGAGAAGAGAAGAGAGAAGATGGCCAGAAGAGCAGAAGAGCAGAACAGCATAGGTTTCCTCTCTGTCTGTTCTGAATGGCACAAAAAGGGTCATACAGCACCAGGAGCCCTTATTTCTAAACACGATACAAGGAGCTGATATTGGTGTTTACACAGTCATTTTAGGGAAGAAAGAGTTTAATTTTGACAGCACCTCACCTACAAGTGTGCCTGGATATCATTTTTAGCAGGTGCATGTAATCACAAAAACTCCAATCAAATAATAGAAACATTAAGTTTCAGCTCAAGATCAAAAAATAGAACCAAAACTTCTACCTTGGCTCAGGCTGATGTGTCAGCCACATGCCTCAATACCTATAGCTTCAAGATCACTCATTCCTCCAAGGCACATATGTTCAGCTCTCTAGGAAAGCTAAGGAACTTCTTGTCCTGGGCCCTCACCAGTAAAATCAGTCAGCAGCAGCATTCCTGGGAGCAATGCAATGAGACCAAGCTTGGGGAAGTTTCTGGATGGGGAGGTGTTGTAAAGCAAGCCTTATGCAAAGCCTCAGGAGCAGCACAGCTCAGGTAACCAATACTGGGGAGCGGATGTCCAGCCATGCCTGAGGAGAGTTTGCAGTCCCCTTTGGGTCTGGAGTGAGCAGGAGAGTCAGGGACAGATGGGTGACAAGGCAGCATTATTAAAAGCGGGAGAGATGGCAGCATGAATGATCAGAAAGAAATGTCCTTCCAAGGCTGGGGTCACCTGCCCATTATTTAGATAATTCTAAAACTAGATTATATAAGGAGTTGAAGAAGACATGGCCTGGATCCTTCAATAGGTTCCCAGAGGAAAGCTTGAGATAGGATTTATTAGCTTTTTTCCCCCAGTTCTAATTTCCATTAAGTGGAAGACTTTTTTTCTGCCAAAGCCAGAACTCTAGGTTCCTTTGAAATTCCTGGCTAAATGTTCCTCTCTTTGCACCAGGAGAAGCATGGATTTAATTCCACAGCAATCACTGGATCACACCCAGGCCTTGTGTTCAGGCCTGCCGGATGTCCTTGCCATGTCCCCTGTTCCAGCCTTCCCACAGACACTGCTCATGTCTGTGCAGTGCACTGAGCAGCTGCCCTGTCCCCTGGCAAAAGTTAGTCCCTGTCTCCATCAGGGTACAGTGTAATGGCTTTTTCTTTCTAAACAAACTAGTTGCTGGACCCCTAAAACTGGCATTTTAGAGTCGGTAAATTGCAGCTGCTTGGCATAGTGCACCCAGACAAGCAAGGAAAAAAGCAAAGAGAGCAAGGGATTTGTGCACACAGTGTCCAGGTCAACAGTGGTTTATTAGGTCCCATTAACCATATGGTCACGATTATAATAAAAGTCTGAGTTATGGCCAGTGACATGTGCAAACCACTCCCCTCTCCTCAAAAGCCAATATATATATGATGGGTGTAGATTCAATGTGAACACAGACCTATATCACAGGAGTTTTTTAACCCTTTCTGGTCCCTAGGGGAAAGGAAGAAATACAGGAACAGGCTATATCTGATAACTCTCTAAGGTCAGCAAAGCCTCTCAAAAAATAGAAACTCTCCTGTTACTGCTCTCTTTTTCTTCAAGGCTTTGCTGTAGCTTCTTGGAAATGGAAGGCCATTCTTATACCATCACGCCCCAGAAATTAGGATACTTTTCCTTTCTAGTGGGCCCAGCTCCTGCTCCCTATCTGCCTTGTGAAGAACCTGAGTGGTTCTTCTGAGCTGTGTGAGTGTAACACCGAGCAGAATTTGCCCCTGCATATTCCTGAGCACTTTTGTAATGCCACAGCTCTGGACTGAAAGACCTGCATGCTGGCCCTTGAAAGTGAGAAAATATTCTTGGTGCTGTGAAGACATCCCAGTTCTTTAGTACCACTCATGTAGAGTGCTCACAGTACTCTGCAGGCATGGAATGATTGGACATGTGAGATGCAAAGGCTCTTCAACTATTTAATGGGTCAAAGAGCCAAGGTAAAAACAGGCACTGGCTAACATAACTGATAACACTGGTGACAAGAGAAGGAAAATTCAGAAAGCATGAGTAGGGAGAAGTAGAAAAAATTTCACAGCTATTTTCCTGGCCAGGCCAGAGAAAGCAACAGTGAAAATGAATATGCAATTTAAAAAATTCTTTTCATTGTAATTATTGTGGAAGTAATTAACCCCTGGAATGAAATTTAAATGTGTGACTTTTGCTTAGGTGATGTGCCTTTGGAGCAGAAAGACCAAACTGGCTGTGAAGGGCAGTGGCTCCTGCCGGGCTGCCTCCTCCTCCTCTGTGCCATGTGGCAGCAGGTCTGCAGCTCCATCTCCTGCAGCTGCGGGAGGCTGGGACAAGGCCTGCTGCCCTCAGCTTCCAACAGCTGCTGACAAGGGACACAGAGGCCTGGAGGCCCACACAGAGCCCAGGGCCATCCCTCCAGCCACTGCCACTTCCAAGCCCTCTGGAGAGGTGACAGTATTGGCAGCTCTGCCCTGTTGAATCTGGCTCTTTGTCTCAAGGTCTGTGAGATAACTCCAATGCCATCCACACTTTGTCCTGTGTTTCCAAGTGATTAATTTGCTGAAGGAGTTCTCTTCTCTCAGTGCTCCTTCCTTAGCCTGCATGTTAGCATCTTGTCCTCCAATGTGAACACACATCAGGCAGATCTCCCGCTCTTTAAACTGGGACATGTCTGGTGACACCCCATCCTAGTTATGCTCTTTGACCATAAACACTGATATTATAAAATATATTTCCATTTCCTTGCTGTAGGGAGAATCCAAGTCTAGCTCTTCACAGTTTGGATACATCATCACTAAGGCATGGAAGAACTCTGCCTCTATGTCACTGTTACAGGGCTCATCTGAAAAGCAAGGGTTTGTGCCCTGATCACAGCTTGGAATGAGGCTGGTGGCAGAGAGCTGCCAGCAAGGCACAGAAGGTCACAGCAGGCAGGGGAGCAGTGGCTCTGGTGACTGTTAAGGAGGACCTGGAATTTTGGAAATATTATAAATGCATGCAGCAGTGAAGCCCACTGGAGACAATACCCAGGTCTGTTCTCTCCTCAGGCATCTTAGCAGTCTGCAAAGCAAACAATACAGCCAAACAATTCCCAAAGTGCCATTATCATGCCTAAACCATGTACTTATCCATCCTCTCTCCCAACATGGCTGCATGTTCAGCCTCAGCCCAAAGTCACGCAAAACTCAGCTGTTAGCACTTATCCGAGCACCCCCTCCTGACACACAACCCACCCATCCCCTCCCTTCAGCAGCTTCCTAAATCTCAATCCAGAGGACTGATTTGCCTCAGGGAGTTCAGTTCTTTTGGAGAAAAGGCCCCGGTCAGGAGCTCAGCTCACCTTTCCATCACTGGGAGCCAGAGAGTTTCAGACAGCAAATCCTGGGACATAAATAAAAGTTTGGTTGAAACTTGGAAAGTGCTGGACGCAAAAAGAAATGACCTAAAAGGTAAAAGTCAAAGATAAATAAGAACAGTTCATGTAAACTGTGTGCTCATCTTAGCAATAAACAGAAAGGCTGCTGCAGAGAAACTTGAAAGGACTCCACTCTGCAAAGATGAATGGTTTGCTGAGCCTGCTCTGGGCTCCTTTTGAGGGGCTTCAGCATGAGTAATTGGGTGTGAGAAGCACTGGCTCACCAGGGCCGGAGCAGGCGAGCTCCAAGGAGGGGAGTGTAATGATCACTGGGGTTATTTATTGTTTCGTTTGCTCATTAGCTTGGCATCACCTTCGGTCGGCAGCCGCAGCACGTGACAGCTTTGAAGCGGCGCCCGGGGTGTCGCGGGCGCTGTGACACGCGGTTTGATGTGTGACACGCGGTTTGATGTGTGACACGCGGTTTGATGTGTGCCCCGCAGCTCCCGTAGGATTTCCGCTCTGCGCTCTGCTCAGCCCGGCCATCCAGCTGGGGATAAATCACCCTCCCCTGCCCAGAACAGCTCAGGGCTTTATTGCTATTATCTATCATTGTATAGTCCTCCTCTGGACGCATGCAAGCTTACTGTCTCTCAACAGTGAGGGAAGGATTTCAGAGCACTGGGAGAGCTAAAACATGGGGAGCTAAAGCCCTGTGGGTTTCCCCAGGCTCACTATTCATCACAGGCAGCGTGCGGAACTGCAGACAGGCCTGCGATGTAGCACGGCTGGTTCTGGCTGAAGGCTCTTTCCTGCAGAGGGGCAAGCTCTGCAGAAAGCCCATGCACGGCTCCCCAGGAGTGGGGCAGAGTCAATTCTGCTCTCTGTGGCTCTTGGCTGGAGGCTGGCTGAACTTGCACTCCCCTCACCTCCTCGGCAATGGCAAATCTTCCTTGCTGGCATCCAGCAGTGCTGGAGAAGATGCAATGTTAAAAGACAAGCCCAAGGAGAAAAGAGGAACTGACAGAGAAACTGTCAGTCCAATACAGCTGCAGAAATGCCAGCTGACTGCTTTTAAATTTAACATATAACTGAGGCTTTGGTCCAACACATCATGGACTCCAGCAGGCCATCTGCACAAAGGGAGACTGCCAGTATCAACATCTTGTGCCATTAGCCACCTTCATTCCTTTTATTTGGCACCAATTTTTCCCTAATCTAAAGAAAGCCTGTGTTACAAGTGACAGCCAGAGACCACAGGCTTCCCTGATGTGAGTTGTGATCATGACAAGGTATCATGCGATAACCATGGTAAAATACAAGCTCAGTCAAACTACATTGGCAGGAGAATGCCAATAAAACAGCTCTGTGGCTTGAGCAAGGTAAATAACATACCAAACTGCCAAATTGCAGGAGCATTTGCACTGTCCTTGTTTCCTAGGAAATCTGAGATCTGGTCCACTTGGCTTTCCCTCACTTTTTATTAAGAGGGTTTGACAATGTTCTGTTAATGGCTTGCTAGGTCCTATTGCTTAGGGTGAGCATTAGGAAAGTACTTATGATCAGAAATAGCCACATCAACAAACATGGGTAGGCACTGTCCAACCTCCTATAACCTAGTGACAAATATCAATTAATGGACTAAGAACTCAGTGATAAAGGAAACATGGGAACTCCTCTCTTCCTCCTTTCAGAAAAAAACATCTAGTTAGCAAAAACTGATGTAAACAGCTAAATGCTTCAAGATGTAACAAAAGGCATCAGGCTTTCAGTTCTGCTGGGGGAAAACTCAGAAGTCCTCTGTCAAGAAATTTGTGTACTCAGACAAGGAAACCTGGAGACTACAGGCAAGAGCCTTTTAGAAGATCCTAGTTGCTGGTAAAGAGCTCAAGAGATCTAACACAGAGAATGGCAATAAGCACATGGCTTGGCCATAAGGGCAAACTCAAAGTCAGTAATTTGTCCAGGGGGGTGGATGTGAGAGGCCTTAGAAAGCAAAAAGGTGTATTTGATGCTGTGGTTTATATAGTGGTTTTTCTGTGAGTGCCTACCCAGGAGACATCCCCCTAACTTCTCTGGAGACAGAACTACAATGCTCCCATGTGTTGTTCTGAGCATCTTGGCACAACCATCCTGCAAATATCTCTACAGTCTCACCAACAGTTTTCAAGCTTTAGATAACGCTAACAGCTTTTACCCTGACTTCTCCCTAACTCCCTTCCCACCTTCCCATCCCAGCTTAATGCTAGATAAGCAGCAGATCTCCCTTTTCAGGGCTGTTTTCCCATTTTTTCCTGTGGTGCTCTGTTCTGACATGTGCCCCACATATGGGCCAGTGTTTGGTCCCCTGGGGTTGCAGGCAGGAGGGCAGCTGCATGGCATGGATGATACCCTTATTAACACACTTCCTCTCCACATTCTTGAACTGGATGTCACTAAAATGCTTTGGGTGATAGTCCCAGTTCTCTGCCACCCCTTCTGCACCAGCACAGAGGATTGCTAGGAAGGGCAAAGCCAGGTTTTGCAACAGTGGCTCCATTCCCTCCTTTTTAGCTGTGAATGCACAGTGGCTCTGTGTCTGGCTTCTTCCACTGTCCTACCTGGAGCCATCCAGGTGAGTGTGGATGCAGTACCCAGGTAAGCAGACCCCAAAGAGGCCCTGGAAGCCTGCAGCAAAAGAGTGCTGCCGCTGAAAAACCTAAGTGCACCTCTGTGACGCTGGCTGACAGACATATTAAAGGCATCTATTTCAGCTCCTTGGAGCCAGATGCCTCCTCCTTCCTCTGCTGGGCAGAGAGCCGGCTCAGCATGGAGTTTTCTCTCCCATTTCCTAGGGATGTCAGTCAAAAACAGGCTCTTGGAAGTTCAAGCGTGGCCAAAAGGAAGCAGATTTCAAAACACACCCCTCCCTCCATTCCCCCCTTCCTAGGCCTTTTGTTTCCAGCTCCCCCTCCTCCCATCAAAGAAAGAAACAAGAAAAGATTCTGGAGTCACCAAGCCATGATCTATCATTCTTTCAGGGGAGTTTCTTCTAATATTAATCAACACAAGACTCTCTCCCCGCCTCCCTTGCCCCAAGGGAACAGTGGGCTTGGAAAGCTCAAGTGGGTTTCGAATGGATCTTGCGGCAAAATTCCTTAGTTCTCAGTTGGAGCGAGATGGTGTCGGTGCAGTTGCCAGGCTTTCTGAAAGTCTTGGAAGATAAATGAGATTCACTGCCTATTGCCCAGTGCCATGAAGGAACAGGACACCCAGAAACTCCTCAGGTTTTGGCAGATTAGGGCCAGAGTCCCTGCTTTGCTGCAATTGTCCCCAGTGAAGAAGGTAAGGCTCCAGCTGGGAGCTGATGACACCTTCTACATTTTGCTTTTCAACCCTAAACTGGATTGCAGAAGCATCAGCATTATCCTACATGTATGAGCTGCTGACAGACCTTCTGAGGTGACTTTAAAGCGACACAGAATGAAAGTACAATTTCTCAGGCCACTTTTTCCCCTTCAGGTCTGTCCTTTTGGTGTCTCAGGGGGTTCCAGCAGATGAGCACAGGAGTGAGCTGTTTTCCCCTCTGTGCCCCATGGTAACAAGTTTGCACTAGGACATGAGGCAAGTTTGGGCCGTTTGGAGGGTGCAAAGGGACTGAGGAGAAGCAGAGAAGTTGCCTTGTCCTGCAGTCTCTGGCCCAAGTACAGCATGAACGCCTCTGGTGTTAAGCTCTGCAGATGAGCCAAGGAATGTCCTCGGTGGCTGCCAAGTGGGACACTCCTGTTTGTGCAGTTCAAGATGCTGGCTGGCCTCCCCTCAGGCCAGGGCTTGGGCTAATAGATGGCAAGAGACACACAAAGACCTTCCAGCTCATCCTTTCCCAGAGGTAAGGCAGGTGTCCACTCAGTGGAAATTAAAACCACGACTCCATCGCTGCTGATCTGGCTGTTTTGCAGAACATCATTTGCAAGATTTTGCACCCAGGCTGTTGAAATAATATTGTCACTAGATTTACTCCAGTTCATTAAAACCACAGTGGCGGTTCTCTAATCTTTCGTGAAGCTTTGCCAGCTCTGCTGACTTCATGGATTTTGGCACAATCTCTGCCCTCACATCCCTTTGACTTTTTCTTTCTTTTGTTATTTATTTAGTTTAAGCATTAAGGACCACTAAGCAACTGTGTTACTAGTCCTCCTGATAGCTCTAAAAAAACAATAGATGAGGATGAGGGAGAGCAAAGGGAAATCTTCCAAAATTCTGCAAGAGAACCTGGGTGTTGAAGCATAAGTGGACTGCACCACCCATGAAACATCTCCTGAGAGAGTCAAACCAAGTCACAGCAGAAGAATTTTCTGATAAAATAGTGTGTGACTTCCTGAATACTTTGTTTAAGACAGCTAATTCATCTGACATACAATGATGGTAACACGAACCTCCTCCACTACCAAAAGTAGGGACTGAGTCTAAACTTACAGAAGTCTCCTTCTGATGACAGATAATCTGGTAACAATCCCTTCAGTATATGCTACCAGCAATAAAGGTGTCCTCTTTAGATCATGATTTCTAGAAGACTCTAGCCACATTTTATTTACTTTTTATCTCAGTCTAAAAGGAGATGATTTCATACTCCCTGATTTCTGATTTTCATTTTCATAGAAAAATACTTCATATTAGATTTTTTCTGGATATAATAATAGCAATTGTGCTGGAGTTTCAGAAATACTGTTTGATTTGATTTGTTTGATAATTTCATTTGTTTGTATGTTCTTCCTTCCACTATTTCATGGTACCTCACCATAAACATATGCTGGACACACACTTGGAAGTAGTGTAAAAAGGATAGCAAATATAATGTAGAAATGGGAAGACAAAATGGTATTTGGAAATTTGACACATTTCCAAAACCAGAAGCAGTATTTTTCTGAAACAAAAACTTTTATACTGTGTCTGAAATTGTCCTAAAATTCTGCTTCACTGAAGCTTATAAACATATTAGTTTTCAGTTTTAGTTTAGACAGAAAGGAAACTCATCGGTGACAACATCTCCTGAACCAGCAGCATTCAGAGGCTGAAGCAGCCCTCGGTCTGTGTCTTTAAGAAGGAAGGATGACAAGGGGCTGGCGTGCAGTGGCTGTTAGCATTTCCAAGATGCTTTGTATTATGGCAGGGCTGAAGAGTTGACAGTCTCTTCTCAGTTCTGTGGTTAGCTGGCTACAGGCATAAAGTCATTACTTTATATTAATGTGAGATGTGAACATTGTTTTGCTGGTTGTAATTATTCTCCAAGTGGTACAACCTTAAAAATTACAGCTTTGGAGGATCTCTTCCTCTGTAGTTCTTCCTGGGAGTCGCTGCCTGGGTCGGTTCCCAATAATGAGATTTTCTAAGGAGGCTGGGAATGTATTGATTGATTTATTTGCTTTTGGATGCTAATTAACTTTGATGTTCAGCAGCCACACTCCTGGAAGCCATACTGCATGGAGGGGAACAGCAGAGCTGGGCGTCTGTTTAGGAACAGGACCACTGTGGGGGTCAGATGGGAATAAGTGTCACTGGTTTGTGCAGCATTTACTTCCTGAGCCAGAAGCAGAAACCCTTTTGAAGGGCCCTTCTTTTCACAGGACATGCCAAACGACAGAAGCAGGGGAGTCCCTGCACACCAGGCTTTTCTAGAATGGGCAAGACAGATGGATATACCCCAGTGTGGGGCTGCCTTCCAGGGAACTGGGACTGAGAACTGTCCACCCCCGTCCAAGGAGCTGTACCTTCTGGCAAAGGTTGTCTTGCATCCACTAGAGCCTCCAACTTCCATCCTGACCAGAAGAAAGGCAAGGCAAAGACATCGGAAACAATTGCTTAAGCAGTGATGAAAGGGACCAGCCTCCCTTTATCTCCACAAAAGACACTGTGTCATCAGGCCTTGCACCATATTTCAGCACTATTCTCTCCACCAAGCCTGCCAGTGAAGGGCTGCACAGCTGTGCAAGCAGATGTGTTCAGTGGTGATGGGTTCAGCGGTGTTGAGTCTAAGGTTTGGATGAAACCCAAGTGGCTTCTCTCACACAGGCGAGAGCCATCAGCAGCGATGACCTCTGGTAACACTCAGCTCTCAACAGAGTCATAACCAGAGCCTTCCTCTCCCTCGCCATAGCACTCAGTATGCATTGAAATGAGGTGCTGGAAAGACAAGAAGCACATATGAGCCCTGCTAGGCTTTGGGATCATGTCGCTGTGGCACACTCATCCTCAGGCCAGCAGAGGGAATTTAGAAAGGAATATAGTTGGCTATTGACACATACTGATGTTTTCTCCTCAGCCCAACACTGACAAGCACACCAAAGGTGTCTGGCCTTCAGCTAGGGTGCTTAGTGTGCTTTGAAGTCCAAGTGAAACTGCAATGTTCAAACTCTTTGCATACTGGAATGTGCAAACACATTTTTCCTCTTTACTGCCCTCCTCTCCACTCTCTTCTAGTTTTGTCTTAGTGTGCATCAGGGCAAAGTGAAATAGGAATGGAGATGCACTTATTTGTTTTGGTACTGCAAAAAAGAGGTGGCCTCTTTTACAGGGCAAACAACCCTGTGCTTACAGAATACCATTATAAGAGCTGTAACTCTTAAATGTTTACATGATGCTGCATCTACTACAGCAACACATGTGATACCCACATTTTTGGTAGCAGCCTCCTCAGCCATCATTTTGCCACACACATAAGTCAGCAAGACCTCCTGCGTGTTGCTCTCAGAGCTCTGGCTTTGTGCCTCTCCCCCAGCCAATTTATACCACACTCATAGTATTTAGCAGCTTGCCACTGTGCCAGAGCCAAGCTATAAATCCCTTGTCGAGAGTTGTGCTATAAATGTCCACTTGCACCTCTACACTGGCAGGATGAATCAGGCTATCTCCCAGGGCCACCAGGAAGTGGCCCCTTCCCTTCTCCTAGTCACACAGTTGCCCTTAGGCTGGAAAGGGCCAGGTACCTACTGCTGCTGCTTAGGAAGGACCCAACCTGTCTGGAGCATGGTGCTGTTGTTCAACCACAGGATGCTCCACGCTGCCTTGTCCTTCCAGTGTACAACTCTGGGCAGAGCCCCAGTTATCAATAGTGACATAAAGGTTTGAGATCTGGACACAGCTTGGTAGCTGCCTTAAAAGCCAGTCTACAAATAATGTTACAGAAAAGGTGAGTGAGGAGAGCCCCAGTTAAACTGGACAATTCACTCTTGAGCAGGATGCAGAGAGCCTCACTGAACTTAGAGTGAGACAACTGAAGCTCTGCTCTCTGGGGAGGGATCTAGCACAGACAGATGGCCCAACAGACCAAAGTCAAACAGTTTTCACATTGCAGCAAGAAGTGGCAAGATGAGAACAGGCAAGAAAAGCTGTAGAGACAACTGTTCCTGCTCATGACATGGAATCAGCAGAGAGCTGGTGCTGCTCATCAGCAGGGTGGGTGCAATTATCCCTCTTGAGAGCAGGCAAGTAATAAGGTGTGAATCATTCACTCACAGTAAACTGAGCTTTGGTCTCCTGCTTTCTCTCTCTTTCTAATCCTGACCTGATCTCCCACAATTATTCAGATATCAAACTCCTCTTTAGCTGCCATGATGTGCACTAGAAATCCAGCCATGGGCCAACAGTCTGAGCTTAGGAATAGATCAGTGGGTGTTAGGGGATCATTCGTTGAGCTCTCAGACAATGAAAGGACAGTTTTTTCCCAAATCTTCTTACTGACTGCCAAATTTAATGAAGATACATATTGGAACAGTCAGCACTTTAGGTGGTGAGACCATCAGTTGTCTTCTGTAATGAAAAGGGCATTTTTTTCACCCCTCTAGTTACTGAAGCTTATTGAGAGAGAGAGACTGCAAGAGATTAATTGCCCCAGCTGAAAAGTCTGGGCCTGCTAAATCTCATAGGGTGGCTAGCTGGGCAGCACTATTGCAACATGAAGATGACTCAGCCACATAGCATCTTTGTTGGCATCCCATTAACTGCTGTGGAGACGATTATTTCTTTATTGCTAAACCAAGTCTGTCAGTGGCTTGGGGCATTTCTATGAAAAATGTAACAGAGGAATAATAATTCAAAACATGTCAAACCAGAGAGCCGTGGCTCATCATATCAGACTCCTTCTGCCTGAAAATCAGCCAGTTCAGATGGTTCAGAGTGGGTGAACCAATGCCACAGATGCTGATGACTTCACTGAAGGCAGTGCATCCTTCCAGGAAAGCAAGATCCTCTTCTCATACAAGCTCCCTAACAAGTATAGAAACAGAGAAGAGCAGAGTAATTCTCAGAGTAGAAGCTACATCAGCAGAACTGACTCAGAAGCGAAATTTGCTTTTCAAAGTTTTCCAAAAGGCGTCAGCTGCTCCTGGGTGAAGTGATGCTAGCAAGCAGCATCCAAGTTACTTTCCCACTGTGGGAACCAAACCCTTTTAAAACTGTTTTGACTGTAACCAAGGAATTAGAGAGATGGATGAAGCCAGCCGAAAGTGTGACAATCTCCTAAAGGCACACAGATGGTGAGCAGACACTGCAAACTGATTCACTTTGAGTGATCACTTTCCTGAAGCACATTTTGGACAGTTTTCAACCTCTCTGAGGACCTGAGGAAACCCGTAATTCCTCCAAGGCAAAACAAGGGGCGGGAAGGGAGAAGGAAAAAAAGCATGATTTTTCCTTGAAAAGCACATTCCCACATAGTTAGTTATTTATTTGCCCTTTGACATTGAGAGAAGCTCATCTCCAAGAATGATCACCCATGGCTCAGCCCAGATGGAGGTGGGCAACAAATTTCATTGCTAGTGCTAACCATGAAAAGATTTTCCCGTTTTATTAGAAACCACAATCTCCCATCATTCCCATACTGTTTAAGTGATGTATAGCTTGGTAATTGTCCTGAAAGATAAGGGAAAGCCTCCTCTGTGGTTGCATTTGATATTGGCCTGATGTATGGGATTGCTCAGGGGAGGTTGTCTAGAGAGAGCGTGGAATATGCTTCTCTGCCTCTTCTTGCTGGGGAAACTCTGCTGGTGGCAAACAGGATCCTGAGGGTTGAAAATTGCTTTCCCACATCTAACACCCCGTTCATAGCAGCCTTAGTCAGTTTTTGGCATGAGGACTAGAATTAAAGAGTTGTTTATAGCTGCTCCAGAGCCTCCTCTGCAGTGCTGCCACCCCTGTGGCACCCCTGCACCAGGGACTAAGTGGAGGTGCTGAGACAGCTCAGAAGGCTAGGAGTGAAATGGGGCAGGGCAGGGAAAGTCCTGCAACTGGAAGAGGGCAAAATCTTCTGGAGAGGGAAACCTCTACCCCCAGCAAGTGACAGAAGCTCCTTTTCTTGGGTCAGAGGAAGGGACAGTGGACATATCCCTGACTGACTGACTATTAGAAACACTGGTTGCTGAAAATCCAGCTAACCAGATGAACCCTGACACAGAAATCTTCCAGCTCGATGCTATAGGGAAGAGATGGACCAGACAACTCTGCAATGTCTCTTTTTTCACTTTCCAGAGACAAACAGGGGATCCTGTTAATAATTTGTGATAAGATTGTCCAAGCAGTCAGGACAGGCAGCCGCTTGATGGCATGTCCATCCTCATCCAAACTCACAGGTATCTCACAGCTGTGAAAGTCCAGGAAACCCTGCTCATCCCACACAAGCACAGCAAAAGGATGATATTTTGTCTCAGATCTGCTCTAAGAAAATGCTGGCACAATTTGCAGTTATTTTGCATCAGGGATCTGCAATCTGATGAACATTCCTCTGTGATTTTAAAAGGATTTAAAAATAAGCTGCACACAGATTTTGCCAACTTGCTCTCACTGGTTTCAGTGAAGATGTACTAGGCCTGCAAAGAGCATTTATGTGCAAAACAGCTCGTAAAAAGAAATATACAGTGCTTTGTTCTCCCACAGGAGGGCTAGTGAATTATTTGGATAGAACCCACATGAAGTAAGACGTTATTGGTAGACACTATTTTCCAGATCCTCAGCTGCTGTTATGTGGTATACTTCCCTCATTTATACTAGCTGAGAGTCTAGTCTCTAGGTCTCCAGATCAGAATTAAGCAAGACACCAAGCAGTCTTTGGAGAAAGGAGCTTTTATTTGAGGGGAATGCCAAACACATTAGATTTGGACAATTTTCTCTCAGAGATTTAATCTCAGAGGAACTGGCAGAACAGAAAAGGCCCAGAAACAGGAGTGGATCAAGCACATTAGCACATACATGCCATGAGCCACAGTGTTTTCCATGTACCTGCAAATACCTGAAGTCTTTAAAGCAGAAACTTCCAGTGTATCTTTAGTCTCTGAAAAACTGGCTTGCACTATATATAAATTGAAAAGGAATCCAAACTTTCAAATTTCCCTACCAAGTAATTCTTATATACCGTAAAAAAAATGGGTTCCAGTGCAAAAAAGCTTAAATCACCTTCCCCCCTGAATTTTTTCCACTATAATATGCAGATAGTTTAGACCCCTTGCCTTTTCTGTTTCTGCACAAGGGCAAAGAGTGTGCTCTTATTCAGCGTTATTTTGAAATAATCCCTTTAAAAAATATTATTTTATTAATTCCGTGAAGTAACAATTTACATTTCTCTTGCATGCCTGTGAACTTCTCTAGCACTTTTTAAAGGGTGAGTCAAACCAGCCCTGCAACAAATCTTTAATTTTTCTGTGACAAAATTCTAATTTTTTCTGTGACAAAAATTAGATCAAATTAGACAATGAATATATTTCTTTCTCAAAGACAGACAGTAACCAAAAATAAATATTTGAGTTTCCTGAACACATTTAAAACTGATAGGAAGCATATAGCAAAGCTGTACAGCTGGGAGGGGAGTCTCACATTTTGTGAGTTTTCTGTGTTGCTAATCACAAGGGAGTCGTGGTGCACCACTGAAACTCTGGGGTGCTTTATATGGTGCAAATAACAAATACTCGTCCCCAGGAGATCACTACTGGCGATGCAGCCCCAGATTTGAGACTAAAGGGAGACACCAAGTGGAAGAAAGACTCATGGCTAATTGCAAGATGCCAGCGGCCCTCAAGGGTTTAATTCCTCTGGGTGGTTTGCTGCAGCTTTGTGTGCCCAGGTAGGTGATGCAGGGGTGCATTTGGGACTTCACTGGCCATGTGGACATTGAAATGTGCATCTGTGGGAGGAAAGAGAGAGAGGCAAAGGCAGAAAAGAGATTCTTTCCAATGCATGATTTGAAATGGTTTAGCATAGCAAGGAGGAACTTGGATGCCTTAATAAATGAAATTGAAGGGAATTAAGTCTCTAAATACTTTTGTGGATCTGAGCTTATGTAAGAGGTATTAGTGTCATAGGATTGTTTGTTCCACTTGCCTTGCTCCTTTAGGTAAATCATGCTAGTGCTGCTCACAATTCCCTGGGAAAATACCCAGCCTGCCAATACCAGCTCCCAAATACTCTCATTTACTTCAGCAGACCTTAAACTGGGTTCTCCTTCCTTAGGTTTTCTGAGGTGTTTATGTTAATTGGACTCAAAAGGATGACTTCTCACCAGTCTCTGGAGCTGTGAGGTGCGGAAATAATATTGCCTAGGCAAGAGCACCTCTCCTCACACACACCCCTCTCAGATCAATGGGGATCAGCAATGTTCATTCCTCCCAATCCAATGTAAAAGAAAGTTAAAAGAAATTTCAAGAGATAAATGAGTGTTTAAAAACATTTATTCAGTCTTCTATCAGATGAAGCTGGTCCAGGTCAACATGGGTGCCAGAAATGAATGATGTATGAGATCTGCCCAGACGTGCCCATGTTCTTCTAGCGCCAATTCTCTTCCTCATACTTTGAAAGACAAGAGCAGATGCATTCAACTCTGCATTCATGCTATGAACTTAGCAGGAAAGCAGTCTTATCAGTACTCTGGCTCCTTCTTCCTACCATGCAGAAAAATGCATGTACTTAGCCAGCAGCCCAGCCTCAGAAATACTGTTATGAAAAGATATTAAGCAAAACAGCTCAAATCTTGTGGGAGGGTACTAATCCCATAGTGCTTAGGCATTTTGTAAACTCACAGTGCAAACCTGCACATAAAATCCAGAATATCACTTCAGTCTGTAAATGTTAGATCAAAAGAAGCTTACAGTTGAAACTTATTGTGCTCCAGCAATCTGCCTTTAGAAACAAGATTGTACTTGGTTCCTGCAAGAGCAGTGGACATTCTTGCTGTTCTCTGAACAGGAGGTTGGGATTCAAAGTAACCCCAGTGAGCAATGAAGCCCTGTGCAGATGCTTGCTCACTCCCCCAACAACAAAATCAGGGGGAGAATTGGAAAGGAAAAGAAAGCTGGAAAACTCAGGGGTTTAGATAAAGATAGCTTAATTTAAAAAAATATAATAAAAAAAAAAAAAAAAGGAAGCAAAGCCAGGCACACAAACAAATCAAAACAAGGAATTAATTAAGTTCTTCCCATGGGCAGGCAGGTGTTCAGTTATCTCCAGGAGAGCAGGGACTTGTCACATGAAGCGGTTACTAGGGAAGACAAATGCCATCACTCTACATGTCTCCTCCTCTTCCTTTCTCCACACAGTTTACATAATGAGCACGATGCCATATGGTCTGGAATATCCCTTTGATCAGTTGGGGTCACCTGTCCTGTGTCTCCTCCCAACCTCCCATGCACCCCCAGTTCCCTCACCACCACGGCAGCATGGAAAGCAGAAAAGGCCTTGGTCTGTGTGAGCCCTGCTCAGCAATAACAAAATTACCCCTCCATTATCAGCCCTGTGCTCAGCACAAATCCAAAACACAGCCCTGTGCCAGTCACTGTGAAGGAAATTAATGCTATCCCAGCCAAAATCAGCATGCCTGCAAAAGACACAAACAAAACACCTTGTATCTCTAAGGAAAGAGAGCACACCAGAAAAAGCAGGATACTGCTGTGTAAGAGGAAGAAAAAAAATGTTAGTGTCTACTATAGAAGCCTCAGGAATACAGTCAAGTTCTTCAGGTGTTCATCCATATCTACAGGTGTTTAAAAGGACTAAGCCTGAATGCTCCCTCTTTGAAATTAATATCTGGTTGCCAAAGTTGACTGCAAAAGGCACAATGAGGATTGTAAAATTGGGGTAAATCCTAGATTCACCTAGTTTCCTGAAGCCTCACTTTGGGGATGTTGTTAGCCCAGGCATGCCCATGAGCCCAGCAAAACTAGCAAGAGCTCCTTAGTGAGGGGGATGCATTTCTGAAACCCTTCCAGTAAATTTCTATCTTATCTACCTCAAATGAGCACGCCCATGGCAACAGTTGTGGATTCTTCTCAATCCAAAGATATCTGTGACCTGCTCTCACACCTTTTGAGATTTGTTTCTATGAGTACTTTTTTAAAAGGGAAAAACTATGGAAAGCACAGGATGGTAAATCTTGATGATTTGTTCCAGCAAATTTCCAATCTCAAGGGTCAGATAGTTATCCAACATGTATGGAGGCACATGCTTCCATACTTAACAGATCTACTTAACATGCTACTGCTTAACAGATCGCAAAACGTAGAGTTCAAAGGCCTAGGAAGACACATCCCTGTGTGTTGGATTTTCCAGCACTTACCGAGGGAGATCAACATTTTCTCCCAAAATACCAAGTTTGGGATTGCAGTTACCTCTGTAACAGTCAGCTATGAGGGACCCATACCAGGATCCAAAATAATCCAACTATGGACAAATCTGCTTCCCAGTTATATGATGCCTCCGGCGGAACAGTTTACTTTTAGCTTATCCAAGTCCAACTTTTGGAAAATTTCAACTGCCTGCATTTCTCATTTCAGCCAGGGGAGGGCAACTGGTCATCAGGAAACTAAGATCAGTTTACTAAAGCTGCCGTGAACTTCGAAGTCCTAAACCACAGAATATAAAAAATATTTTAGTCCTGAAAACACACCTTTTGATAAACATGTCTTTCCTTAATATAAATTAAAATAACCCCCTCTTGCACCACAAGCCTCAGCAACCACTGCACTTTTATGACTGTTCACTCTAACCATTATTCTTTCTATATAATAAATCTGATACTAAATCACAGATTGGGACAAATAAAAGAGGATTCCACTTACAGTGACATGAACACACTTCAAATTAGACTTGAAATTTTAGATTGTGCTTTGCATTCTTTCTATTTTATACTGTGCTATCAAACAGAGACTAACCATGAACTCTACGTTGTTTGGTCATTTTGTTTTTAACTTGGAGTTTAAATAGAAACATACTCTCCCCTCCCTCTCAGCAATTCTTTGCTTTATTTTTGAAATCTCTTCTCCTTGTCAAAGCAACTTTGAAAGAACTTTTTTTTTTTTTTTAAGTTAGGCAGTTTGTACTGATAATTACAGTCCTTGTCACTATACCATCTGGACCACTCAATGTTTTGGCCCTGTCAGGAAAGAAATTCTTCCTCTCTTAGAGTCACAGTAATGTGAGGTCAATTCAAAGACTTTTTAAGGGAAATAGATATGCAAACACTAGAAATCCACGTGTCTTCCTGTTTCTCTGTTCCCCCTAATGCCAAAGACTAATTTCCTCCTTCTGGTGTATGTGGTACAGCACAGCAATCTGTGCCAGCTGCAACTCAAACCCTTTATTCTCAGAGATCTTCTGAGACTAAAGAAAAGAAGCTTGGTACCTTCCACTCTGCAGCCTGCAGTCAAACAACCCTGAGACCTTTCATCCCAGCTTCAGAGAGATATGAAGAGCTGCCCATACATAAAATGGTGGCAAGTTTCTTGCTTGCATCCAGCTGTTCCAGGATGGCCCCTACCCAGCCAGACATGGGTCTACTACAGAGAATGAGGGGCTGTAGCTCCCTCCATCATTAGCAGCCACCCATAATTAGCAGCCACCCATGCCATATTTGTGTTTTTCATTGCAAAGCAATGGGGACTGTGCAGCTTCTCACAACCCTGGGCAAGGCTGCAAGCAGCCATAAAAGCACAGCCAGCCAGCTCCGTGCAGAGCATTAGTATTCCCTTGTGCCTGAGGAAACAGACCTTGTGTACAAATGAATCAGAACCTGTATGAAGCTGCATCCCAGGGACTTGGACTCCTGTGCAGACTTCCCTTGTTTACCCACAGAATAGGCCATGACTTGATTTGGTACAGAGATTAATTCCTCCTAAAAAGAAAGTATTCATTTGACAGGGAATGGTTGTTGTGTTTGAAATGAAGATGGCCCAAGGCAAAAACAGATTGCTTGGCTCAATGACCCATTGGCTGGTCTCTGGCTGCCTTTGAAATGGTATTCAGTTTTCAGCCTTACATGCCACATAATGGTGGGTTTCTCCAGCCTGGGTGTTTTCTTACAAGCACTTTTGTCTAATCACTAGCTGAGAATCCAGCCTGATGTGTACATTGTAAAAGATGCTGTTTATACTTGGGCTTTTAGTCTGCCATCTGTGCACAGCTTAGCTACAACATCGCAGTAGATCTGTTTCTCCTCTGCTGCCAAGTCCCTGTTGCAAGCCTTCTCAAGAGCATGATTCACGTCAGACTTTCTAATAAAATTCAGGCACTTTGGAAGCTCTTTTTTAAAACCTATTCCTTCTCTCAGCAAATGCAGTGGTACAGACTTAATGCTTTTTCTGGACTCACTGGTTCATATCCGAGTGGCACTCGAGCATAACCAGTTAGGCATGCAGTCACTGATGCATATGTACTCCCACACTGCCCTTGCTAACATGGATCCTGTCCTCAAAGCCTCTGACACAAAAGAATTCAGGCACAGAGCTGCTGGCACAATCCATCTGCACTGCACCTTTAATCACTTTTTATTTTCAACCTATTTTCTTTAAGAAACAGCCTTTGCACTAATCCTCAGGGGAAATATTTTGAGTTGAGGCTTCCTTCCTCAAAGTAGGACAATTTTTGTAAGAATCAGAAACAAGATACATGCTCAGTACCTGTAGGCTTGGATAATCTGTTGGCACAGAGATGAGGAAGACTAAATATAAGAACAGGCAGATGCTATTTCACCTGCCCCACCGACCCTTGTGTCTTTATAGGTAAGCATTCTGGCTTACAGGGTACAGGCATAAGCCTGACCAGATGTTTGAATTAAAGACAAAGATTATTACAGAGAGGGAAGAGGTAAAGAAAAAGTACTCAATATTTTGTTTGAGAATAGAAGTGTTTTTCATAAAGCTTAATTCTACTTGAAAAGAGATACTGGAGTGCTGCTGATTTCCAGATAGACACAATCCCCAAGACTGGTTGTAAATGAGTTTTCAGATATTGCCCCACATAATTCTCAAGCATAATTTGTCTCTGTCTTAGACACTAACAACCAGCCTTACAAATTTTTTTTGGTATGAGGAAGGAGTCTGAGCAAAATCAGACAGCTTGCAGGCCGTGGATAGCCTGGTATTCTGTGAGCAGCTGCAGAAATAGGTACCACAATAGAGACCACACCCACAAAAACCCCTTTGCAAAGCGAGTAATTTCACTTCCACCTTAATGTCCCTCTTCTTCCTCAGCACCTGCACTTCCTCCCCTCTCCCCAGCCGAACCCTCATGCCAGCTGGCGAGCCTGCAGCTACCTGCTGGTGGCACAGAGGAGGACGTGGAGCGTAGGGTGCTGCTGCACACAATGTGTGTGGTACTCAGCAAGTGTCACCTGCTCTCCAGGTGCAGCCTCCTCCCATGGCCCCTCCTGCCTCACGCCATCCATGCGTGAAGGAGGATTTGTTATGTGGCCTGGCCTTGCCCAGTACGTGGCCACATGCTTATCCTGACAGAAAATATGTCCACAGGATAAAATACAGGCTAGTGCGAAGGCTGCTGAGTGCCACTGCTGAAAAAGGGAAGAAGGATGAGTTTAATCTTGGTACCAGAGGGGCTGCAGGGAAAGGTTTGGGCTGGATGGGGCTCTAAATACTAGAATGAAAGTCAAGAAAATTCAGTGAATAAAGCACAGCCCAGAAAAGGATCTTTTAAATTATTTTCTTCAAAGCCTGGTGGCATAGTAAGGGATCAGCCTTCAGACACAGGAAGAGGCCCAAGAGGCATCTTGTTAGGAAAGAGTAAGGCGGCCATGGGACACCTGTCTCAGCACAAAAGCCAAACTGGCTTTTGCTGCCCCAGGAATGGGGACTGAGACTTTGATCTGCATGAGTTGGCTGGTCCTCCTCCTGCCAGGACAGCAGAATACATGAAGGTGAAGAATGTTGCTCCTCAGAATGGTGAGGGACCTCTTGATCTTCCTTCATGTTAGGATTGGCTTGATGGGTTTGGTTTCACCATCTGTGAAATGAGGATTTACAGAGAATCACGTTGATACTGTTAGACTGCCTTATCACTTTTATTTTTATTTGTTTTCTCCCAGTAGAGAAGAGGCAGAATCCCATTGGGCTAATTATGCCACGTGCCAAGAACAAAGGGCTGGTGATTTGAGCTTGCTGCCTGTTGCGCAGAGCGGATACACTACACAAAACAGAGAAGCCCATGGAAACAATACAGTGGCACTGGTCAGCAGAGCAAACAGCAGCCACAGCATGCGAACGCCACACCATCTTCACAGTGCTGGAGGCACTGGGGCAAACAAGAGCTTAACGGGGTTTGGAGGGGGAACAATGTGCAGCCCGGGGTGATGTTTACAGAATTCACTGGGGCAGCGAAATAGCCCACCGGAAAAATCTTTCGGTGGGTCATCAGGCTAGCTTTCACTGGGCAGGAAGCCACAGCGCGCGTCTCGCAGCACCAGACAAGCTGCGAGCGGCCTTAGAGGGCTTTAAGGGGTGTTTGTGCGTGCGCTTGTTGCACCTACCTGGCGGGCCAGGCAGGGGGCTCGCGGGAGGAGACGGCTCCCGGCAAGTGCAGCGAGCAGGGCAAAGGCCCCAGCGCTGCCCGGCCACCTGCCCAGGGAGCGGGCTGCCTTGGGCTCGGTGGGAGAGGAGGAGGCAGCGGCCGAGGCCTCAGAGGGTGGGCACTGGGAAACTCGAGGCCCGGTGTGAGGAGGGAGCAGCACGGGCTCGGAGCGGGCACTGCCGGGCGCTGCAAGAGCCCACAGCCGCGGGCACAGCGGGCCCGGGCGAGGCGCCGGCTTGCGCACGGCCGGGGCCGGGTAGAGTCCGCCCCGGGGCCGGCTCAGCGCAGCCGCCGGCTCCGCCCCGGGGGCCACATCGGCGGAGGGGGGAGCGCTCTGCCGAGCTTAGCCGTGCCCAGCCCGCCGAGCGGAGCAGGTAGGCGCGCTGCTGCCGCCCGCCCCAGAGGGGCTGGGGAGCGGGGCGGCACGGGCCGGGGGGCGCGGGCCGGGACGGCGCAGACAGGGGCTCCCTCCACGGCGCCCGGACACCCCGCTCCACTCGACGTGGGGGTCTCGGCGTGGCGGGACGGGGGCCGTGCCCGGAGGGGACTTCCCGGGGGTGTTCTGCGGGCCTTTCTTGTGGCCGGGGCGGGAGCCCCCAGTGCGGTTCGGCAGCCCCGCGGGGGCCGGCAGCCCCGGGCACCCCCGCGCCCCTCCGGCGGGGCTGCGTGCGGGCCGGCTCGGGGCGCCACTACCCGCTGCTGGGCGCCCCCAGCGCGCCCCTCCACACTCGAGAGGGGGCTGAGCTGTGATCCCCTGGCGGAGCTGCTGTGCGACCTGAGACCGCGCCAGGTGCAGCCGACGCAGTGCCCGCAGGAGCGGGTCCGGCTGGCCCGGCGGGTTGCTGCTGTGCGGGGGATATCGGCCGAGTGCCTCTGCTGCCTGCCGATGAGACTGGGCATACAGCTGGCTTCAGTCAGCTCTGTCTTGATTGATTTCCAAGATGTGGATTAGATGCTTCCGTAGCGATCTTACCCTATTACGACTACAGAAATCTGGTGCTGGCCCAGCCTGCTGTGTCCCTTTTTCCTTCCTTCCTTCCTTTTAAAGATCCCTGTGAGCAGTTCAGAGTAGTGCTTGCAGTTCAACAGCTGGATAGATGCTTTAAATGCGAATTGTATTTGCAATATGACTGGTAACAAATCTGTTGATAAGGGGATAGCGGCTTGTTGCACTCCAGGCATGCTGATTCTGGTCCCGAGCATTAAAGCTCTGCTGTGAATGCTTTCATATAAAATGGAGTGTTTGGTACAAAAAATAAGAAACCAAGAACCCAAACCCAACCACCCTGGGATCTAAATATTGGATTCAGTAAACTGTAAAGCTGGTTTAGGATAAAGCATTCCTATGTATTGGACACGCTCTGGCATATTGTGTATAAGATGAGAGCGTGAAACTTACTAGTTGTGCAAGGGAGGGACAGTGTGCTATTGCAGTGCTCCCAGAGGCAGTGGCTGGGGAGAAGAGCTGCTCTTGGAGATCTTTGAGCTGCTGTTGAGGGTGGAGGTTCACAGGGATGTAACACATCCCACCACTTGTGAGGCCTCTGGGTTGTTAGCTTCTGACAACACCCGTGTGCTTCTGTGCAAGCGAGGGTGAACAGCTGGAGAGTGCTGTCTTGAAATCTGCCATCAGTGATACTTCCCCTCCATGGGTTTTTTGGTTTTTTTTTCCTTTCTCGGACATCTTGGGCTTAAGAAAAATCCCCTTCAAGGCCTGAGATGTGAGCCTGCTGCTGTGAAGCTTGCTCACTGCATGGGAACTGTCAAGCAGAAGCCTGTGATTAGAATAATTTTAGTGGACCACAAGGTCGAAGTGTAGAAACACTGCTCTGAAAATCTAGATGGAGGTGTTTAGTGAGAGAAGTATTCTCAGTAGTGTGCTGCTGTATGCTGATGTCAAGCATATGACAAACTGTAAAAATGACAAATTACTCTGCTCTTATTAAATACTTCATGAGCACTAAGTGGGAAGAAAGTGCTAATGAGGCAGAAAGGCACTGGGTGGTACAGTGAGTGACCTGTTCTGCAGTGTCACTGCAAGGGCATCAGAAGACCTGCCAGCGTTCCATAGCAGAACTTCTTGCAACAGTGAGGTGGTATTTAAAGTTTACATTTGTGTTTGGTCTTTTGGTGGGAGCAGAACTCCTAGAGCTGCAGTTGTGCTTCTTTACCAAAAATATAAATTCCTTGGGTGTTTGCTCATGCTGGGCAGCCCACACAGGTGAGAGGAATCTTTGCCAACTGCTCTGCAAGCCTGTGTGTGGATTTGGAGTGGCTCAGAGGAGTGAGTAGCCTCACCTCACTCCTAACCTTGTGTCATTTAGCACCCCTTTTAGAGAAGGATCTTGCTGCCAGGATATCTTTGCTTGGGGTAGCCTCTTTGGACATAAACCCTTCTTTGGCTGCATTTCTCCATCCTTGTCAAGAGCTCTGGGGGCCACTGAGATGATGTTCTCAGCCTTGTGCTGCAGGGCTGGGTGAAGTCTTGCCGTGTTTGTTCAGCTTCCTACCTGTGTGTGACAGAAATAGAGCAAGACGCAAGCTGAGTGCCTGGAGAGAGCCCTCCCTGTGGGCAATCTCTGTCCTGCTGCATGGAAGCTCCTCCCTTAAGAGGATTTAGCAGCTTTAATGATGTGGCTCATCTGGACTCTCTTCATTACTGTTATTGTCTCTATTTTAGTTCTCGGGTGACAGGCAGGTGTGGTGTGACCTACAACTGCTAGCTGGTGCAGGAAATGCTCTAACGAGGCCTTCCCACCGCTCCATGGAGTTTTCTTGTCCCTGCTACTCAAACTGCTCTGCTTCAAGCTCTTTGAAGTGCAAGGGGTGGTTTCACGTGAAATTTCCCATCTGACTGTAACCAAGGATAGGTTTTACCACTCTTCTCTCACTCTGTGTCCTGGTCTCATAGCTGTAGGGCAGTAAGGGTCTATTCAGGACTGCAGGTGTTCACGCAGTAGATGTTTAGGTCAGAGGGATGCAGGTGAGAGTTTTGAGACCTCTGGTAGCCACAGGCCCCAGGGCACTTTTCAAACCGTGGCTGTGGTTCTTGGTGCCTGCTGGCATTGCTGCATCAGGAGGCACACAGCACAGGCAAAAGCATTGCCACAAAGACCTTTGGGCACTGATGGGATAGGGTCTGTTATGGGAATGCCAGGGGGCTTGGATCATGCTATATGAAGCAATATTACTTCTCCACTTTAATGGTGCCTGTGGCATGGCAGCCACCTTTTTCCTGGTCTAGTTCCCTTGGCCAGTGAGTGGGAAGTGCTAGAGGGGGTGGGTTCTGTCGGGGCTCAGGCTCTGTTTGAGTAGCTTGGAAGGCTGGAGGAGGTAGCAGTTATTTCCAGTGGGCCTGTGTAACAAGGGGTGGCTGGAGCCACAGCCTTCTTGCACTTACTCCTCAGTTTCCATTGTGGAAAAACTTACGTGCACCAAAGTTAACTTATTACTGCCAAGAATTATGGCATTCACCCTAGAGCGCCTTAACTTCACCTCTCTAAAATAGGAGCATGACATCTTTATCCCCTTCTTCTCTCCCTCTCTTCTTCTTTATCCCTGTCTTCATTTGTCTCTGCACATGGATCATGCCATCCAGAGTTGTGGAGTCCTTTTGTGCAGCAGAGGGGTAGCTGGGCCCTGTAGCCTACCCACCACCATGTGCTTGTCAGCTTTAATGGGCAAAGAAATAAACTGTGTCCTTGCACTAATGCATCTGTTGGAAGAATGTGGGATTGGAGCTTTCTACGGGCTACTGATTAATGACAGACGTGTGAAGGGATGGCTGAGTGTGCCACCTTTCCTTTAGAACTGTCTAATGAGATGCAATCATTACCTAACCACCTCTGTGTCTTTTTGGCTCTTCTGTGTTCTTAGAGGGAATGAAATGGAGGAAAGGCTAAAAATTACAGGCTGTCTTGGCATGGTGAAAGGAATAATACAGGAGGCACGGTCAGCGCCAGCAGTTCCTTGACGGCTGGTTGACTGTGGCACAGCGTGTTTGCTGAAAGCTCTCTGGGCTATCAGGGCCTGGAAACACTGAAGCAGTTAATGGCTGACTTCAGTCTAGATGGGGTGGTAAGTGAGGCAAAGGAACTGTGTAGTGGAGATTGCTTAAATCACTTCTTGTGTGCACTCTCAGATTCAGAGCTAGCTAATTTTCTGGAAGAAGGATGAGGCATTACTGTGAGCAGCTCTGCAGAAGGGACTGTCTGGCTGCTCAGAGGAGAAAAAGGGAATAAAACAGTAGCCTGTGGGGATGGGAACAGGGATTGGAGACTGCCAGCTCTGAACCCAACCAGGTGTCTCTTTGAACAGGGGGAGGCTGGGTGGTTTGTGGCTCATCCAAAGTAAATACAGGAGAGAAAGGGAAGGAGACTAAGCTGGGGACAGGCTTTGTCCTCTGGGAAGAGGTGCGTGCACAGGCTGTCTGGCTGACTGCTCTAGTTCTTTGTCTCCTTGCTGGAGCTTCAGAACTGGGACAACACCTACTGGGACACCACCATTTAAAAGCAAGTCAAACCAAAGTCCAGTGCATGTACTTAATATCTGAAAGTTGCTGGTGTGGTAAGTGCCCTGACTGTCTTTAAGGAGCTCAGGAGCTGAGAAAGACCAGAGGAAGAACCTTGCACAAAAAGATGAAGTACTGGTGGAATTTGTTCAGGATGCTGCTGGGCTGCTGATTTTAGTTGCTTTGCAGCACAGCCTTGAGGCAGGTGCATCATGAAAGCGCTTTACCCTTTACTACACAATTGTTACTGAGCTGTAAGCAGATTGCTGATCTCTTCCAGTATGATGATAATCCCATGGCCATGTGTACTGGAGAAATGCTGATCTGGGACGAACTGTATACATTGGGATATCCAGCAGCCTGAAGATTTAAAGTTATATAATGGGGAGTTCCCTTTGTAGGCAAAACAAATATTCTTCAGTCTCTCATATGCAAGCAAAAGAACAGTTGAGCTGTCAGAGCTGCAGCCATGTGCCTTGAGCTAAGCTGGTCTTCCCACAGCTGGAATTGGGAACTGCCCTTGGTCCCTCTTGTTCCCATTGTCAAGGAAGTAGTTTGGGAAAGGAAAGGAATTATCTCAGAGGGGTTTGCACAGCAGGGACTGAACATGCTGTAAAGTAACTATACCTGTTGGGAACGAAGGAGGCTGTGTCCCAGAGTTGTTCTGGAAAAGGGGTTACAGTCAGTGGATCTAAACATATTCTTCTCCAGCATCTTGCTTGGGTCACTGCCTCTGTGATCCATGAGGTTTCTGTGCCCTTGCCAGGAGGGTTCAAGGGACTACAGAGGAATGTGATGCCCTCAGCTCCTGCCTCTACGGGAGAGGCTTCATGCAGCACCTTGTCTCTCTAGTTCTAAAAGTAAGCTGCTCCAGGATGCTGGATTTTCTTGGGCGGGTACACCAGACTGGCACAGGTTTGAGCGACCTGGCTCTGGGGTTTTGTGCATTGGGTTCCTGGAACAGCATGCAGGGCAGGTGTGGAAAGGGCATTTTTGACACTTGACTAGGACTTCAAGGGCTGCTTCTGTCATCCCATAATATAAGAATATGCAAATCCTTAATGCCCGGAGCTGGTATGTCTCCTGTGATAGATGGTAAGCAGTTTTGTCGGGAATCAGTTGCAAAGTCTAAATTAAATAGATCATGTGTACTAACTTAGTCTAGTTAGACCTTTCCAGGGAGGCTTCTATACCTTTTGTGGCATTTCAGTTTGTAAGTGTTCTAGTAATAGAGAAAAAAATATTTGTGTTGGGAGTGTCTTATTCCCTTCCTATATGATTTTTTTCTGATTTCTTTTTGGTCATGCAAATGGCTTACTTAGTATTACTTGGAATGTGTGTGGAAAGAAATTGAAAAGAAGTTCTTTGTTCAGTGGTGAGAGTCAAGGGGTTTTTTGGACTTTGGTCCCCAGAGTTATGGCTGCTTTCAAAAGTTGCTTTGCAGACTACTCTGCTCCTCTCCTCTCTGCTTGTAATAAATTAATTTGTAGAGTACTCTTTGCATAAAAAGGTGCTGTTCTGAGTGGTGTGGTAACAGGACACTGTCTCTAGGGCTGCATTGGTTCTGGGGCTTCTTTCATGTGGTGCTGTGGCACAGTGTCCTCTTGCCTGCTGTGGAATTGGTCGTTGTGTCTGTTGTGGATTGAAGTGGCTGGTAATGAGTCAGTCTTGAGTGGCTTTGCTGGAATGTCCTCAGCTTCCCAGTGTGCTTCCTCAGCCTCTTGTTCCCCTCGCTCCCTTTATTGTGTCATGGAGCTAGGCACCCTGTAAGACCCAGAAGCAGAGCAGGACTCAGATTAAGGAGACAGTGCTGACCTGCAGGTTAGCAAGGCTGTTTGCCCTTGCTGCTGCCTTGTGTTTTGCACTGACCAAACAGATATGGGAACTATTCTGCAGCATCTGTGCTGCATGATTGAAGAAACTGGGGCTTAAAAGGCAGGCAGGAATTCTAATTATGGTCATCTCTGAAGTCTTTCAGGGGAGGGAGGACCAGATAAAACTCCAGTTGCCTAAATGTACTTTCCCAACAGTCTGAGAAGCTGCTGGACTCTTCTTTGCATTCAGGTCTCTTTCTGATTCCGGCTTGCAGCTATGCACACGGAATAGCTAAAGAGCTCTCTGAGCTGTGCAGTGAATCTGCCTATTCCCCGAGGAAGCTCCTTTAATTAGAGAGGACTTCTGCTCAGCAGCTGCTGTGGAACTGTGCTAGGCCGCAGCTGTGTGGAGAAGCCCTGGTGAGCCGTGTGAAACAAGGTAAAGGCACAGCCCTTCCCTGGTTCTCATGGGTCTGCTTAACTTTTCTGACTGCACAGGAGTGGGGGAAGAGGCTTCAGGAACAAGAGGAGTTCCTGCAGGCTGGTGGTGTGGGGGAGTGGAGCGCTGTGTGATAGATCAGCCCTGCCAGTGAGCCCCAGCCCCTCCTCCAAGTGGGCCTTGCTGCAGGGGTGGCTGCTCCCTGTGCACAGAGCCCAGCAGCTCCTTTGCTCCAGATCCTCCAAGGGTGAGAACACCTCGTGAAAGTGCAGCTGTAATTGGGGTGGTCCTGGCTGCTCCTGAGGAGTTGGTGATGCCCATAGCTGCTGATGCTTCTCCTGCCTGATGTGAGAGGACCTGAAATGTTGGAGTTTCCTCTTGCCCTTTCTCACTGGGGGAGGTATTCTGACTCAGGGCTTCCTGGAATGAAACTGAGGTGACAAAAAGGCAGTTGCCAAAACTTCTTGGTAATTTTTTAATGTCAAAAACTGCATCAAACTGGCTGCTGCCTTGGCAGAAGAGACTACTTCAAGGAAGGGCTATTTTGAGGAATGGCAAGCTGCTTTAATTCCCAAATCCAAGACCTCAAAGGCTTCTTTGATTTGGTGCTGCAGTCCTGCTGGTGGCCTCAGAGCCTGAGTGTTTTTGCATTCATTACCAGTCCATCGTGTAGCAGCTTTGAAGGCTGTTGTGGCAGTGATTTAGACTTCATCCTGTAGTAAAACACTAGGTTCCTTCTTTGTGTAGCTTCAGGCAGATAGGAAACCTCTTCCTATCCCAGCCACCAGCAAGACCCACCGGTGTGTCTACAAGTAGGTGGCCGTGCACTGGTGCTACCCCTTGGGAACCCAACAGTTGCTCCTTGTTTGCCCAGAAGAGAGGCAGCCTTTGCCACGGGGTGTTTGCTGTCACGAAGAGCAGCCTGTGCAGCCATGTGTGAGCTGAGGCAGCTCAGCAGCTGTGTGGTGCTGTCTGATTGTTATTCCATAGGTCATTCCTGTGCCCAGGATCTCAGCCCTGGTGCCCTGTGATGGTGGGAGGAGGAGCAGGCAATGGGGCTTTGCTGGGCTGGGTTTCAAGCTGCTGCAGTAGCAAGGGGTGGGTGTGTATGCTGGGGGCAGAGGGAGCCATGGGTGACAACCATAACCTGCCCAGGTAGTGTGCATGAGACCTCTTGCTGTGGTTCTAGGGGATTGGTGAGTTTGGCTTGATTAAAAATTGTAGAGCTGATGTGAAATAAAACCAGCTGGGTTGTGAGGGGAAATACAACAATACAGTGGGACAGAGGCAAGCAAGAAAAAATTGTGTCTGCAATCCTATTATGAAGTAGTCTTAGCCTCAGTCATGGTTTATTGATTAAAGATGGAACAGTCTGCATTTTTTCCCTCTGAAATGGGAGCATTTATGTCTGCACTGAGGCTCATCGGATTATTTGTAAATTAGTTATTCCGAGTTCTTTCTTATTTTAAAGTAAATACCTCTCAACTACTCTTTTCCATCTTATTCTTCTAGCATTCCTCCATCAAATAGTCTTTGGAAATATTTATGCTCTAAATATAGAAAAGGAGACCTTTTCAGGAAAGAAAAGGCCACCCAGCTTCTCTTGGTTCAGATTCAGCTGAACCCGTTTTCCAGACCAGTGTGCATAGGTCTGCAGACTCCAAGGAGGCCCCTCTTTTTCCCAAAACAGACCCAGCTTTTCAAAGTCTTGCTGTCTTTTTTAACTGCCAAATTCCTAGGGAACCATATGTCTGTTCTTCTTGGCTTGAAACAGTTCTGTCCAGAACCTACATATGTAGTGCTTAGAAGGATTGATTGATTATTTTCTTGTTTTGGGGTGGTGTTGGAGGAGTGATCTTAACTGCAGGTGGCAGGTCTGTCACTAATCAGTGTTTTTGTATTGCTCCAGTTAACTCTGCTGGGATTCCTTGCATGGTAATGTAACAATCGTCAGGGTAGCAAAACCGCTCTGTGTTGCAGCCTGACTTGGAGTTTAGGACCATCTTCATAGAAGGGCAACCAAAAGTTTTTGGGTATCTCTTCCAGCTGGCTAAGTGTTTTCTAGAGGACCCCTTTGCTTTCCAGTCTTGTCTTGCTGAGATTTCTTATTGTGGCATTTCACTTCCTAAAATGCTCAGACTGGGAACAAAGCAGCTTCGCTGCAGCTTCTGTAACAGCTCATGCTGTGTTATTCTTGCTCCTCACAGTGTTGCTCTTTACTGCTGTACAATGTTGCTTTCTTTTCCATTTTCTGTCTCCTGTCAGAAGAGCTTGGCATGAGGAGAGTGTTCTCTAAAGGTGAAAGGAAAAAGTGCTAGACAATGCTGCCGTACATCTGAGAGACTGTACAGCAGCCCCTGTTGGGACTGACTGTTCCAGAGCAAGGTTTGAAATAGCTTCTGTGTTGCATCCTCAGAGTGATCAGGGCAGCAAGGGGTTTGGCTGTTGTGGCTAGGTACTGCCAGTTATAAATACGAAACTATTCGTATTATTTACCATGATGTTGGAGAGGGAAAATGTGGTTGAGGTGAAAGTTTTTTAGTACCAGGAAGTGACTCAAAATATCTGTGATTTAAAGTCCTCACTTTAGGGCTTTTCTTGCCCTCCTGCCCTCTGTATGTCATCATTTTGGAAATGGGCTGCTTGAGACAGAATCCCTTCCTCAGGAGCTTTTTATAGTTCCAGCTTTCTCTTTTCATTTGTACCCTTTAGTGGTGTCAAGTGGCATCTGTGGCATGAAACTCAGGATGTTGTGAAATGTTCATCCCCAGACTGTCTGTGGCAATGCTCCCCATGTCAGCAGGGCCGACCACGCTCCAGCAGGGCACAAGGTCTCCTGTGACCCTGGGGTGGTCTGGTGGAAGTACAGCTTCTTCTGGGGCACAGGCTGGGTCAGGGAGTGACCTTCTGTGGCTGTGTCACTGCTGCCACACACAGTGGCAGCACAGTGTGTGTGATTCTGTACCACTGAGGCTGGAGACTCCAGGCTCAGCTGGCGCTGCCTGCTTGTAACAAATGGTGTGGCTGAGTTGCCTTCCTTGCCTTCCCTGGCGTGCAAATCTGGGAGAGATCACGAGGTGCTTTGTGTGAGAATCTAGCAGGAATCCTGTACTTCTGATTGCTGTACTGTCAGCCTGCAGTGGGGGCCTTCAGGTTGGAGGCCCCTGGTGACGGTAGGGCAGACCTTGCTGAAGAGGGGCAATTGTTACAGCTGCTGATCTGTGCTCTTCTGTTCTAGAATCTCAGGTAGCAGTGCCAATGTACTAGCAGGGGCACAGGAGTGGTTAAGTAGCTAAATATTAGCAAAAGGTCTATTTGGCAAAACCAAACAAAGTCTATTTGGCTGTTTCCCATAACAAGCCAAAAGATGTATCCCCTTGCAGCCTGAGGCACTTTCCTGTGGCAGTAGGACTTCTTTTCACTTTCCAGTCATGATGGGTTTGCAGTACTCTTCCAGTTCTACTTAATCTGTGGCTAAAGGGTTAAAGCCTCAGCTTCTTTAGGTCAATGCCTTGCTATCAGTAAAGAGTCTGATACAAAGCACGTGATATGATTAAAGTAGACTATTAGCCTGTCTCTTCTGTTGTTCAGGGAAGATTACTTAATTCTAAAGCTTCACAGTAATTTAGAGTAACAAGCCAGAGGCCTCTTCTGTTTGCTCTGTGGTGGGTACTGGGTTTTTGCTTTGTTTGTTGGTTTGGGGTTTTTTTCTGCCGCTTGAGAGCATGTGGAAGTACTCTAGGGGGAGAAGTCTTGGGGAGAATCCTGGTGGCAGAGGACACTTCCATTCTCCAGTGGGCTGTCAGCTGCAAGGGCTTCATTGCTCTGGTGAGTCAGAACAGTTTGGCAGGGTGTCTGAGCTCCTCCAGAGGTTTAATCTGAGAAGGATGAGGGAGTGCTCATTGCCCTGTGCCCTACTGAGTAGGCAATCTCTAGTACTTGGACTTAGAAGTGTCTGGCTTCAGCTATGAGATGAACTCCAGGACAACCTGCAATTACTGGCAGTGGTGCTGGGTAAGCTCAGCTTCCTTCCTATGCCACGTGCTGGTGCCCAGGCTCTGCTCAGCTTCATCCACCTGTCTGTGGAGATGTAGGGTGTGAAGGCCCAATAAGCAGAGGGCAGGTAGAGAGAGAAGTTGTTTGTTTAAGTGTTGTGCAAGTTGCTAAGCTGTGGAAAACTTCCTGCCCCTGAAGTAAAACTACTTTCCCTGCTAATTCCTGAAAAAAAAGGGTAGGAAATCCTCATTTCCCAGGTCAAGCAGATGCTGTAACTTCTCAGAAACATGTTTGTCATAAGTGTGTTGAATCTAACCACCCACTAGTTACTTGCCCTAGCATCAGAGAAAATGGAAGTAACTGAAAACCAGTTTGTTTGGAAGGAGAACTTTACAATAAAAAGTCCTCGACCTTGACCTCTTGCATTTTATGGGGGGAGGAGGAAGCAGGAAAGATAAAAATCAGTTCTACTACCTGGCTCCTACCTAAATCTCACAGTCTCTGTTGCTGTTGCATAAAATAGAAAAAAAGGCTTTCTTCCTGCCTGGATTGTGGTAGCTTTTGGGTGCCCTGGCAGGGTCTGAGGAAGGTGTCTTCAAGCCAAGTGGCATTGGGAGGGATATTGTGCAACTCCTTGGAGGAGACTTGTTGACCTCCAAGGCATTGCTTGCATGAGAAGGGAGATAGGGGAGCCTGTCCTGTGCATGTACTTTCACCTGGGATTTCCAGGCTGATGACTGGCACAGGGAAACACAGAAACACCTTGTGCTGCAGAACCATGCTGGGGAGAGGCTTATCGGGTAAGCACAAGCAGAATGCTCCTTGTCTGTGCTGGTCTCCCTGCTGCAGTTTGGAGTGCAGGTCCTGCTCACAGCTTTTGCTCCTCTTTGGGAAGGTGTGGGGCAGGCCAGAGCAGGGGGACTGCTTCTGACGCACTGATGCCACTGACAGATGGCAGTGGGAGCTGGTGGGCACATCCATTTCAGAGGTTAGGTTTGCAGCCTGGCAGCTCCAAGTGCAGAAAACAAAGCTGAGCTGATCTCGTTGTTGAAGCGATTAAAGAGCCAATGTAGTCAAGTGACAGAGTTGCCCAACCAGTTTTGTGAAAACTCTGCATTTTTACTGCATTGTGTGCTGGCTTTTAGTCAGTGTGGAGACCTCTTTCTGGACCCGACCTGCAGAGCTTGTTGCACAACTAACATTCTAATACGTGGTAATTAAAAAGAGAAAGCCCACTAAACTCTACTTTTGGCTATTTCTTCTGTCTGCTATTTTTGGTAAGTTGATTAATGTCTTCTACTTGTTTTTTTGTGGTTTTTTTTTTTTTTTTTGTAGGGGGAGAGGAGAATCAGATGACTTCTGGGACAGTTTGTCAGGTTTGGGATTGGTTTTTTCCTCCCATTTTTGGCAGATTTCTTTCTCTGGTCTTGATGTATGGAAAGTTTTGCTTAAATCAGAGAAATGCTGTCCTGCAAATACTGTCATGCTGTGCAAGCATGAGTGTGTAGGCTGAAAATAGCAAAGAACTTTCTCAATTTGCCAGTTGTAGGGACTGAAGATGTACTTAAATGTTGGCTTTCAGTCTGAAGTGTGAAGGCCAGATGTTCTCAAAATGTGTTACACTGCTTGTAAACATAGAGATAAAAACTGACGCTTCTAAAACCTCTGCTGCTCTTTGATACTGAACTGTGGGCTTGGTTTCTTCTTAAGGATATGATAGTGGTTTATAAATGTCTGATCACTTCCTGTCGAGCATCAGAAGTACATTTCTAAAATACGCATTTCCTTTTGACAAAATATGCAGCACATACTTGCTGTGATAAGGCACACTGAAAAATCTGTGCCATCGTTGGAAGTCCTACAGGTGCTTTCTAATCCAGGATCTTGCTGGGGAATGCAGTTGCTAGTCAGATAATTCACACAACACTGTATTAATTATAATCACTGTATTAATTATAGAAGTCAGACAGAAATCTGCATGTCTTACCAGGTGGACCAGGAGCAAGTCTACCTTTTCATTGTGAGCTGATAAGTTCCCTCAAAAACTATTTCTCAGGAATAGTTCTTTCCAGTGGTATTTCTGCAGTACCTTCTGCAGCTTTTGCCTTGCTCTAGTCTGCTCCCTTTGCCCCTCTGTAGCAAATGCAGAGGGACTGCATTCATGTTTGAGTGTCTGTCCTGCAGATGTCTTGCAGATGCTGTTAGGGTCTCTGTTCATGTCTGTGCTGGTAGTTTGAAGTTTGCAGGTAATTGAGTGTGATGCTGCAGTTTGCAGGCTGATATAGCTATGCTGGTCTTTCTGTGCTTAGCCCTCAGACCATCTCCTGTACCATTGAAGATGACTACTTCAGAAGAAACTCTCTAGTAGTAGATGGAATAAGAGAGGATCTGATTTGTTCTGTTTTCAAAATTTGTAATATATAGAAATACTTTTCTATCTTGTACTGACACCTTCCTTCAAAAAGAAAGTGTATCCGTATCACTAAGATATATTACATATTATATATATATTTATATTTACATGTGTGTATGTGCCTTAATTTTTAGGATCCAGCTTCTCCCTTCATCCTTCCACTATAACTTGTGAAGAGATGCTATTTGGAAAATTTCCATGACAAACATAATCTTGTTTATGTTTTCAAGGTCAATACACAGCTGGTATTATGTCAGTGAAGCTTAAAGGAAAGTTCAGTGAATTCAGACTTGGGTCATTCATCAGCTCTGTGGTTATTTGCTTGCCAGAGACAAGATGTACCTCCCAGGTGTACTGAAAGTCTAAGGCCTTTGTATATTAATGTCAACAAGATGAACTCCTTAGGATATGCTTTGTACGTTAATGGGGCTGTAACTTACAGTCCCTGCCCTGAGGGCAGTGATGTACCTGGTTAACAGGAGACTTAGTAACTCTGTCATTGTTCATTAACTGGTACTGGTGTGTGAAGCTGTCCTGTCTCATCAGTCATGATCAGGAGACTTTCTGATTGCCAAATGTCTGTTCTGCATGTGCATGGATAGAGAAGCAGCTGGGCTTTGCGGTGAAGGGTTCATAATCCTGCAAAGAATGACCTCCTCAGCCCCATGGCTTTGTGAGCTGCCCCTTCCCCAGTCTCTCCTGCGTGGGGATGTCTGCTTTGGAGCTGGGAAGTGGCCATTTAGTGAGCAACTCTAGTGTGCTGGCTTCTGTGGTTTCTGGATTGGGATAACACTGTAAAAAGTAACTGCACTGGCCTTCAAAATGGCCTCAGCCTCACGCAAATTACTGTGCAGATAAACATCTTTATGGAACCAGCAGCATGGTGATCCCTTCCTGGGGACACCTGCTAGTTGGGCAGAGGGAGCCAGTTGTGCAGCCTGAGTACAGCAGTGGGAGTTCCATCTCCAGGATTTCTTGGTGGATCTGTCTGCAAATGAATCCAGCTAACTCTGGCCAGTGTTGTGGTGTGAGAAAGAAAAGACAGGGAGGTGAGACAGGATCAGGGACAGCTTTAGGTATTTTAAGTGTCCAGGCTTGTAATATCTTGAGGGAAATGACCTGTTGCAATGTGTAAGACTTAACCTAAGTGAGGAAGGTGGTGCTTGCTTGTTGTGTCAAGAAGCACCTGCCATTCTTAAAATCATCTGTGGCTGCTTTGGAGGTTCCTTCAGTGCATCAGCTATACTTTCACTCAAAGATTCCCCCCTTCCACATCAGATACAAGATGTGAGAGAGGATCAGGAGCCTTAGGGTATGTTGCAGAACCTTAGTTCATAGTGCTGTCTGCTGCATCTCTGCCTCTGTCAAACTGGAAGTTTCTCCTTGAGCAGGCAGGAGGGATAGCAGATCTGAGCCATCATGCCAACCTTACAGGGCATTCGAGGTGTTTGGGGGGGCAATGGAAATAGCAGCTTGTCAAAGCCAAACCTGGTGCTGGTTTGACCCCATCCTAGCCTGGTAGAAGTTGGTAGTAGCATGTCCTATAGGGTCTACCTTAGTTTTATGTCCCCTGGTGTTAGAGCCTGAGGGATGCTGGTGGGGAGCAACTGGTCAGAGTACACAGAAACAACCTGCAGCTTCTTTGTAACCAATCATTTACTGTCCTTAAGCAATAGGATGTGGAGAAGAGGAGACAGCATCCTCAGGCTATGTAGATACAGTCAAATGTGAATGCTCTTTGCCTGAGCTGGAGTATTGGGACTGACTTTCAGAGCTCAGTGTGCTTGGGAACATGTGTGCTGTCCTTAAGGGTTTGCATGATCTTTGGACTTTTTTGTAAATCTACTGAGACAGTGATTTACACAGCTGTTCTGCTCTGGTTTGTTTTGTGGTTCTTTTCTTTCATTGCTCTCATAAATGAGCCCCTTATTTGTGCTGTACAGTAACTTGGCAGCTGAGGTGTTTCAGCTGCCAGAGCTCATCAGGGAGAAACCTGTGGAGTGAGCGTGAGGGTGGCTGCAGAGGACGGCTGAGCCCTTCCCAGCACGGCCCAGGCATGTACAGAGTTAGCCTGGGCCAAATATCATTAACTTCACTGAGCACCAAGCATGCAGTGCTTGCTGGGTGAGGCAGTACAGGATCTAATTGGATAGAGCAGAACTGCAATTAAAAATTAACTTAGCCTCTCTGCCCCTTGACTGATGTGGTTATAATGTCTGCACATGAATTTTGCCTCTCCTGCCTCTGTGGCCAGTGCAGGTCAGGAGGCAAAGGCATTCAGCTCTCCCCATATCACCTGTCCTTCTCTGGGGTCACCTTTTACAGGAGGGGGACTGGGAGTTTCATAGGCTCCTGTGACAAAAAGAAGTTAATTTTTGAGCTGTGGTGGGACTCCTCTGCAGTTGCTAACAAGGCAGGTCTCTGTCTGCATCTCCTCAGGCACACATGTCCTGGATTTTATGTTCCTACTCCGCATGCAGGTCTTGCTGTCATTGCTGTTGCTGGGAGAATGATGGGCCTGAGACCTGGAGGTCACAAGGGGACAGGAAGTTATCACTGATGCCAGTCTAGTCTGTGAAGACTTGTTCCATTCCTTCCTGGTAGGAAACCCCTGAGTTCTGGATCAATTGATGCCTTTCTGGAATTAGTTCTCCCTTCAGGTCCTGGATCTGATCACTGGGCTAATAAACACCCTGGATCAACTTCACAGCAGCTAACCAGGCTGTGTTGGCAACCAAGTTTTTGTGGCACTAGTGCCTCAAAGCAACACTGCAGAAGTAATCCTGCATATCTTTAGAAGATGGAGAATGAGAGGTTGGAAGAAATGCATTCTGCAAGCTGATGGTGTCTTATGAAGTCCTCTACAGAGCTGGCATCAGTCTGGTAATGACAGGGAAAAATTGCATGTGTATGTACAGGACTGTTGAAAAGATTGGATGTTGCTGGTTGGAGACGAAGATTCAAATGGTCAAAGCAGTAGGAATGGAGAGGGAGAGAAAAAAACAAATAATTGTGGACAGTCAGTGGAATTTGAAAGCTGCAGACTTCATGTATTTAACCTTGCATGCATTGCTGCAAGACATTAAAGCTCAAAACTTGACCAACTTCAGAAGGCAAACTTCAGCTTTTACTGCAGCACTAGCTATGGTGCTTAAGTTGGCTTTTTGGCACCGAGTGGCATTTGGATATGCCTGGTTGTGCTAACTCCAAGCTCATCTGCTTCCAAACCTGCCTTATCTCAAAATTTGTTGAGCTTCTGCTTCTACTGTATGACAGTGTTGGTCTCATGACTGTACAATTTCAGAAGATGGAGTTTTGAGGAGTTTCATTGATGTAGTGGACAAAAATAAGTTAATTTGCAAAGAATAGAAAACTGGAAAATCTGTAATATTTCAGTGAAGCTCTAAAGTATCTTAAAAGCTTGAAGCAAAACCTTTAGATGCTTTTCTGACGTGAAAACTGTACTTTGAATTACTTTATAGCTAGGGGCTATGAAAGAGATAGGTTGCCCTCTGGCAAGAAGAGAATGGTGGATAATGCTGTAATGCTGTTGGGATTGGATATTTGTTTTGGGGTTGTGTTTTTAATAAACATTGAAGATGGTATGCCTTTAACAAATAGCTAGGAGTAGAAGAGCCCTGTTAGCAGTATTGTATTCTAGTTACCTCAGGCATATCTTCTTTCCCAGTAAACTTGCTTTGCTGCTTAATTAGCTGAAATAACTTTTATAATGATCTTAAAAGCTTTGCAAATCTGTTTTCCTGACAAATCAAAACAATGTGGGCAGAGTTTAAGTAGGCAGCATACAGCTTTTGGTGCTAGGAAGCAAGTCAGTGAGTACTGGGACTTGCCCCTCCAGTTTGAAAATTAGAAGGATTGCACCTGGGGTCAGATGTCTTAAGGTAAGAAGTCCAGTGCATTGCGCAGGAATTTGTTAGCTAGCTTAGTTCTTGGCTAGGTTAAAAAAGAGAAAAACATATGTAACTCCCACAAGAGAAATTCATCATCACCTAGGGATCTGGCTGCCTTTGCATTCTGGTCAGACTCCAGGCTCTGGTTTGTGATCCTTATTAAGAGGAGATGTGTTCATGGTGAAGCCAGGAAGCAAGCCAGCTGGATGGGAAAATTCACATCTTAGTTATCTTCTCCAAGTGCTGCTTTAGGTGTTGGTGGCTTCCAGGACTAATGGCCTGAGAGAACATTTCTCCTGCAGAGGAAAGGAGGCATTCTGCTAGCAGAGAGCCTTCACTCACTTTTTCTAGGTTGGCAGTGATGCAGCTGTTGTTTAGTGCATCTGTGCTGGAACAGAACCAGCTCATGGTGATGGCTGCACCCAGGGGCCCTGAAAATGGCAATGCTGTGTGTTTGACATTTGGTGTACATATGGACCAGAAACTATTACAGGACTTTTCCATGGCTCATTTGAAGGACCTACTTTTGGGTACAAGTGGCTTTATGGCCTCTGACCTGAGGAGTTAACTGAAGAAAAACTGACTGAGGTGTTGCTAACTTGGCTGTGCAGTAAGAGCTCCTTAGGTGCAATGACCGCTATACAGATGAGATTTGAGACCAGCCTGCAGCACAGCTGGCTGACATTATTTATCTCTTCTGCTTCCCATCTCAATAACATCACTGCTGTGCAGTGATGAGCTTAGCACAGTCTGTAGGTGTGGTATTCCTTGAAGTTAGAGCAGCAGCTTGAGCCACAGAGTTCAGACTAGTGCTCTCTCCTGGTAGCTGGAGGGTGACCATTGTTTGTTGGGAAGGCTGGCCAGTTACAACAAGGCCCACATACCAGTTTAGCTCCAGGGTTAACCTAAATATTTAATAGGATTAAGCAAAAGCCTTTGATTGGAACAAAAGAACAAACTGGGCTCTGGTGATCCTTGGTACACTGAGGCTGACAGCAGAGAACCTTGCTGACCTTGCTCTCTCTTGGGGCTGTTTCTTCCCAGGCCAGGCTGGTCACACCAGCCTGTTATTGTTCTTCCTCTGGTTGGTGATTCTTAAAGGGGCATGGTGTGTTTGGAGCAAGGAGCTTGGTAGAGCAAATTTTAAGGAACTTAAAAGTTCTCTGTTGCTTATGTAGGAAACAACTGATTCTGGGCCAGGAAGGAGAAGCAGAAAAGCTGACAGAACCACAGAATGGTTGGAAGGGACCACTATGGTCGTCTGGTCCAACCTCCTTGTTCAAGCAGGGTCATCCAAGAGCATATGACACAGGTTTGGATCCAGATGGTTCTTGAATGTCTCCAGTGAGGGAGACTCCACACCCTCTCTGGGCAATCTGTTCTGGTGTTTGGTCACATGCACAGCAAAATTGTTCTTCCTCATGTTCAGGTGGAATTTCCTGTGCATCAATTTTTGCCTGTTGCCTCTTGTCCTGTTGCTTGGCACCACCGAGCAGAGCCTGGTTCATCCTCTGACACTCTCTCTTCAGGGTGAGACAGACATTGATGAGGTCCTCTTTCAGTCAGCTCTTCTCTAGGCTGAGCAGGTCTTGCTCTCACAGCGTGTTCTTATAAGAGAGGTGCTCCATCCCTTAATAATCTCTGTTGCCTTTAATAATCTATGTTGCTCCAGAAGCTCCATGCATCTCTTTTACTGCTGTCAGGGAATTGTGGTAGCTTGCATCACTTTTCACCACCAGAAGTAGTAGCTAGGGTTGGTGTTGTGATTGACGCTACTATTGCAAAGTCCATATAGTGATGGAATTAGCAGTGTATTTGTGATTAAATCTCTTCTGTGACTGCTCTGTGTCACTCTCCAGGAGATCTTGGCGACAGTGACTGCAGTGTGCTGCTGTGTCCTGTTTTACTGTCCTGAAAAGGCAACTCTGGTATTCTATGCTGTCTGTGCATATCCTCTGAGGTCCACCAGAAACCCAGAGCTCTGCACAGGGTAAGGGTGTTGCTCTGAAGGTGCCCAGAGAATCTGTCTGTGACATAACTCCTTGTCTGTGTGCTTTCCCCTTAGGTCCTGTAAGTGAAAGAAGATGGGGTCTGGCTGCCTAAAAGTCACCAAGTACTTCCTCTTCCTTTTCAACCTCCTGTTCCTTGTAAGTATTTTGAGCATCTGTGGAGTAAGAAGGAAGGCCTGGACCAAAGCCAGCTAGAAAATGTTTTTTTTTCTGGATGTTGGCCTAGTGTGTTCATTAAACAAAATGGCCACGGTTTTGGAAGGAGGGAGAGGACCCCTGAATTTGGGGGATGTTAGAGCCTCTGTGTTTGTCTCAGGTATGCCAAGGTGTCCACTCCCAGTAGCCACCTGCTGCTTCCAGTGCACACAGCTCCATTCCTGCATTGGGAAGGGAAAGCAGAAGTTATGGGTTCTTTCTGGGAGGAGAGTAGTTGTAACTAGTTTCTCTGACACATCTGGAGCAGCAGCTGAACTGTCCCTGAGCAGCAAAGCTACAAAACCTTGCCTAGTAATGGCAGTGCCCTCCTAAATAGGCCAGCCAGGCTTCAAAGAGCAGCTCTAATTTTGTTTGAGTCCCAACGGCTGGTTTTGATTTGTGACAAGATGAATTAGTCCAAGTCTCCTGTTTGAAATGGAGTTGGGAGGTGGGGGAGACTAGGACAGGCTTGTCTGGGGAAATAAAACAGCCCACTGGGTGCAGTTATTTTCAAATGTGAGGTTTAGCAAAAGACCAACTCCTCCCAGATTGGGTCTGGGAGGGCCACACACATTCTTGCATGCATCTTTCTGATGCCTGGATGTTGTGTGTCCTGTGGGCAGTGATGGTACTGTTGGTGATGCCTTCTTGCAGTGGAATGGTGTAGTGGGGAAGTGCAAGATTTCAGCTTTCCACATGTCAGCAAGAAAATAGCCTGTCTCATATCAGTATCCTCTGTGCAATGTGTAAGGAAAGGAGGGGTCAGGCTGGGAGAGAAGAGAGGGAAGTGAATCATGATAAGGTGAGCACTGCTTTCTGGTCTCTGTCCCTGCACACAGCTTCACTCCTGCTTCCTGCATGGCTGCACTGTGCTGGTAGCACACAGGATGAACTTGAGGCATATCTGGATCTGGTTTCCCTTGGCTTACTGTGCTGGCTTTTTGCTCTCTGTGTTTCCTTCCATCCCAGGAGTAGGTAACTGCAGTCTAATGGTCCAAAGTCAGGGGTGCTCAGAGCATCCATGGGGAAGGTTCTTGGGAGGGAGAGGAGAGGTATTTCAAGTGCCATGTGGTCTTTCTGAGTATGATTTAGTCCACTTTAAAGATAGAAGAAAGTCATCTGAGTCCAGGCCTGTCTGCCTACAAGTGCAGGACTCCTCTGCAGATACCAGCATCCAGTCTCTCTCCTCTCTTGAAAAAGTGATAAATTTTAAGCAGCATATAACAGCCAGTCTACCCTGGGAAGCAGAGCTGTATTTGTTAAGACAGTGTTTAAGTCTTGCTGAAGCCCAGTATCTGGCCACTGTCTAGTTTTCCTTGATGCCCAAACCTCAGTCTGAGTTCATTAGCTAATCTCTGTGTAGAGAAAGTTCTCTTCAAGAAAGCCAGCCTAGCATATAGGAAGGGGAGAAGATGACAGCCTGAGCTACTGCTGTACCTTAAAACACTGTCACTGGTTTTGCTGTATGCTATCTAGGGTCATTGTGGCACCTTTATTCCATGTGTTCTCTCTTTCCCTGCTCTGCTGAGCCAGGCATGGTTGCAGGCAGCCTGTGGGGAGACCTGTGCTCTCAGGAGGCAGAGTTGAACTGCTTTGTTGGGCTGACCCACATCCACGCTGCACTTTCCTATATTTTGCAAGACTGTGAGGATGGCAGGTGCTGAATGCCTCTCTGGGTCCTGGAGAACTCCAGTTTGAGTACTCCTGTCTGGGTGGCCAGTGATTGGAAGTAGCTGTTCTTTGTCTTGTGCATGCCCTGCTCCGAGCCAATCCTCTGGTGTAGCACCCAGCCCCCTCTCTCTTGTGGAAAGCTGGTCTGATTCACTAGCTGGACCTGGAGAGTAAGAACTTTAGGGTAGGATGTATTGTGAGAAGGTCTGTGCTGACTCAAGGGAGAAGCTGCTTTAAATGAGCTCTTTAACCCTGCTGTGCAGCACAAGCATTGTCTTCCCCTCGGACTGCTCTGTCAAAGTGGGGTCTCCAAAGCCACTGTGTTCTGGCTGAGCTTGATACTTGTCTGGAGTGAAGGTTTTGAGTGTGCTTCTGTCTTGACTGAGGGCAGGCTTTTTGCACATACCAGATGTTGAGGAAGGTGGCATACATTACTCCCTCCATCTCATAGGAAGTAGGTGACATGAGACATTTTTCCGTTATTCTTGTTCAAGGTCTGAATTGGGGAGGGTACTTGGTGATTTTTGAGCTTGAACAGTGTGGTAGAGCTATATTAATTAGCATAGAAACTGCTTGTATTGAGTTACTGTGAGCTGTTAGCACAGACAGGTTTTGAATGCCTTGTGCTGCTTTTCTGAAGCTGCTGAGCTTTGTGAGGAGGGTGCTTGAGCAAAGGTGAGCACTAGTGCTGCTGACAGAGCCCTATGTCTGCTCTGGGCCTTGAGCTGAGCCTATGTGATTGCACCCCATGCAGGCCAGCCCTGGCTGGCTGAAGTGTGTTCCTCAGCCTTGCTGATGCTTGAAGCCTGTAGAGAGATGCTGGTGACTCTTTTGAGAAGTTGAAACAGCACTTCTCTGCAGCTCGAGGTCCGTGAGAAGGTCGTTTGCTATAGCTGAAGTAGTTCAGGGACTAAGTGGTATTTTGCAGTCTTGGAGATTTACTTCAGGGAGGGGTTTGACCTGCTTTGGTTGAAGGGAAGAAGGTTACTTGGACTGCCTGCCTGCTTGCTAGAAAAGATACCAGGTAAGCTTGGAGTATAATCCTGGTTTCCTAATCAGAATTTAACACGTCTGCCTTCTTGGCTAGCAGACACGTGCTGCAGCACATGCTTCTCCTTAAAGGGAAGACAGCTCTGCAAGACAAGTTTAACAGTCTCTGGAAACTATTTGTTTGGAATACATAACTGTCTGTCCTGCTGCTAATCCTTCAGTAAATGCAGCAGAAGGTAGCTACCTAAAGCAAAGTCTGGAGTTTTAGAGCCTTTCTGTTGACCCCTGTGCAGGTTCAGTGTTACATCACACAATCTGAGCATGAAGGAAAGCAGTGCTGGGGAAGGAAAGCTGGGAACCCCCAGCTGCTCTTTCCAGCAAGATGAGTCAGCTTCATCACCTCTTGGTTTATCCAAACCCCTCTTGACTACCTCTCTGTGGGAAACTGCTGACCCTGCAATGAGGGGTCTGCATCCTTCTGGCTTGGATATAGAAGGAGATTTTGCTGAAACTGGGGGTGAAACCTCCACCCCCCCAGGGAGGAGGGGAGACATCTGTTCCCCACTTCAGGAGTTTACAGCAGTGGAACAGAGGAATTAAACTGCGTGGAAAGCAGATGTGATTTCTTCTCTGGAGGGTCTGAAGACAAGCCAGTGGCAGAAGCAGCCTTGCTATGCAATGCAAACTCCTGAAGAGGCTGAGCAGAGATATTATCCTACTAGGAAATACATACACTCTTGTGTCTCCCTGCCTTCCCCTTGTAGTGTTTTCCATAGCAGCTCCTGGTAAGCACACAAGTTGTGGACTGGAGCAAAGATCAGAGTGAAAACAGGCCTTGGATAGTCTGAGCACCTCATAACAAATAACTTGCCAGGAGCTCAGCTCAGCAGCCCTTCTGTGTTTTGTCAGCAACAGCAAAACTTAGGTGACATATCAGGGTCAGTGAACCAAAAGGGATGTCACATACAGCCCGGTTTGCATCTTTTGTTAAAACAAATGCTTATTAAAACTATAGTTGAAATGTGAGACTGGCCTTAAACTGTCTATTCAACAGTTCTTGATACTACTAAGTTTGAGAGGAATTTTTTTACGTGTCCCAGCTGTTGCATGTTAGAGGGGCCTTTCTAGCTTGATCAGCAGACTGAGCATTGTGGGCAGCAAGTTGGGACATAAGGCAAAGGGGAATTCTTTTTTTCTGAGATACAGCAGCTACATGCTTTCTGAAGCTGAGTCAGTATAATTTGTAGGTGGAAACTTGCTTGATGACTTTCTAATGCTGTCCCCAGAGCTAACTACATGATGCACCTTCTGCCAAGACAGGAAAGCTTGCAAGCAGCTTATTTCAGACTGTGGCTTTATCTTTGTTCAGAAAAGCTTCTTTGTATGAGCAGCTGAAGCCTAGAGTAAACTTTCAAAGTGTGGAGCCAATGCCTGTCCATGCAACCTTCTCTGCCAGCTTGGTTTGGGTGGTGTTTTGGCATTTTCCATGTCTCCCAAGTATTAAAGCTTTATCTAATGAAGCACAGAATTGCAATCTGTCTTTAGCCCTTTAGTTAGTTTTTTTCACTTCATCCTATCTTGAAATCCTGCTGATGTGAGAACAGCTGCTTGCAGCTCTTTTGCAGTTCTTGTCCACTCCTTTTTTCTTCAAAGCCTATTTTGGACCTTTGCACAAGTGTTTTCCAGTCCTAGTTGGCTGAACAGCACAATTTTCAGCTTCTTATCAAACCTGAAGACTTGCTGGTACATGAAGGCTAAAACAGAGCATGCTTCCCCCACCTTTCAAAGTGAGATGGGAAAATACATGCATTTCTTGGCTACTGAATTGAGTGTCTGGATTCAGCTGAGTTCTCACAGGGATGTATTGCTCTATTAATCCTTGCCCCATATAAGACTGTGTGGTGAGCAAGGCAGAGGCTAAGGCTAATGTTTCATAACTCTTGACTCTGCTGAGGCTCAGGTATTCTGCCAGAAAGTAGGGGCCAAGCCTCTTGGGTTTCTCTATTTAAAAAAATATTTTAAATCATGTGTTTGTCTTTCCTTGATTCTTCACAGAAGCAATGCACTTACCTTTCACTTCTGACAACAATATTCTAACAGCAGGGTGTCCCTTCCTCAGACTGTTTTGAATGGTCATCCCATACAACATTATGTACTATTAAAATACTGTGTGAAAAACTGCCAAGCAGATCTTGGGGCTCCTGTGCAGTTGGCTGAGGCGTTCTTCCTGGAGTTGTGCTAATCATGTTTACCCTGGGAGGAGTACCACAGGGGAGATGGGTGGGAACAGCAAAGGAATGATTGTTTTTTAACTGGAAGTATGGATAATAGCGACTGCCTCCTCTTATTTATCTAAGCTTATAACTTACACAAAGCCATGTATGTTTTGTTCTTGCTCTTTCAGATTCTGGGTGCCGTGATCCTGGGGTTTGGAGTATGGATTCTGGCCGACAAAACGAGTTTCATTGCAGTTCTACGTAAGGCTGTGTTTTTTCATCTTCCTTATTTTTCTAAATTGGCTCTGTTCTGGGGCTGTGTTTGACCGTGGTGTTGTCTAGGAGTAGCAATACTTTTGTGCACAGTCTGTAGCCTGAGCAGTAACATGGTGTTTAGCAAGATGGGATTGTTATCATGGTGAAAGGGAGCAGCCCTGGAGACACAGCATTCCTCTTAGTCTTGTTGATTGAAACACCACGGTCAGACTGAGTGAGACTACTGCCTCTTCAACCAACAATCCAAATATTTTGTCTTAAACACAGGGGCTAGTATTTCATCCTATTTTCAATGTATGCTCTATGTTTTCACAGTGATTTCCTTATCACCATAATGTGCAAATGCCCCCAGTGCCTTAATGCAGTTTTGCTATGTGAGTCCTCCACTGCATCCTTTCTGTAATGATCTATTTCAGTTTAAATGTTTTAAATGCCAAAGAAAGTAAGTACCTGGTTTTATTGATGCTTCATGTACATTGAAAGGAGGGGGTATGTTTGTTGCTAAGCAGTAGAGAATGCAGATTTGGAGTGTGTGTGAAGTGCTTTGAGTACTAAAACATACTTTTGATTACACTTGGTGAGACTTACCCTGGGCATCAGAGGAGTTCTGTGTTGTGCAGAGAGCTTAGCTGTCTTCCCCTCAAGTCAGCCACAAAGTTTGACTAGAGTCTTAACAGAGAGTCTGCTTTCTGCAAAAACCAAAAGCTGAGCTGGCTTAGCAGAGTCTGGGCTTCAGAGGACTGTAAGTGGACTTTCAGCTAATGAATATCTCAGCTCCATCTTTCACAAGCTCTGCTTGCTTTGAGCTCTTTCCTAGACACACAACAGACTTTTCTGCTTGGTGGTTCTGGTTACTTGTTGTCACTACCTTCAGAATTGCTGAGTTGGGCACCAGCCTCAGACATTGCAGGAGGGCTGCCTGCCTGTGGGGAATGCACACCAATGGCATTCATAGCCCTGCTCCCAGCTACACTGATTCTGCAAAGGGCTTCATCTCCCAAGTCCCCCTGAGCACTCTGACCTGGTTTGAGAGGTGCTGGATGGAGAAGACACCCCTGCTACTACCACACATGCAAATGTTACTCCTTACTCTGCTTTTGCGCTGTGGCAACTGGCTTGCCACTGCAGTACTAGAAGAAGCACAGCAAGGGGTGTTGGTTAATAAAGCAGGGGCATGAGCAGAAGCAGAACATGCAGCCTAAATGGAGCCTATCATGGCCTGGCTGTTTGCAGTACCCCTCACAGTCTGAAGTGTGCTTAGTACCAATGGGTCAGTAGCTGATTCCCTCAGATTGATGGGTGTTACAGCCACTTGTGGAGGGAGAAGTCCCTGAACTTGGCCCTGTTTCTTCCCATTTACTTAGAATCTCTGCTAACAGAGCATTTAAGAATTTAGTTTCCTTCCTGGAGATTTCCAGTATCAGCTCTCTCCCTGCCCCCTCACTTCCTTTCCCATGCCTTGCCCCTCTTTCCTCTGCTTTAGTAACCTAGGCATCAGGGAGGGCACCCAGCTGCTGCCAAAGGAGCCTGTTGTACTTGCTTGGCTGCCTGCCCAGCGCAGGGGAAAACACGGAGTGAGGGCAAACAAGTAGGAGTTGAATGCCCTCGGAGCCTTCTCTTGCAAGACAAGACTCTTGCAGATGACAACTGCAAGTGTGGCTCTTGTCCCCTGACACTATCAGTTCTCCAAGGCGCTTTTGAGTTGGAAGTAGCTTTTTCTTTCTTCAAATGAGAATTTGACAAAGCAATACTTTCTAGCACTGTGGAGGTGCTGCAGTCTGGGCACTTGAACACTGACTTGCATGATAGCTGAGCTGATTTTGAGGGAGGGCATAGGGTAGGTTTGTGAAGGCCACTCCTGTAAGGCTACTGCTTCAGTAAATACTTTGCAGTATAAGCACGTAACCTGCACAGCAAGAGTCACAGGACTGGTGAGGAAGCAGGATCCTGGGGTTTGTGGCATATGTCCAGCCAGGGAGAGCTGGCTGAAGTGACCTGTGTGACAAATGGATCTGCTTCTCTTCTTGATAACTGAACTTTTTTCTGTTCAGCATGTTTTAGGGAAAAAAGTTTGGAAGCTCGTGGCTTGTGCTAGGTATCACAAGCAGGGGGAAGTATATATTAGGGGGGAGAGTATCAGTCTGGGCTTGATTATTCTCCTTTAATATATTTCAGGAGAAGCTCAGAGGAAGTTTGCCTCCTGAGACTTCCTTAGTTCAGGAAACTAAATGCTGAGCTCTAAAAATGTTATTTTCATTAATCACTGGACATCCAGAATTCCCCTATACTCTGTAGCTTACAGATACAGGAAAGTCTCTTAATGATAAATGAGGTTTCTAGTTACTGTTTCTAGACAGAGCATCTCTTCAACTTTTGTGCTGTAATGCAAGAAATAGTCAGCTGACCAGCTCAAATGTAGTTTTTCTTGTTGCTTGCAGTACTAAATGCTGAGGGGAGAGGGCTGACATCACCAGCATGTCTGAAATAACCTGACCTAAACTTGGCTGAAAAACTGCTGAGCATTCAGAAGCGCAGACATTAGAAACAATAGGAGGGGATATCTAGGAGGATTTGTAAAAGTAGCTAATTTGGGTATTATATCTGTTTTGATCCTGGAATAGCATCTGTTTGCAGGGTGTAGTGCACAGGTGCTTCAACAGCCTATGGTAGGTGCCTGGCCACAAGCCATTCAAGCCAGACTTGCTAAGTAACCTGTCACATCATCTGTGCTCAATGCTAGCTGTAGCTTGTTGCATATTTCACTCTGCAGAGTTAGTTTGTCCCAGTGTTGACTGCAAGTGGATAAGTGAAAACAGAGTGGCTACAACAAGAAATAGTGCTTCAGAGTGTAAAGGCTATCCAAAAATGGGGTTTAGGACTTGGAAGAAAGCTTCCCTGAAGATAGCAAAGGGAATTGAAGCAAAGAGACAGTAGTTATGGAGTAGATCATCTTTTATATTACTGTTACTTGCAGTACATTCATGAGGGAGTAAAATTCCAGTAAGGAGATAAGCCTTGTTTGGAGACAGTTATTTGTTTGGAGTGACCTTGGGTCTTCCAGGCTCTGGAGTCCTGCAGGATGGCTTTTAAGTCTACTTTCATCAAAAGACAACCAGAAGCATCTGTCTGTCACCGTGTTTGGCACACATCTGTGCAGTCTGTTTGGAGCAGACAAAGACAATTATCAGTAGATATGGACACAGTTCTATAAATGGTGATGACAGACGTATATTTTTGTCAGTAGCTAATGTTTTTCCTTCTCCTGACTCCTACAGAGATGTCGTCTCCCTCCCTGAAGACTGGTGCATACATCCTCATTGGTGTTGGGGCACTTACCATGCTGATGGGGTTCCTGGGCTGTCTTGGAGCCGTCAATGAAATCCGGTGTCTCTTGGGTCTGGTGAGAGTATTCATGCCTGTTTTAGAGCCAGCCTTTAATACATCTGCAAAATATCTGTTGGATTGTAGATGGGGCTTTGCTCTCCCAGGGATGTTGTTTCTGCTAGGTCAACTTAGATCTAATTCTTAATTGGCACACATTAAATTCTCCAGCAGTCAGCACACTGTAGCAGAGCTCCTCAGACATTACTGATAATAAGCTCAGAACTGTGAATGAGAGAGCATGTCACTGACACTTCTTGCACACAGTGAGTTGAGGACTGCCAACTGAGAAGTGTACCCTGTCCCACTCACCCTGACTTCCCAGTTGGTACTATGGTCTCAGTGGTAGAAGAGCAAGTTCCAAAGGCAGTGAAAGAAAAGAGGAAGAGTGATAGTATCCTGTTATGTCACATCTGTGGAAAGTGCAAGAGCTGAGAGAGACCCAATTAGGAATGTCCTCTATGTCAGGACCTCTCTTCAGGCATTTCATCTATAGGAAGCTTTCTGTCTGTGATAGGTGAGATGATACCACCATCATACATCTCAACCTGCTAAATGACTCTGTCTTATGCAGAGCACATGTGTATTGGAAACCAAGCATGGCACACACTGTGTGTCCTGGTATTAGCAGTATCTTGTCTAGCAATAGTAGCTGCCACCATTTAAAAGTAACCTCAGCAGTTTGCTGGTGAATCTAAAATTTAGATCCTCAAACAAATTAAATAGCTTGTTTTAAAAGGGTAATTGATTTTTCTAAAAGAATGCATTAAAAATTAGGTTTGTAAAATTGACTCTTTTTTTTCTGTTGAGGCTTGAGGTAGGCAGAATCCAGCTGATTGATTGAGGCCAGAATGGTCTGTGAATGGAGTTGGATGTGGGAGAAGAGTCCCAGTCGAGGTGACACGTGCAGAGAGCCTTCCTGAAGGCTTTCTGTTGGCCTAATGGGAGAAGTGCTGAACTGCACTGCTCTGACATTGGTTCCAGCCTTTTCCTGGGAAGGCATTGTTGATAGCAGAGTTTGTCTGCAGGCAAAAAGACATTAGCTCATGTTGTGTGTAATTTCATTAACTTTTGTATACAGACCTTTCTAAAGACTGACAGTGATCACCTATTGTTTTTTGTTTCCAGTACTTCACCTGCCTGATGATAATCCTCTTAGCTCAGATTGCTGCTGCACTGGTCATCTACTTCCAGAAAGAAACGGTGAGTCTTTATTACCATGCATCTTTTCCTTAGTCTTCGCTTGGGAGAAGGGTGATACCTAGAAATTCTTTTTTCCAAACTCGGCTATCCTGCTAGCAGGCATAACTAGATTCTCCTTTTCTCCTAGCTCAATAGCTTTGCTCTTTGATTTTTCTGTATCTGCCTCAATAGTGCTGTTTTCTTAAGGATTATGAAACTTTATTTGGTATGCAGGCATTATTTTTGGGTAGTGGAAATAGTGGGGAAAAAAAAAGTCCTAAAATGCTTTAGACCATACCTCCTCTTGATCCTGCTGTAGACAGCTATTTGGGCAGGTAGTAGCAGTGGTTTCTACCATGTTGCCATCCCTGGTGCCTTGAGGAATTACCAGCCTGAGCACTTTTTTGACTGGTCTTCCTCCTTGTGCCATCTTGTTCTGTCCTTTCAGTCTTTCTGCATCTGTGGGTGGAACTCTTCTTGAAAGAGCTGTCCTCTTTCCACAGAAACAAACCCAAATATCTGATGGTTCCCGTTCTACAGCTGGAGTTTAAAGACAAGTGGTTTAATATTTTGAAGTGGATTCCTTTGTCAGGAAAGCAGTTTCACGGTGTGTGCTTCTAGAGCTCCAGTATGCTTTGTAGTGTAAAAGGGAGCTACCTGGTTTTGAGCTACCTAAGTGCATTGCAGCAATCCATCTTGGTTAGAGGTTGACTGGCCAAGGCAGTGCCTGATCAGGTCTTCAGTTACTTAAGAGCTAAACTGGGAGCCGCATTTATGCAGTGGAAACAAGTTATCACTGTGGGGTCACTATTGGCTTCAGGTACAAGTTGTGGGTAACCCTGTCCTTTGCTGCATAGCTGTATATACCACTGTATGGATGTGCTTACCTCTCCTCAGCCAACTCTTTAGCTAGATGGCTACAGAAAGCAGAACAGTTGAGGAGGTTATGGATGGGGCTGGGTGGAGAAGTTTGGGGCAGGGGGAAGGTGCCTGCCACCAGCATAAGTGATGTAAGCTTTGTTACTGTGGTGACTGAGCAGCTGTCGGCAGGGTTCCTTGCCAAATGTGGTGTGACTGTAGCTTGCTCTCTGGGCTGAAAGAAACTAAAGGAGAAACTAAAACTGTGACTAAAACTGGTGTGTAAAGATAATTCTCAACAAACAGCTCTGACTAATGCAGATATGGAGGTGTGGAGATGGGCATTCCCCTGCGATGGGGAAATGTGACTTCAAACCAGGAAATTTTGTACCTCTGTTAGCATTTCTTCTCCAGTTGCCAATCTACTCTAGAAAACTCCAACTTTTAAGCTGTAGTTCTTCATTTAAACCTCATCAGACCAGGGAGAGTTTAAAAGTGCTGGAGGTTGTTTTCCACAGCTGTTCGAGCTGGTGTGACTGACATCATCACTTTTATAGATCTGGGAGAATGGTCAGGGAAGCTGGGCTTTGAACAAATGCTCCTGTTCAGTCCCTAATGAACAAAATGAATGGAAAAGCTGTTCTAGAGCCATTCTCTTTTCAGGGATCCTCCATAGTAGCTGCCTAGAGCACTAAGAAAAGCTGCTTGAGGAAGGTCTTGGCTGAAACCTCGAGCACAGTGGTTTGGGTCTGCGCTTCAGTGCTGCTGTGCGAGTCGCTCTGCTTCGCTGGCTGTACGTCATCCCAGGGCAGCTTGGAGCACAGTGAGGCACGCTGAAACTGCTCAACAGCCAGTCCCCAGATGTCTATTGTGTTCTTTGTGTTTATTTCTTTCTGACTTCAGGAACTTGGTTAGATATAAAACAAGGAACCACAAGGGTAAAGGAAAAGATTTTGGATCCAGAATGTAGCAAGGTGGTACTCAGTCCTTCACTTGTAAGTGACTGAAGTATTTATTTCTATGGATTCACTTGGAGTTATTATTGGCATATCTGTTTTCCTTTTTGGTGTCAAAATCCTCCCCCACACTGACAAATGAAAGTATACTGGAATAGAGTTAGTGTAACTGTAAAAGGCTGAGCCTCTGACAGGAAGGCTGCTGCTTTGGCTCTCCCATGGGCATTGTTAGAGGAATGCCCCTTCAGACTGGAATTGCCCAGTACTTTTGGGAGGATGTTGATGCAAGATTCATTTCCCTACATTTGTTGGTGGCTGAAACTCTGGGGTGGGGTTTTTTTATCATCAACAACATAGTAACATCACAAATGCTGCAAATGACATTCTGCTTTGTGAACTGAATGTTGCTATCACCTACATCTAGTAGATCACAAGCCCCTAAATGTGTGAGAGCCTGGGCAAGTTCTCTCTTGGCCTGGTTCACACAGTTCTGTGCAGCTTGGCTCTAAGTGCCTTGAGTGAAGGAGATTGGTGGTGTTTTGGGAATAGCCCTACTTGCTAGCTATTGTTTGCAGCAGACAGGCCTGTGTGATTGCATGCAGTGACTTGTCTGGGGCTGTGGACTATGCATGAGTTTCAGAATCAGAAGTGACAAGGCAGAGGAGAGCTGCCTCCAGTTTTTTGAGCCTGCTTTTGTGTGCAGGCTAGATGCTAATAAGTGCTGAGGAAAGGATCTAGCTTGCATCTGACAGGGACAGGATAGATGACTGACAGTGTGTGATAGGGGAAGAATCCTGCACAATCTATTGTGTGATCAAAGACCTGGTCTTGCCTCTGGCATTCAGCTTTTCCCATCTCCCTCTTCAGTAGCCCATGTGGTGGGGAGACTGACAGCCTTGCTGCTTTCTGGCAGTGAGCTGTGGCTCTGGTGCCTAGGATCTAAGTGCCCCTGCTTGGAGGTGGTGGGATTGTGCCTTTGGACACTGGGCTTGCTAGAGTGGGAAGGGGCAAGAAGCCCTGAAAGCAAGGGTAGCCATTTCCTGAGGTATTCATGTCTCACACAGTGCTAAGTCCTGATAACTTTAAATGGGTGGAGATGATTAGAATGTTGAAAGCCTGTGTGTTCTGTGTGCCTTTCTAGCTTGTTGCTCTTTCAGTTTTCCTCTGCCAGGTGCTTAAGGGTGAACAGCTGCAGATGCCTGTGTTTTCCCTTTGGGCTGCTTTATAGGTTAAACCCACAAGCAAGCTGCCTATGTGGCTCCAGAACTGTGCCACTGTTTGCATAATATTCCCCCTCTCTCAGATTGCTTGCTACAACACCTAGGAAAGCCTGATTTTTTTTTTTTCTTTAATTTGAAATGCTTCACTTTTTGAAACAAGAGCTGTTTGCAGGACTTCTTTGCTGTTCTTTTGTAAGACTAAGGGCAAAGCAGACATACAGCTTTCCTATGCAGCTGTGGTTGGGGACATCAGGTTCAAGTCCTGTCTGCTTGTGGTGGGGTCCTGCAGAAGTGGCAGTAGGCTCCATCTGACCCAACAGCTAAGGGGCAAGATGGGCCCAGGGTAGGAAAACAAGCCCAGCTCTCCTTGCCTCCCTCTGCATGTGGAGCAGCAGTGTGCAGGAGGGGTCAGGGTGGGAACTCACAGGTTCAGTAACTGATAAGGCTTATGGCAGCAGCCAAGGCCAATCTCATTAGGGAGAACCAGGTCAGGTTGCCTTGATTTGAAGGGAAGAAAAAGGGAAGTGAAGTAATTAAAAGGGGAAGAGATAGACTTCATGAGAAGAAAGATCATGCAGCTCCCATCCGTCTGGCCTGACATAGCTGATCCCAGTGAACTGAGCTGCAGTTTTCCTAGGAAGAGGAGTTGCTGATGTAGAGAAGCTTCTCTCAACAGTAGGCAGTGCTTCCTCTTGCTGAATGTCCTGGTATTTGCCATGGTCATTGAAAATGCTTGATAATAGAAGAAAAGAGAAAACCCATTTCCACTGATTTGAAATATGCTGTAGCACCACAGTCAAAAAGGTAATAGGTGGGATGGGAACATCCTGGTGCTTAAGTTGATCTAAGTCTATCCTATGCCTTGGGTAGTCTAATGGCACTTTTCTTCAACTTCTTGTGAATCTGGGTCTGTCCTTAGCAGTCAGGCTGGTTAAGAAGAGCTTCAGAAGTAGCTAGGAGGGAGAAGGTGAAGGAGTCTGCCAGGTGGTAGCTTGCACCTCTCATCAAACTGAAGGGTGTTGTAAATATCTTGGGAAAAGGAATGGTGGTGAAGAGATGATTTGATACACCTGAACTTTGTGATAAGACTGTTAATGAGCAGTTTAGGTAGTGGTAATACTTCCTGTCTTAATATAGAAATAGGACTTGTGGGAGTTTGGGGAGAGGTAGATCAGCACCTTGTGAAAAAGGCAGGTTTCCATCAGCTGTGTATCAGCAAACCCATCTGCATTCATGAGCAGAGTGGTTTTACACCTTCTCTGAGCAGTGGAGATGAGCTGCAGTGGCAGAGATCCTGGACCAGGGTCTCTCCTGCAGTACAAAGTTAGAAACACATAACCTGTGAGTCCTTAAGGCAGGGTTGTCCTTCAGCTTGCACTTACCTTGCACATCTGTCATGTCTGGGGCAGGCAGTTAGTTGTTCAGCCTGTATCTTAGCAGGTAACCATACCTGATCTGTTTTCTTACTGCTCTCCTGGTTTGTAGGCTTTCCCCATGTCCTGGCAAGGACTTGCTGGTGCTTTGGCTTTTGAGCAGCAAACCTGCTGCCCTTATCTGTACTTGTTAACTATTTGCAGTCAGCTTTTATGAGTGACTGTAGCTTTGTATGTGTATCTGAAAGACCAAAGAACAGGCTACAAGAACTGATAATCTAACTCTCCTGCCTCTTTTTTTTCTTGCCAGTTGAAAGTTGAGTTGTCTGGCATAGTTGTAGATCTGATTGAAAAGTATGACCCTTCGGATGAAGATAAGAGGAACTTGCAAGATGCCTGGGACTATGTGCAGATACAGGTGAGTTGTGGGGGGCAGCAAGAGGTAGGTGATGCTCTTTGTCAGTGCAGGCAATGTCCTTTCAAGTAGGCTGAGGACAGAAAAGCAACTATTGCACATTGATCTGGCTGATCTACAAAGTGGCCTGTGAGGTTTGGTGCCTGCAGACTAGAAAATGGTCTTGCTTGGTGCTTCTGTGTCAGACCCTGAACCATTCTTGTCTGCTGGGTGTTAGAGCTAGCTAGTGTTGGCTGTGTGCTAGTGTATCTAGCCTGTCAAATGGCTCTCCAACACTTCTCTTTGTCTGCTCGGCCTCCTGAATACTAATGTGTGAAAAACATTCTGTACATGATTTTTGCAACAAAAAGTCCCTAGTTTATTGCCAGGCAAGTCAACAGCACCACCTGCCTTACTACTTGGTGCATGTTGCTTGCTTATTGTGATGGTTCTTTTGAAGTATCGGCGTTCTTGGGAGCCATCCAACTGCCCATGGTTTCTGTTTTAGCATCAGGGTCAGCTCTTGAGCAGCTAGAGGGTATTCAAGCACACTGGAGTCATGACAGCTGTTTACTGCCAAACCACAAGCTTGAGAGCTGGCTGGCTGTTGTAGTTAAACACATGGCCAGTGTGGGACTGATGGGTAGTAAGTACAAGTAACAGCATTTGTCTTCTGTTTGTTCTTTGCTTTGCACAACACTGACCTGCAGTATTTCTCCTCCTTGGAGAATGATTTATGTATGTTTTTTCACTGCAGTTGTAACTCCTTGGTAGTGAACTCAAGTGAATCCTGATTCTGCTGTGGAGAGAGGCTGCTGCTTGGGCCCTTCTTTTATGCAGGAACAGAAGTAAAAGATTTTGCAGAGATGGAGAATTTGAGTGTTAAGAGTCTACTTCATCTCACACACTGGAGTTAGCATTTGAAAGAGGGTGGGGTTCCGTTAACTGGGAGTTTAAAGTCCAAACCTCTTGTGAAGGAAATGTAGTTCCTTCTGGAGGCTGTGTCTTCACAGCTCTCTTTTGGAAACCAAATGCTTGTCCTGATGTGGATGTTCAGCTGTTTGTATCTCATGTCTGTTATAGCAGAAACGTTACTTTTCCTTTCCGAGCAAAGAAGGATTTTCCCCTAAACTTCTACCTTGACACAGGGCAGCCTTTCTGCTCTGTACTGCTGGGCAAGCACCGGGATCCATGCTTAGGATCTTACTGCTTGCTAGACTTCCCGATGTGCTTTTCCCTTCGGCAAGTAGGGTTTTATCACGTGGCTCTATAGGAATGTAAATGTTTCTTTGGACGGAAGTTCTCCCTATCCCGTGTTCCAGCCGGTCCGTGCTGCTCCCAGGCGGGCGCTGGTGCGCGGTGCCGTGCCGGGGCTTGGCGGCCTGGGGACGCCACCGTGTGGCGGCTGCTGCTGCCCCGGGGCCGCGGCGGAGACCGGGGCCTTTGAACTCTTGTTTTGCTAGCAGAGTGGCTCTTCGGTAGGAAATAATGTCCCTGTGTTCTGGACAGCTCTGTACATAAGCAGCCAGGGTGGTGTTTAGTGCTGCTAATTCATGCAGACTGTATGGCATGACTGTTCTTGCACTGAGAGCTCCTGAGTACTTCTACCTGCCTATTGTCATGTGCAGTTATCTTGCCAGTGCACAGGGTAGGACTGTAATGATCTCTCTCTCGTTATTAGATTGCCTGCTGTGGCTGGACTGGAGCAAAGGAATGGGAAAACAATGAGATTCTTAGGAACAAAAGCAATACTGAGTATCCATGCTCCTGCTCCAATAGATCTAAGGACTTAGTGGAAGGAAGAGGTTTCTGCAATCTGGAAGACAGTCTCAATGGCACTGCAACATATACTAACTGGCCTGTTCATGAGCAGGTGAGTGAGTATGTCTGGGCCCTGTGAAGCTTCCACTGAGGCTGCCTTGTCTTTGTTCCTCTGAAAATCTAGAGCACTTCTTTCATGTCCTTATTGCTTGAAGCACCTGTGGAATTAGGGGCAAGGGGGGACAGGGTGACAGGGATCCTGCCCTTTTCTGCAAAAGCTTCCATGAAACATGCTATAGCATGTAACTGGGATAATTCCTGTGTGCAAAGATATGTTATGGATTTTCAGTTTTGACATATTTAGATCCATGCTTCTCTTCTTTGTGGCTGTGTTTTCTCTGTAGGGATGCATGGATGGTGTAGAGGAGTGGCTGAAGGACAACCTTGGTATCATTCTTGGGGTTTGCACTGGTGTTGCTGTTATAGAGGTAGGTAATTTCCTGACATGAACCTATACTGTCTTATTATGGAGACTTTTTTAAAGGCAAAGCTGTTTTCTCAAGTAATAGACACCTGGTTTAATGACAGTGCAGTTGTAGCTTGTGGTTGTGTCTGCCTGAACTGTGGCTTTTGTTGACTGGATTAAAAATTGAACAAAGCCTTGTCTACTTGTGGTTCTGCCTGCTGTATCTGACTTTTGGCAATTCTGTAACCAGAATACTGAGGCAAGCAAAATCCCACTTTAGTGAAATCCCATTTGTTGCCTTAAAAAGCCCATAACATAGTTTCCAGATGAAGTCACATCTTTATGAAGCCAAATTTTTTGTCATTTCAATTTACTGCATTTGCCTTAGAGGACTAACTCTATTCACCTGTATGGTGTCATTAAAAGATGTTCAACTGTATTCTGCTCCCCAATATCACCTGTTCTTCCCACCTTATCTGTCTGGTTGCTGATTTTGTTCCCACTCTTCATACTTGTTCCAGCTGCTGGGGATGATACTGGCCATTTCGCTTTGCAAGAACATACACAGCGAAGACTACACCAAAGTGCCCAAGTCTTGAGTTGGCTGCTCCAGAGCTACGGCACCGCAGAGAAAGGAGCAAACAGAACATTCCTGCCTCATTCCCAGACTGTCCAACGACCATTGTGACATCCCATTTCTGATACCACTCTGCTAAGAACTGTTAGAGCTGCAACACAGCCTGATCTTCTGGCAATAGGGCCCTTGGGCCACCTGCATCCTGCCTCTGGATTATTTCTCCTTCAAGAAGCAGAACTTAAACTGTCATTGTGTCACATGAGACACTGATTAACCTGAGGGGACAATGCTTTTGCTATCTGCTCCATGTTAAACAATACTATTCATATCTTCATTCTGCAACCCACTGGACCTAACATACAATAACTTTTCTCTCCCTTGCTCTTCTGCACATCTTTTCACCTCTCCCCTGAAGTCTCATGAGCCAGGAATTCTGTTGAGATTCCAGTGCTTTGGTAGCTTCACTTGCTTCACTGACTTGTGGTGGTAACTAGTCATGCTTTATAGGCCTTCTCTTCCCTTGCAGTTGACCTGATTCAGCTCCTACTGTACATCTTCCAGCCTAGGTTCTGATCTGAAATACAGAGAGCTACTGTCACACTCGCTTCTCCTGTTTCTGGAGTCAGCTATGCCTTGCCTTCAGTGGAGCTCTTCCCTTTGAGCATGATGAGAAGCCACCAGGAGGGAGCCAAGCCTACTTGTTTATTCCTAGTGTGACCTGGCAGATTGTGGTGGTGGTGCTCAGTTGCTTCTGGAATGGATCCCTTGAGTTTTGGATTTGACACGTTTCTCCCATTTGCCTCTTTATCTTCTCCCCTCCCCCTAGCTCTGCTTTGCTGGCTCCTGTCAGCTTGGAGGTTACTTCAGAGACTGCTGCATACTGTGGACTCAGCCCCAGGCTGGCTCTGCTCTTTGCACTCTTGGTTTGCCAACTTTATAGAGATTACAATTAATTTGATTCTTCCCCTGCTCCTTTATGAACATAAAATTTGTTAGCTGTGGATTTAGATATGAATATGGAAAGATCTGACTGGATTGCTGATGCTGTATATTGGGAATATCCACTGGTATCAGTGCCCAGTATAGGTTCTGTAGCTGGGATGCAAAGATAAATTGCTTTTATTTCAGTTGTCCATTCTTCTGACTCCCCTGTGATCTAGAGCCATGGCTGCATCCTGAGTTCTGCCTCAAGTGCCAGCACTGCAGCAGATAAGTAGCAGGTTCTGCAGTTGTGCAAGCTGCAGGTTTCTGTGCTAATGGCTGGGCTGTTTGTTATATTGAGCCAGTGGTCAGCAGCAAGGAGTGATGTAGACCAGAAGAAGGTAGAAAATGCACAAGAAGCACTGCCCCAACTGCTTATGTAAGAGAGCGGGGTGCAAATTCTCACTTTCAGAGGTGTCTTGGGCACAGCAGATTTCCTGCTGTTACACGTGGTACAATGACTGTGACACCAGGAAGCTGGATGGGAGATAAGTGGATGGTCCTTGCCAGGGATCTGTTACAAGGTACTTGGTGAGTGAGCCTTTGCCTTACAGAGGTGGTTCCAGGACTGTCTCCTGTCAGGGGTGGGGCAGGTAGTAATAACCCTACTTGGTAAAACCTACTCGGTTTTCCTTCTGGGAAGAAAGGCTGGTGCAGAGAATCAGGGCCCCAGCAGTGAGTCCCTGCTCTGTCCCCATCTTTGGACAGAGTGATGACTGGGGAGAATGACTGGGCAACTGGTTTTTGTGGAGGTCTGGTAAGGCTTTGCAATTCTGAGATATCTGCCCCTTCCTGCACAGATCCTTCAAGCTGACCTTTTCTATAGCAGAAGGCACCTTTAGCAGTAAAGCTTGCTAGCTTTTGTAACACAAAGTCTATTCTCTAATGAGTTGTTCTTATTTGTAAGATTCTTGTTCAGTTACAGATGCCAATGCTGAGCAACAAGTGAAAAGGAGCCCATTCTGGATTTCCTTTTTTGTTTTTGTCTGTTTTTAGCAATATCTTCCTACTGGAAGAAATGCATGTACAGATATAAAAGTCTAGAGGGTGAATATTTCTGTAATAAAGACTTTGCTAAAAAATATATCTCTCTGCCTGGGACTTGTGTATTGAAGTGTTTTCCCCTTGCTTCCTCTCCACCCCTTTCTGCTTTACATGCAGATCACTGACATCTTGTTTGTTCAAAGTACCAAAAGGTCTGATGCGCATGTGTGAGATCAGTGTGGGCTCTAAAGATCCTGCCCAGCAGGGGGAAGTTACAATTTTTCTGGGCTGTATTCTAAAGTAAACATTCTCTTGTTTTATGAAGTATGTTTGTCTTAGGGTGAGCTGACTGAGTGATAGTTCCTTGAACATGCTATCTCCTAAGCAAAATACTTGAAGATGTTGCTTCAGATCTGCACAATCTGCACAGTTTGAAGTCATAAGCCTTGGGGACTAATTCTGATGAAATACAAGGTTGCTGCTATGCCCACAGTGCATACAGCTCTTGCAAGCTTAACTATATCATTTTTTCCTACTCACTTTCAGTAGGATTCCTCAGCCCCTGCCCTGACACTGTGAGAAGGAAGAAAGCTAGATGGCCATTTTTCATAGTTTATGTCACACATGCTGGCCTTGACTGAAAAGCTCTTCAGAAGTAGATAGACCAGCTATATAAATCTTCTTGCTTTTCTCAGCTCAGCAACTGAGAAGTCGATATGAGCTGGATCTCAAAATTCCTTCAGATCCTGCACCATATTGGTGCATCTGGACCAATGGCTTAGAAGAAACTAAGATGATGTACTAATGAATTTTACAGCTGTTGCTTTAGGAAGTAATAAGCATGACCTAAGTCCTCATATATGTTTTGAAGAAACAGTGAAGTTTGCAGAGAAGGCACTGGGATGCTACAAGAAAACACTGGTGGCAACTGATCTAAGTCAAGATTTCAGCAGCCCTTTCCAGATGAGTGCAGAGCAAGAGGGACTTAAATGGATCCTGGAGCCACAGTAGGGTGCAATGATCTGTCCTACTTGTGAGTACAACTTGTTCCTTTAGGCTGTCCTGGGCTGTGCTTGAGGAGAGCTTGGTTCTTGGTCTCATGGAGTGTCCCCTTTCTGTTTGATTTCCCAGAGCACCCTGCTTTAATCAGGAGGTAGTGCTTTCCCAGGGCCCCACAACTTGGAGGGCTACACTCCTGGCAGAACTGCCAGCCCTGACAGATGGCTCCTAGGTGGGGAAGGGCCTTGCTGGTTTCCACCCAGCCTCTTGTGGAGCTGGAAGGGGAAAGCAGAGGACTTGAGGACAATTGCTTGTCCCAGCTTGGGTCCCCAGCTCTGCCCGAGCTCTGTGGAAACCACTTGCCTTTGGCCACTGGAGGGAGGTGTTCCACCAAGAAAACCCAGCCGGGCTGGTCCCAGGGGAATGGGAAGATGACACTGATCGCTTCCGTCTGCTCCCAGTTACTCCTGGCAGCAGGGTAGCTAAATTAACTTGTAATTACAGATGTATTCTCCTTGTAAACGATTTGTGCTGCATGCTTGGCATTTTTAGGGATAATTCTCCCTTCCGTTTATTGGAGAAGCACACAATTGGATATTTTGTTGCATGTCTTCCACTATTGTGAGAGTTGTGTTTCCTTCTTGTGTTTCTGCTCTACCTAGGTCTGGAAGTTCAGCATGAGGGAATTCCCATGATGCTTCTTGTCCCCATTTTTCCCTGTTTCCCTTCATCCTCAGTTCCTTTGAGTTGTCAGTCAGAGGGGTAGGAAAGTGCATTGAATACTTATAAATTTGATTTCAAAAAGATTCCAGGAAGAAAGTCCTCAGATCTTCAGAGATTAAGAAATCTTCTGCTGCTCCTTGGGCCAGGCTCCCAGCTCCTCTCCTGAGGTGGAGATTTGCTGCTGGAGCTAGAAATCAGCCTAGCACTCAGACTTCTTGGGAGCTGCAGTGTTTGTCTAGCAAAGCCCACAGGGCCAGCCTCTGCAGAAGCTCAGCACATGGAAGCATTTTGTGCACAGCCAATAAGCTGCTCTGTAGCTGTCCCAGGCCAATAATTAATATTGCAAGAGCAGAGTTGTGACCACCCTGTGGCCTGAAGCAAGGCCCCTAGTAATGAACTGGTGACGTTTCTTGTTCTGTGTGATCATGAAGCACTCACGAGCTGCTATAATTCTTTCCATGAGGTGCTTTTTTTTTTCTGGAGTGGGAAAAAGAATTGCATTAGTTAGAGTGGCTAAGGGTAAGTCTGTAGGTCACAATGCATCTTGTTTTCTGTATGGAACATACCCCAATTTAACATGTGGCAGCTGTTCTTTTCTGTATAATGTGTGTGGTGGTGTGGCTGGTCCCTGCCAGCTTTGTTTAGGATTTAGGCTGAATGTGGTAGACTTCAGAAAAGCCTGGTTTCTGGCTGCCATAGGACAGACTGCAAGTGCTGGTGTCAGACTCTGTGACATTGTTGAGGAAAGTGAGGAACGGGCAGCCACAGGGGCTCGCTGCTGAAAAGCCAAAGGACCCCGGGGTACTCACAAATGCTACCACTCAATGCCATAAATGGAGAACATACCCTCAATTATTCATGGGCTGGCTCTACCCCATCAGCCTCTGAGACTCTGCTCTAGCCTTGGCCTTTTATTACATATAAGCCTCAGTTAGCAGCCAGCATTTCTGAATGACAGCTTAAACCAGGTTGATACTAAAAGCTTGTCAATGTAAAAATCTACTAGCATGCAAGTCTTCAAACACTTCTACACTGGCAAAAGCCCTTAGCAAAAAATATGCAATTAGTGAACCAAAGCTATTAGTAAAATGTTGCTAGTAAAGCTACGAAATGTGCTTTAGCCATTATAAACACTTTCTAGCAGGTGTGTGCTGGCAGAGTTCGTGCAATTTTTTTTGCCTTGTGGCAGCAATCTTCTCTGCCAAACATAGGAAATTACCTTCTCCTAAGTAAATTCTGTAACCCTGGCCATGAATTCTTTCTTCTCACAAGGATAAATTGTCTGGTTTCTCTCCTCTAAGCTCCTAATAATACAATTGACTGGGGTTTGTGAGCTGGAGTTTGGCTTTTGTGGGGAGGGATTAGGGGAATATTGGATGCTGTGTACCTGGAGAAAAATTATTCTCAGCTCTCTGGGCAAAAAATATTAGCTCCATTTAAAATAGGGATTTAAAAGAAGGATAATGCTCCAAGTAATATGTAGATGCTCTATGAGGTATGGAATCTGAGAGGGAAGATGCTGCTTTAGGCCCCAAGAATGGTATTTTCATGCACTTCAATTAAATTTCTCTCTGTTATCTTCTTTCCTATAGCTCTGTCACTGATGAATGGCATCATGGAGTAACTCCTCTGTCCTCAACAATGCAGAGTTTAGCAGAAAGTATGGAAACCTACTGCTGTAACTACAACAGGCCTTATCTTTAGGAAACAAGAGAGCCTTTTCCTTCCAACCTTTGGGGTCCAGATGTAACTCCCATTCCTTCACGATGTTTCTTTGAACAATGGCAGCAGCTCAGGGATTATCCTGATATTGCTCTTCATTCTGTGAGTGTTTACCAGGTTAGGAACTATACTGACATCAGACCTAGGCCTCCTGCAGGACCCCAGGTCTTCACTGTGTCACCAGACTGCCAAACCTTTGCCATCATGTGTTTCTGGCCAGCGTTATCTGCTGTTCATAAGCTTAAATCTTTTCCATGTTGTCTCTCCTTGTCCAAACGATTTTTCTGGAGATTGTCTGCCTGCAATTCTTCTGGAATCTGTCTGCCACCATCAGGTAACCAGGTCCAAAGCAACAGTTGTGACAGTGCAGGAGATCAGAGGATTGTGTACCAGACAAACTTTTTCCTTCTTTTTGCCCTCCTTAGAGTTACAGACTCGACATATGGAAGTTCTTCAGAGACAGCAAGAATCCCAGAGCATGTGATCATCTGTATGGCTTACCCAGAGTGCTTCCTGGGTATTTTCTGCATAGTCCTTCTGGAAACTATTTGGGGTTTACTAGGGTGGAAATGTGAGGTCCTGTCATGTTATAGTATAGGCATGTGCTTTGTGCACTGAACTTGCAAAATGATGTCAGAATAGTATAACTCATGCAGTGATGTCTGCAGACAGCCTGGAACAATAACCCAGGACAGTGCAGACCTTTAATTTTGGCGGAGGTTTTTTCACTATACTCTAAAGTATTCAAAAATAAGTTGTTCTTTTGATATGATATTGTAATTAACTCTGGTAAGCACTGATTGGGATTTTTTTTTTGGTGTAACCGTTTTTCCCTTGAGGATGTAAGTTCCTCTAAAACAAAGTGGTTTTGGTTCTTTTTTTCTTCTGCATAAACAGACTGAAAATAGTTGAATAACTTCTGATTGAGGGATTTCTTCTGCTTTCTCAGTGGTTACCTCATAGTAAAAATTATGTAAAAGACTAGAGATTGAACAAAATAGGATTATAAAGCTATATTCTAAACTTGTGACCTAAAACCTGGGTATGTTGGTCTTCTGAGGTGGGATAGACTAAGGAATGTTTGCCAACCCTTTCAGTGAAGAGTTTTTTCTAGTGTTCAATCTAATCCCCTTTCTTCCCACTCCTCAGTGCCACTTGAGGCTGTTTCCTCCATCCTGTCACTTTTTACTTGGGCAAAGACCCTGACACCTGAGCACTTGTATTTTGGAGAGGCTTCTCTAGACAACTGTGGGCTTCATTTGCTACAGAACAAACTTCAGAGCTGCAGAGCAGAAGTGAGGTGGGCTCCATGTGGTGTGTGAGGGAAAAGCTGCCTGGAGAAATCAGTGGATGCCTTTCCTCAAGACCAGTGCATTCCCAGTCACCTGGGAACTGAGCACAGTTTTACACAGGATTTTACTTCAGTGCCTGCATGGTAGCAGGTGTGTCCCTGGTGTCAGGTTGGTGCTTGGTGGGAGCTAATGTCTCCTTGTGTGCTGAGAGGCTGGGGAGAGAGGTGGTGGAGAAGCTGAAATGATGCAGCCACTGCTACTGTTGTGTGAGGTTTGGTGGGTGTTTTTGAAGAGGTTTTTTTTGTTTTGTTTGGTTTTTATGTGGAAATGCATGAGTACTAGGTCAGTATGAACCTGTGGAAGTGAGGTGGTGTGGAAGGTGAGCTGGGGCAGCCTCTGGAAAGTGAGGTGTATTCTTAGGAATGAACTGCCTAAGGAGGAGGGGGAGGCCTTGGCACATGGTCTGGAGGTGAGGGAGGTGTCTGGGACAGACAGTGGTGGTGTGGGCTTGGCCTGACAAGGCAGTGACAGGAGGAGCCCCCCCAGAGCAGTGCCCTGCCCTGAGAAGCCAGCCAGCATGGCCAGGTAGGTTGGTTTGCTGAGAAAGTGCCAGGCTGTGGTATGGCCATGAAGGGTAGCAGGATGAGTTGCAGCCAGCCATGGGGGGGGATGCAGGAAGAAAATTTCTCTGGAAGAGTTGTTCTCAGGGGACTGGGACTTACAAGACAGGTAGGCTGCATTTCAGCTGCAGCAGTATTTCAGTACTGAACTACTGTTTTCATTATTTTATCTGCTGTCAGGTGTCAAAGCCACCTGACAGTGAGGTTTGCCACACTGGTTCTTGCCAGCAGTGAGAGATGGATGAACAGAACCTCTGTGCCTGATGTGAGCACTGCAGTGCAGGGCTGCTGTTGTGGAAGGAGCCAGCAGGGAATGCAGAAACCACAGCACCTTTATCCTTAAGCGGCTTGGTTGCCTTTCCCATTAACTTCAGGATCAGTTTGAAACCAGTTGTTTATAAAACAATCTGTGAGGTTGCCAGAGTAGCCTTTTGAGTAGTTCCAAGTATTGGCAGTCTATCTGTTGCCTTATACACTCTCACCGCAGATGTTATGAAAACAATCTCCTGCCTCCTGTAACACCGAGATTGAACATTGGTTCTCAAGCTTGCTGCCTCTTCCTGGAGTCCCCAGCAGTTCCTGCTTTGGCTAATGAATACCAAAACTTGATGAGAAGGTTTGGCTGCAGGATGCTGTGGGGTCCAGTGTCTTGGCTGTAAGCAATCTCCTAACACTGGTGAGCTGTGAGCAGAAGTGGGAAGATGTCCTTCCAGGGACAGAGGTATGTCTGGGATTTAGAAACCTTCTCTTGCTTTCTCTTAGATTTCCCTCAGTATCCCTATGGTCATTAGTGAGGAGCTTGCACTTTGTTAGAGTAGTGAAGCTGGTTACACCAGCTTTTATGTGATGAGAAGATGCAGAGAGCACATCACAGTTCAGATGGCTATCATAAAATAAAGTTGGCAGTTTCATGCCTGGCTATAGTGGAAGCTAATTAGCTCAAGTCTCTCTCATCATAGCAAGGCAACAGCAGGATTATATTGTCTTCCTATTAGGCAATAGTCTTGCCTGACATGAAATGAGATGTCTGGCGATTCTCATAATTGCATACAGCTATTTACTCTTTACCACCACTCAATTGTCTCACTCTTTAATAGGTAGCAAAATTGTAATGAGATCTTCTTCTCTCCTCTTGAATTCCTCACAAGCCATGCTGAAGACTCCTATGCTCCAGTAGCAAAGGGGAGGGTAAAGCAGAGGTAGAGGAGAAAGCAGTCTCTTTGTCTCTACCCTGAAATCAGCTTGGTGGGAAAGGTTAGTCTGCTAGCTTCTGACATAATGATGGAATCTGCTGAGTAACTGCTTCATGCTCAGCCCTTTATTCTCCCAGAACAAGAGAACTGGGCTGGGATTAAGAGTTATCATTCTGTTCTGCCTTTCCTTGCCTAAAGGGCAAGAATAAAGGCTGGTTCCGAGAAGGACCATCGATATATATGTGCCAGTCAGGACAGCCTTAGGTGAGGCTAGGCTTGGAAAGCATTCAGGAGAGTTTGAGGACTAAAAGGAGTTTTGGAAATTTATCCAGGATTTGTAGTTTTAAGAGAAAGGTTGGTGAAGGTTTTGGTAAATGCATGAGGCTTGATGTAGCAAGTGGTTACTGGACTGGATTTAAAACTAAGATCAAGAAAAAAACTTTGGCATGATCTAAGGCTTCACTTCAGCCACAACCTGGTCTGACCTTGATGTGGAAATCACACCCCGAAAGCTTATATATAGGGTGCTGCAGAGTCATCAGCTGTAGATCTTGTCACCATTATCCTACAGTTTCAAGTTGAAACTGCTTTTCTGTGAGTCACACAATATATGAGTGCTGATTCTACTCCTTGGAAATCTAGAGTCAGGCTGTGTAATAAATCAGAAATATTTGATCCTGCCTTACTCCAATTATACAATTATATTTAATTTCAGTTTTCCATTGTCTAAAATGTCATTGCTTTGTCTTTTAGCAGTTTTTCTCCTTTCAGTGCTTTTTCTCCCTCCCTCACCTCCCACAACTCTAATCCTTCTTAAACTAGGGACTTGAAGAAAAAGGAGTGTGAAGGCAGTATTGTTAATAGGATAAAATATCCCATTTTATCCCATATTTAGTTGCCGACCTAGCAGCTTGAAACATTTTGATTTCGTAAAAATCCAGGGAGTGGAGCTCTTTGGCAGAAATTTATCTTTTCTCATTCCATGAAGGTTTCCAATTCCATTAGGCCTTGGAATGGAAAATGCACTTTGGAGGCCCTTGAGCAAGTTGCTTTGATAGGAAAAGGGCTCAAGTTCCTGTGATCTGTGTGTATGAGGATTTCTTTCTTGGAAGCAGTTCCTCAGACCCATGTTGCAGGATGCCTTGTCATCCTAGTGCTCTAATGCTCCTTTCCAAAATGCTCTGAGGGGGTTGTTTTGTTTAAGGGGAAGAGGAGGCAGAGAAGGGAGTTTCCCTTGTGCTTGCCAAGGTAAGAGGCAAACCTCTTCTGAAGCTACTGCCAGTCCTCATAACCCTCATCACCTGCTGTTACCAGAGAGTTTATGAACTTCCTCAAGGGCTCATTTCAAACTAAAGTGTCCATGTTCCTTCTAGAGCCTACTGCTTACCAGCTCCATCCCAAATTCACAGGCACAGGAGAGATTCTCAGAGCTTCTAACTCTTAGCCATAAGCTCTCAGCATACTACATTAAATGCTGCCACCAGCTTCAATCAGAGAATGCAGGGTGCCTCTCAGCAAGAGAAGATGAGGAGCTGGTTTAATTGGGACATTCGAAGATGGGGGCCTAATTAGGTAATTTTGTTCATCTTGCCTGGGGATAGTAGGAATCACTGCAAATAGCCAAGGGAAAGTGTTATGAGGACAGTTGAATATCTGCTGCATCTTCTTGTTCTTTCCTCTGCAGGCTGGGGCTGCTCAGACTGCTTTCAACTGATTTCAGGATTTTTTATCCTTTACAATTGCTGCTCCCATCACCCCTTCAGCAGCCTTGTTCTACTTGGCTATTTCCCGACTGGGAATGTGCATTCCCCATCTGTGATCCATAGTGGAGAGCAGCAAACCTCTGTTTGGGTCAGATACTTCATCTGAGGGTGAGGTGATTCCCAAACTTTTCTCATCCCAGAAAAACTCTGGTTATGTCATCTTCCAAAGAGGTAGAGAGCTATGCTTTCTTTTGTGATTTCGTCTTTCTGGCAAAAATCTGTGATCACATTTTTATGTAAAAGAAGCTGTATGTTTTTATTCATGTTGAAATGCCTACAGATTTTTCAGTGAAAATTAATAAAACCTGGAATTAAAAGAACAAAGGGGATGTGCACTGAATATTCTTTCTATTTTTCGGTAAATGAAAAATCTTCAAAAGGAATCTGTTGCACATTGCTCTTTGTGTCTAGAAAAAACAATTTCTTGTCTAGCCCCTGTATGTATGTAAAACACCTTGCCCTTTCCCCTCTCTAATGTTAAGATTTATAGGCTTCCTTTCCAACTGCTCGTCTTTCTTCCACTGAAGGAAAATAAAAACAGCAATAAATTTCCAAATTCAGTTGCCAAAACTAATTCATCATTTGAACATAGCCACCAGCTCTGATAAGATATGGACCTGCATCATTCAGCCTATTCCATGAATTTTTAGTTACTGCCCTTACTCCATTGGGAAAAAAGTTCAACTGAAGCCAAAAATTGGTGGGTCATTTTCCATCTAGCAGTTCCATATGTTATCTGCCAGGCCCCCATGTGACAGAGTTGTGGCTATTTGGGAGCACTGTTCTGTTATTCTGTATTTAGCTCCAGTCTCAGTACTGGGTATATAAAATTGAAATGTGTTTCTCCTTTCTTCTCCCTTTTCATTTATAGCTTTATAAAAGTCCCCAACCTATATCCCAAGGCCCACTAAATCTTTAGTGTCCTTTAAATCAAGTACACAAACATTTGTGATAAATAAAATAACACATTTATATGAACTATCTCATTCTCCTAATAGGTCTCCCTAAATTAACTTATGTCACCAGTAATGTGTTAGTGCATACATTTGTATTCCTGATTTTCTGTAATATCTTCTCAGGAATTTCAAAGATGCAAATCTCCAAGTCTATCAAACTTACATACTTATTTTTCTTAAATGTCTCTATGAAACATAGATGTATAACTTTAATTTTTAGAAGAATTGTATAAGCATGATAGAAGAATTGTGTCACATGGTAACCCTCTTGCTGTATTTTTTTTTTTTTTGCTAGAAAAATTTAGCTTCCTTATTTCTGATCTGACATGACCTGAATGGTATTCACTCTTCAGCAACCATCTATCTTGGCACACTTTGGATTTAACTAAGTGAAGAGACATTTTCTTTCATGCTCATAATGTTTCTGCGAAAATTGGTAAACTAATCCAGTGGTAGTGGGGAGAGAGACAGAAGTAGAGGCAAGACAGGAAGGAGCCCTAAAATTCAAAGAACCTTCTTTCAAAGCCAAGTGCTCCCCAAAGCACGCTTCATCTCTCTAACTTTGGGAGCCCACCTGGGGTGCCTAAACTGACAGCCTAGTCACAGCTGAAAACCTAATCTGAGCTGGGAGGTGAGCCTTCAGTGGCTGAGCCTCAGACCAGAGATCAGAGTCATTACTGCAGGGCCCCTGGTACCTCTGTGCCCCTTGTCTGTGGAGTCTAAGCATGGGTGACTCCACTACACTCACCACACACTGTTACCCTGCCCTTTGATTAATGTCAGACTTGGCAGGTTCTTCCAGGTTTCAGATCTTGAGTAAGATCTGGAATGTCTCTTGGGCTAAGCTTGTGGCAAACATATGTAGGGGTGTAGACCACATGTGTGGGGGTGATGGGGGAAAAAAATAGTGTGTGGAAACTTCTCTCTCTCCTCTCCACCCTCTTCGTCACCAATCCATTTCCATGGTTTAACATTTGTGATCTGAGGAATCTGTTCCACAGGCCCTATTTCTGGCTCATTCTGCAAGTTATTCTGTTTAACAGGCCTTGCCAAAAGTGGTTGATGATAGCATGAGGAGAAGTCTAATGGCTTTCAGCTACACTATTCGCATGAAACCCCTGCTACAGAGCAGACATTAAGTGAAATTACTGCTGAAACAGAGCGCTCTCATCTCTTTCAGTGAAACCTATTCTTACTGAGGTGTGATATCCTTCCCTCAGTGGCAGTGCATGCCATTAAACTGTTGAAAATCTACAGATCTTCCCAATTTACAGGATTATCTGGCAAATGGTTTTGCTTTGCTGAGTGTACTGGAGATAGGCTCTTTCCACTTCACTGAACTTCACTGATCTCAGGCTTCTAGTTTGGGGTGGGTTTGGGGTTTTTTTCTTTTTTTGGATTTGTTTTTTTCTCACTGTAGGTGGCTTGGATCTAGGCACCTCAGGTTAAGTGTTGCTCACATTGCCTGTGATGCCTGAAATGAGGTGAAAAAGTCTGTTTCCAGCACTATCAAAAAATGATTGCAAGGAGACTCCAGAATTTCTTGAGGAAAGCAGGCTGCTGGCAATGCTGGTTAAAACTGGGGAAATGTGTGAGAAGGTCATGAGAATTCATTACTGGGAAGCAGAAAGGTAGGAATGGGGACAAGGTCACATAAGCACTGCTAATGTCTCATATCCCTGGCTCCTGAAAGCTTAGGTGCTCCTACTGGAACTCCAATGGGCAGTTTCAGTGCCAATACCTGAGGTGGGAGTGGGCACCCTATGTCCAAGGAGAGCAATTCTGCTGCTCTGGTAGGGTCTAGATCTAATCTCCTCACTGCTGACCCATTAAAGGACAGAAAACTGGAGCTTTTATTCTGAGATCCTTACCAGACTGCAATTCTGATTAGCTGTGGCTGGGCAAGAATGCCAGGCTTCATTAGAAATTTCATCCTTTTGAAATTCCCCAGGAGCCAAGCAAGGATAAAAGAAGCATCTACCAAACAGGGGACAATAATGAGCATGTAGGCTGCTGGCAACAACAGGCTGAGTGAGGTACATCCTGGTGCTGCTCCCTAATATTCTCCATTAACAGCCCACAGGCATCCTGGGGAAGGAAATACAGCAGACCAAAGGCCAGGGAACAGACAAAACAGGAAAGGTACAAGCATTCAAGACCCCTTGCAAATGAATCTGATTTATTAAAATGTATCCCACCTTCAGTCAGAAGCTTTATCAGGTGCCCTCCTGACCCTTTGTCCTTCTGTCTCTTTGCTTTAAGCCTGTTGTCTAGCTGGGAGTTCTGCCTTGGCATTTGTAACCATGTCATTTTATCAAAATTGCTTGTTCTTTGACTAGATCCTTTTCTCATGGCTCTTCAATTTGAGCCAGCTGAATTTTGCTCGGTCTCCAGTAACTATTTCTTTTTCTGCTGTCAGTGAGTATGGGAATGGAGGAGTTTGCCTTCTTTTTGTCATTTCTCTAACTCCTTCCAAGCAGCTGGAATTTATTTTAATAAAGTTCATTTCAATGGAGCCTGGAGCCATAATACATGAGGCTGTGATCTCAGACAAGCTCATAAATTAAGAAGGGTCAGCTCTGGTCGCTGCATGCATAGGAGCCCTCCAAGGACACCCTTTGTGCTGCTCAGCCCGTGCCAAGGCTGCAGTGCCTGCCAGGCTGTGCCTGTCCAGGAGGCTGTCTCCTTTGGAATGCTGTCTCTGGCCACTGCCAAATGCTTCAGAGGGAGATACACGATCCCTGCATTTGGGTGGGTCGTTCTGAACTGATGTTAATATCCTTCTAGACCTTTGTGGCACAAAGCTGCTGGTCTGCTGTCTCCTGCGTGCAGGGGTAGCTGGGGGTACTGGGCTCTGGCTGCTCACACAGTGCCTGGGCCACTTGCTGACAGTCATACAAAAGGTGCTTCTGCAGGCTGCTCTGCTGCCAGCTCCACCCCAAGCCTCTCTGAAAGGCTTGAAGGGTGAAGGCACCACAGAGGTATCTTGACTTTGTGAGGGAAGGAGCCAACTTGAACATGCCCTTTGCAGTTTTCCCCCTGAAGCTAGGAAATAATAAATATGTATGTGTTTTTACATACAAAAGATATATAGTCATGTCAAAAAGACTCCAAAAGACACTGACCTCCACTGTTATGCTGCAGTAGTTCTGACTTCCCAGAAATTACAACTTATTTAAATAAGAAAGAACTTTTCTTGTTGAACTTGCAATTGTTGGTTCACATTATGTCTCCGACAGAAAGACTGAAACGCCTGTCTGCTTGCCTCCTCCGCTTATTAAATGCTTTTCTGTGTGTAAATCCCTATATTCAGCAATTATGTCACCTCTAAAACTTCTCTTCTGTAGGCTGAATTAATTGGATAGAATAAGCCTTACATTTGAAGTCTTGTTTTTCAATTCTTGTGGTCCCTACTACAGATAGCCCTGCTCGGCGATAAAGCCTGTGAGCTTTGATATCCAGCAGCGTGTTTTTAATTCAGATTACAATAAAATCCACTGATTAGCCGTAAAATAATCCTTTAGGCAACGCTTGACAGTGGTTTTTCTTCATCAGTGAACCTACTAATTTAACCTTTCCCCTCCCAAGTCAAGGAAACTCCCAAAAATACTAGGCATTTTTTCCTGATAACATTTAACGGCTTTTCTAATACCCTGATCTTGACTTAGTGTTTAAAACAACTATGAGACATGGTCTCTGTTTTCTGGAACAGCACAATGTGGAAAGAGAGGCCCTCAAAGAGCAGGAAGGCCTCCAGGTCAGGAACTTTCAAAAGCTGTCCTGTGACCTTCCCACTACAGAGGGATGTACCAAGCTCAGGAGAACCCTCTTCCCTTTTTTTATAGTCTCTGGTGGTGTTGAGTGAGATAGGACTATTTGTTTTCCTTCTCTTGTTTTTCTAGTCCCTTTTCCTCTTGCCATAGTGTGCTACTTCACCAGCCATGGAGTCAGAGTTTGCATAGAGATATTATTCACCAAAAGATTAAATTTGTACCACTGCTCTGCTTCCTACTTCTCTTTCTTGGTGCCTTTTCTTTTGCATAGTTTCAAGATTATCTCAAAACTTTGGAAGAAACAAGCTAGAATCAAACACTGTTTGAGCAGGCATTAGGTGGGTTTTTCCACTGACAAAATTGATAACATTTCTCATTTCTGACAAGAGATTAATTTTGTGACTCCCTTCAAGTTTTTTTCCTCAGCCTAAAAATCTGCTATCTGTCTGGAGTGCCGAGTGTTTCAGTTTTTATTGCTTTGAATGTGAAACACATCAATAACAGACAGGGAGATGCTAATCTCCGAGTCTCACTTGACTTTGAGTTTGTTTGGTGTCTGAATCTGAGTCTGCAAAGGGACTGTGACGAAACAGTGTTAATGCTTGTCACTAATTAGCTTCCTCACCTTCTCAGTGTCTGTCTGTGCCATCACCTGAGAATATTGCCTGCTTGGTGTCACAGGAGCGGCAGATACTCTGAATCTGGATACCAGTGCTGATGTACACTCCTGAAGTCCTGTCTGGACAATGACAAGGACTCAGCCAGATGGTTTTGCTTGAGAATGACTCGATATACTCTGCAAGGCTTTGTTTTATTTTCTTCCTGCAGCAAAGAAGATACTCTTCAGCTTCCAGCCTGCATTTAGTTATAATCTTTCCCAGGGTCAGTGTCCAGGGCGTATTGCAATATCTCTTGTATTTTGTGGTGTTGGTATCAGGAGGCTGTCCCTGATTTCAGGTGTGCTACAGGAGCTTTCTTAGTAGCTATTAGGTGTCCTGGATGAGTGTGCTGAAGTGGCAGAGACTGTTATGCTGCTTATAAGGTTGATGCAGGAGAAAGGTATACTGAGTTGAGTCAAACCAAATGGAGAGTGGGAGGAAGTTGACTCAGAGATTCTAAACATGCATCAAGAAGGAAACTTCACACATTTTTCTCTTTCTCTTTTGCAGAAACAAATAGGATTCTGTAATGACCTCAGATGTGTTGTGTGAATGGGTGTGGATGTGGGTGACTCCATGAGTGTCTCCATAACATGCTACAGATGTTTTTCTGTTTACTTACTTGTTCTGGACATTTTGTTCAGTTCAGCTTTGTATTGTTTTCCAGACTGTTATAAAATAACTCATCCTCAGGCACTGGGCACTAGTTGGTCGAGGTATAGCATCCGCTCATTTCACATTTACCACCTCCTGAGATTAGGAAGAGCTGCCTTCCTGCGCCAGAGTGCACCAACAGTCTCTGTGACACTCCCTGCCCCTAGCGAGGGCTTTGGCTGCCTGTGCCCAGGAGCAGGGCTGCTGTGTGCAGCTGTAACCTGGGGTGAGAAACAAGCTGTGTGAGATCTGTGTGGAGCCTTGGCAAGGTCCCCCCTGGAGAGGCCTGGGAGAGTGGTGAGAGGCACTGTTAAGCCCAGGCCCCTTGTCCTTGCTGCAGCTGTGTTGCAGATATGCCTGACTACGTTCCTACCCCCTGGTCCCTGACACGGTGACTGGAATTCACAGCCTGGCTTGAGAGCTGCCTTGCCTTTGTGGACTTGTGTGGCTACTGCTGGCCTGAGTCCAGCCCTGATGAGAGCCACTGGACACGCTCTGCTGCCTGCACTCGTGGGTGGGAGCACTGCCCTGCTGCCACCCTCAGCCCTTGCAGAGCAGCCCCACCTGCTGCTCTGACACCTTGCATCTGGCAAAGCTACAGCTGAGATATGCAGGGCATCCCAAGCTTGTACTAATAAAACCAACATCCCTCACCACAGTGTAGTTTTGGAATGCATCCAAGAGGTTAAAGGCTTCATTTGGAATACTGATCACCTCCTTTGCACTAAGGCAAGCTTTTTTTGGTGGTGTTCAAGCTTCCAGGCAAAGGAAAACCCTACATCAGAGATGGAGGGAGACATTGGAAAGACAAGATTGGCCTTTCATACGTAATATCACAACTTCAAAGTCCACTAGCTAGCACCAGTAGCACATGATTTATTTCAAAATAGTTCCACGTGATAAAGTATTTTGAGTGATCATATGTGCCTTTTGTGGGGATTGTTTAAATGTATTTGGTTTATGGAAAGTCAGATAACAGCAGTCCCAGCCTCAATGCATTAATGAGTGATGCAAACTGCGTAATAGGTACAGCATCTCCCATGCATTCACAGGGTTCTACACATAGAGTGCTTTAAAATAGAACCTCCTTATAGTTTTTATTTCCAAATCACACTGACAGCACTTCAGAGATCTAGCAGTTCATGTGAGAGAAGCCTTCCAGCAAAAAAAAGGGAATTGCTCTGGTTGTCTTTCATGTGAACTGGGCCAAACTTACCACAGCCTTTAGAAAAGTAGTTTTCAGCTGCTTCTGTTTTTCTGACCCAAGAGACTGAAAACAGAGAGTGAAACAAAAGCATCTTACAGGCCACTGGAGGAGATAGAAGGAGGCCATGTGAGGAGGGATTTTCTGGCTGTGATTCCCTTTTTTGCTTCCAAAGCCCTTGTCATATTCTGTATCCCACCTAATCCCCCAGATTCCAGTGCCAGCACCACTGGGGCAATCTGTGTGTCCTTTTCCAATCAGCAAATGGGGTAGCTTCCTACCTGGGGATGACTGACTCCTGCTGCTCAGAGATTCTCTTGACATTTCTCACCATACTGACTGAATGGACTTTGCTTGGAGTAACAGGCCCTGACTGATGAAGCAGGTAAGGAAGGAGGAATACAGCAAATGATCTGATTCCTGACTTTCCCACATGCAAGTATCCTAAACTGTGGGAAAAACTCATCCACACTTCTTGAAGCCTCCACAATCTCTTCTTTGTGTCCTCTTTCACAGCAGAACTGACAGGAACTAAGTGAGACAACAATCAGCCTGTATACTTAATTAGTGCAATTTCCCTCAAGTGGCTTGCTGCTTTTAGGCATAGATATAATCTGCTGTGCATGACATCCATATCATTGATATTTGGAATAAAAGGTGGGAAAATATCTCCTTTTTCTCTGTGCTATCTCATCCGTTCCTCATTGGTCACTGGGGATGTCTTCTACAGTCAAAACAGGACTGGGGGAAAGTACTGATGGGAGCTCAAAGGCACAACCTAATGAATCTTGCCAAAATAAGTACCTGAGGAAAGGCACAGAACTACTTCAGTCTCTGTGGCCCCCCTTCTATGCAGCAGAATCTGGGTGAGTGGTTCTGTGTGACTGCAATTTTAAGGTCCATGCCTGTATCTACAAGGAAGTTCTAAATACCAAGAACATAAACCTGGAAGAAGCTTGAAGTTCCATGCACATGTGGCAGGACCAGCAACTCAAGAAGCAGTTAGAAGTGCATCACTGAAGAAGAAAGTTTATTATGTAGTGAGTGTTGCATTTGTTTAACACTGCAAACAGACACATAGTATTTTCATTCATAGTATGAAATTGGGCACTTGAGCGGCCTCCCAGTTCCCCAAACCCACTGGTTTTACTGCATCCACACTGTTACAGACCCTCAGCTGTCCCCCTGGGCAGCAGAAGAAGTCAGCTGAGTGTGGACATGGATGTTCCCTTGCTGTGGCCTTGCAACACAGGACTAGGTATCAAAGGCCTTGGGTATTTCCTTGCTTTTCCCTGGCTCCTCTTGAAAAGCTGGCACCCACTGAGCTTTGCCCAATGACTGCAGTACAAAGCTATAATTTGTTTTCTGATAATCTCCTTCTTAGCCATTGGGACCATTTTAGAGTGGAGTTATCCACCTGTTCTCCATTATTCTACATGCCTCAAGAGAACTTGTATAGATAAGGCCTTGAGTCTTATCCACAACCTGGGATGTTCCTGCCCATGGCAGGGCGAGTGAGACTAGAGGATCCTTAGGGTCCATCCCAGCCTCTTAACACTCTATGATTCTATGATTGTTAAAATTATTTTTCCATGCCATATTCTGGTCCCTTTCTACAAGAAAATCACAACAAGCTTCGTCATCTTCGAGTCTAGGGGTCTGAGATCGAAGCAGCTGAGATTGATCCTGCTCCTATACATTAGCTCTTTTGACCAATGCTCAGGAGAGCCTATGTGGAGGGATAGAATGCAAGAAAATATAGTGCAGAAGGTAGTCTCACACCTGAGGAGTTGCAGCTGTACTAATCCCCAAAGATTAGGAACAGGCCTGCCCTTAATAGGCCACAGCTATGTCCAATAAGAAGATGAGTGCTACAAAAGAGTGAATTAACTGGGTGAGGGGAGAGTTGGAGTTTGTTGGTTGTGTTGTGAGGAGCTGCACATGAGAAATTGCTGGGAAGGTATGGGAGCTTTGCAATAAGATGACAACAAACCTAGTTCATACAGTTTAGCTGCATTTGGACATAGGAAGGTGAGGAGGTAGCTCAGCTCATCCTGACTCAAATGTGAGTGTAGTTTGTTATGATTCTACACATCCTGCTGCTACTGTCAGAAATGGCAAATTCTATAATATGGTGTCAATGGCTCCACTTCTTTTCTTATCTAGTACTAGCCACATTTCAAAAACATGGTTTCTTAAACTCTGCTTCCACTTCTCAATTACTGCCATTCCTGTTTCAGAGAGTAACCTGCGTTGTCATAAGGAGCTGTTGAAAACTCCAGGGGAAGATTAATCACAACATTAATTTAGAAACCAGTAAAATATGAGTGATAGTATTGCTTCCCCTGGGGCTGTGGAAGAGTTAACAGTTTGAAGACAGTCAAACACGGATTCTAAATGGGGCTGCAGTCCTTTCAGAATCAACTGTTCTTTTTTGATAGGTTTTGAATGGGAGGACTTAAAGAGGCTTCTAAGCAGCAATTTGGAGGGTAAGTATTAACTAATGGTTGATACTTTATTACAGTGCTAGAGGGCACTGTACTGTTGAAGGTACTGTTTATGGATCAAATATAATAGCTAGGAGCTAGACAGTTTAATGGCTTGAGATTCCTTTGCACGTTTTCTTAAAAAGACATGTTAATCCTGACAGTGTTGTAACTCATAATAATTGCACTCCCCCTGTCGCAGACACTCTCTCTGTTAAATTCTTTGTTGTCCTGACCCTGTGCACTCCTTTCTTCTGAAGGTGTGCAAGAAAATGCAAAGTGCTGCCATTCTGGATAGAAAAGCATTCTACATGCAGTTTGCACTGTTGCAAATGTCTGTATGTGATTCAGGCCACGTGAAGTCTGCATTTGCTTTTCTGAGTACAACTTGGGCAGCAGCCCTCCATGAAAATGGTTTTCTATCCAGTTAAATCAGCTTTGGAGTTGATAGATAAGGATGAAATGCACTTCTAACTGCTGTCAGTTCAGATAAACACAACTTAAAGCCCTTTTTACAGAATGTCACCGGTTGTCTTAGAACACTATCAGAAAGCTGGTGTCCATCTCTGTGACTCTAAACAATTCTCACCTTGTGCACTTCAGTGTTACGTGTTTCTCTGGGGAAAATTTGTGTCATCTCTGCTGCTGGACTTTTAAATTGAAAATAGGAAATAGTGACACTATCTGAAAATTCATACCTTGTCCACAAAGTTCTTTTTGAAAGTTTCGTTCATGCTTCTTTCCCTCTAAGATGTGTTTTCATAAACAAAACATTCATTCATTTGTCTAAAATATTAAAATAGTTTTGTTTTTAGATTAGCATTCAATTTCAAAATTAAACAGGAATATTCACTTTTTAAAGTTTGTCTGGCTTTTTCTCTTATTCTCACTTTTATTTTTTCTTACTAAAAACAGAAAAGAGGACGTTGAGGGTTTTACCTGCTTTTTAGAAATAGTTGCAGTTATCGAATTTCCTACAAGTATTTATTTTTTTATAAAGTTTTGAAAACCCAATTTCTAAGTTTTTACTTGGAAATTTATTTTAAAGTAACTTGACTAGTTCTCTTTCTGAACTTCAGTCAGTGTTATCGTGTAAGTTCTTCCTGTATAATCAAAACATGAGGAAAAGTATGTTATTGCTGTTTCTGGCCATCACCAAAAATATCAGTCGCAGACAGTGATATCATGACAGCAAAGCAAAACCTTGAATGATGAACAGTCTGTGCTTTTACATGGTTCCAAACAGAAATACACACAGTCAGCAGACCCGTGAAATCTACTGTCCAGAAGATTTGTGGCAATGGTTGGAGTGTCTTAGGAAAGAGTTTTCTGGCGGCAAGTGTGTTGTGGGTTTGGTCTTGGGTCACTGCCCAAGTGCACTGAAGGGACAGCATGAAACTGAAGGTCAGGGAGACCCAAAGCTGTGAGGGTAAGCACCAACAGGGCAGCTGTTCCTATACCAATATTAACTTTTATTGCCATTTTCTTTTACTGCAATTTTCTTTTTCTTTTCCAAATTGTGTGTATTAACTCGGAAGAAAGAAGATCACACTGAACACCTGAACTGTCTTCAGAAGCCTTTCCTACTTTCCATTTCAGAAAATGACTTCTTTCTTCACCTTGCATGGCTGTGCCTGGAAATCCCATCTTGCACGTTCCCATGAGCCTGTTTACCGTGCAATTTCTGCTTGGCAATGAACTGCTATTTTTTCTGCTTCCCCTCCCATCCCCTGCTCTTGTTCTAAGCAGCTGTGAGGTGGGCTGATCCTTCTCAGGAAAAAATCTAGCTGCTGGTCTGTCAAAGGAAGAGAATGGGCTCTCCACACTGCTCTGCATCCCATGGCCCTTTCTTCTTTCCTTTTCCCTTTCCCTTTTCCCATTCATCTCAGCTTACCTTTTTATTTCCCTGCTGCTGCCTTAGAAACGATGGTGCTCTCTCATTTTATTTTCTCCTCACCCATCTTTGTGAGTTGAAGACATCAGAATCACAAAGGAAATTTTTCCAAGTCCAAATAATTGTTTTGCGAATGACTGGTAATTTTTTACATATTGGGTTTTTCTAGGGAGATAATTTACAAATATGCTGGGTTTGGTTAAAATGGCAGCTCATATCAGAAAAGTGAGAAAGGCACCAGCATTGTCCGACATTTACCTGGAAGACAGACAAGGAACTTGAAGGTGGATTTACAACATTTCAGGAAGTTTCTTCCAAGTCCTATGCATCTCCCTCTCTAAATTACAAGAAATGTCAATGATTCCCACATATTAGAAAATGGTTTCCTTACTAGCTGTTGCACATCTGTGATTAGTTTATAAGGGTTTCATTTTGGTCCTAGCTCTTTATCCTACAGTACACTGAAGTGTTTGAGTTGTTTTGTTTTGTGACACTGCCAGTGGCTACAATCTTTATCCACAAAATCTTTCTTGTAGGAGTTCTCGCCATTGTGTTTTGCAGTGGATGGCACAGTCTTGGGTGCTACAAGAACTTGCAAAACTACAGGACTAAGACAAGGAAGATGAAGATTGATGCTCATTAGAAAGCCTCAGGTAACAGTGACTGCAAATGCTCATCATTAAGGGATGTGTGTTCCTGGATGTCTGGCTTACTCAGCCCCCTTACAGCACAGTTGTGTGCTCCTGGGTGCCATTTCAGTGCTATGATTTACCCTTTTCTCAAAATGTAGTTTAATAATGGGATGCTGGCCAGCACACAGGGAAGCAGGCTAATGGCTGAGAGCGGGAAATAGCCAATTAAAGGATCAAAGTCAAGGAAATTAAGCCTTGAGAGGAAAGGGCACAAATTAGGGTGGGGTTGGGAAGAGCAGGGCAGTAGTAGCCCTCAGGGGACACATCAGAGTAGGAAATGGGACCAAAATCAAAGCAGCTGAGGGCAAAATGCAACTGCTGTCCCTTGTAGGAATTGTCTTGGAAGGGAGAGAAGCAGCTCAGGAAGAAAGAAACGGAAAAACTGTGTAATATGTACCCCAATTTTGATAATTGTTTATCTCCTACACCCTCAGGGACACTCCTAGTGAGCTGGGCTGTGCACACAGGGCTTCCCATGTGGTTCAGCACCTGCATTAGGTGCCTGCAAGGTCCTGCTTCCCTTCTTGGCACTGCTCCACTTCCCCTTACTCTCCTTCCCGGCTGCTGGCGCCTGCATCCCTCCCTCACATGGTTCCTCTCTGTCATTTTGCCTCTGCTTTTGAAGTAATACTTACAAACGTCCTTACTGATATTCCCCTGCTTTTGACAAGCTAGTTCCTTCATTTTAAAGCCTTAACTATATGTAGATGTGACCCTACTAAACTAAACCAGCGATTTTCAACTTGGTTCAGCATGGCAGCGAGAACATTCCTACTTTGGACTAGAGGGAGGCTGCTGAAGCCAACATGAGGTGGCTTGAACAGCACTGAAATAGGACCTTCCAAAGAATGTGCTCATATTGTGCACAGAGTGAAGTTACCCGAGAGACACTTCTGTTGTAAAAGGTTTTTATGGAAAATTAGATGTTTACAAAACAGGGAAAGCACTGAAATATTTGTTTGGGTTGATTTTCCCCCCTGAATCATTTAAATGGCAATATGCAAAGCAAAGTAATTTTTCTTGTATGTCACACTGTTTCATTAAGGCACTAACAGAAGACACTTGATCTAGAAATTAAGATAAGTTGCTTCAATCAGTACTAAGTAGCAGGTGCCCTTAGTGATTAAATGTAATGGAGTATTTCCATTATTCTATTAAGCTTTATGTCAGCAGTTGTCATAGTTCCTCTCATGTACTGAATACTGTGAAAACACATTCAGAACAATATTTTGAGATCTTGGAATTAATGCTTTCTGAGAGTGTAGATAAATAGGATTTTCTTTGCATGTAAAATTTACAAAATTTTTGTTGGATCTACAGCAGATTAAAAATCAGAAACCAAAATATTTTCTTTTCCTGTGAAGGATGAAGTATTAGGTTTAACAATACAGTATATTTCTGAGACAGTGTAGGGGTTGTTTTGCTTCTTTATTTACTATATTATTTGTGAAGAGCACAGAAGTGCCTTTCTCTGAGGAGTGTGCTCTGTACCTGTCTCAGGGTAGTGTGCTCTTTCCCCGCTCTTTGGTGCTTCTCACTTGTATGGAGGGTGGTGGGGATAAAACTAAACCTATTACACAGCAAGATAGTCTCTTACTTAGGTTGGAAAAGACCTCTAAGACTACCAAGTTCAACCCAGTCCTGCCAAATCTACCATTAAGCCATGTCCTTTAGTGCCACACCTGCTAAATGCCTCTAGGGATGGAAACTCAGCCACTTTTCTGGGCAGCCTGTTCCAGTGCTTGATAACTCATCTGGGAAGACATTTTTCTTGTTATCCAATCTAATCCAAGTACAGGGAGACAATCACTGCCCTGGTCCTGCTGGCCACACTGTTGCTGATCCAGGCCAGGATGCCATTGGCCTTCCTGGCCACCTGGGCACTGCTGGCTCACGCTCAGCTGCTGTCAGCCAGCTTCCTAGGCCCTGCTCTGCTGGGCAGCCTTCCAGCCCCACTTTCCCCAGCCTGTAGCGCTGCTTGGGGTTGTTGTGACCCAAGGGCAGGACCTGACACTGGGCCTTGTTGAGCTGCACACACTTGGCCTCAGTCTGTGGATCCAGCCTACCCTGATCTCTCTGCAGAGAGATCTCTCCTCTGGCAGATCAACATTCCCACACAGCTTGGTGTGATTTGTGAACCAAGGGTACGCTCAATGCCTTTATCCAGGTTGTTGATAAAGGCATTAAACAGGACTGGTCTCACCACTGAGCCCTGGGAACACAACTGTGACTGGCTACCAGATGGATGTAACTGCAGGCATCACCTCTCTATGGGCCTGGCCATCCAAAGAGGTTTGTACCCAGTGACCAGTGCACCCATCCAAGCCAGAAGCAGCCCATTTCTCCAGGAAAATCCTATGGGAAATGGTGTCAAAGGCTTTACTGAAGTCCAGGCAGACAACATCCACAGCCTTTCCCTCTCTTTTTAGATGGTCACCTTTGAAGACCAAGTAAGTCAAACAGGACCTGCCTTAGAGCAGCAGATACAGAAAGAGGGAAGCAATAGAAAAAATACTGATGATTAGGTCAGTACCCTGGGCTTTTAGCTGCCATTTAAATTTAAATAAGTGCTGCAATGAAGTAAATAGGCCAACTGGGTCTACAGAGTTCTTTGGTGATGTGCAGCCTGAGACATTCATAGCAACATGTCTTTGCAAATGCCTGTGGTGTGGCTTCTTGTGGCCAGCCACTGGGAATGAGTGGCCTCACACACACTCCTCTGTAATGTATTGTGTGGAACAAAATGCAGCTGTAAACAATACCGCGAGCTGGGTTGTTGAGGTAACACCAAGGGGGCTCATACCTGGTGCACTGATCTCCCTCAGCCCCCTGAGTCACATAATGTCTATATTTGATACTGACAATGTCTTTTCAGAAGACATATTATATTACAGAACCTGACAACTGTACAATTCCAAGTCTGACCATCTTGTGAGTTAATAATGGACTTTTTTTTTCTCAAAGTAACAGGAAGGGAGGCATAGACAATAACTTATCTACTTAATTGAAGTCTGAGGAGTTCTGGTTTTATTTCTGTCAGCACAATCCCAGGGAAGTCAATCATATGGAACCAAGTGTGCAATTTAATTCTAAAGCATTTGTTATATTCAGGATGCCTGTGTCCACATGGGGTGGGATCCTACTAATTCAAACTGAAACAATTTAATTTCTTTCTCAGCTGAACTTTTACTGATTTAAAAAGCCATATTTTTCCAGACAACTGGTGCAAGACAGGTGAGGTAGCAGTTGTGTAGGAAACAGGGGTGGGATACATACACTCCCACACCCCCCTTGAGAAGCAGGGGAGAAGGGGGAAAGGCTTGTGATAAGACATGAAACTCATTTTGATTCATCTGCTATCAAAACAGTAATGTGATTCTGTTAATTTAGATAAATATCTAAGGGCCTGGTTCTATTCTGGCTTACATCAACTGTTTATTATACTAATGTGTAATACATATACGTGGCCAATTCTGAGATAACAGCTGTAGTTCAGTGTCCTTTCTGGCTGAATTAATGTTTAGAGAGAAACATGCATTTTCTCAGAAATGTTACTGAAAGAAAGAAATCCACAGGCCAGGGAAAATGGAATTTTTTTTTAAAATGTGTCTCATATCTCCAGCTAGGTCCATGCTGACTGAATTCAGGTGGACTGATGGGATCCTAACTGCCGTTCCACATATTCAGAACAAAAAAGCAAATTCAGCAGTCATTTGATGGCAGGAATAAGTTCATATTCCCTTTCCCATACTCCCTCTGAGAAGGCTGGTCCTCTGTCAAGAAATGCCTGACTCGGTTAAATAATTCCCTGGCTGTGGTCAGGACAGAGATCATTGACTGAAATATAGATACCTAAACTGCTGGTTTTGCATGGGATTATCTTGCATCAGCTGAAGGACTTTGATTTTTTCTTTCTTGAAACTCCAGTAAGTTCCTCTGGATTCATTATTCTGGCTTGCCAATGTGCCTTTGAATAATAACCCTGTTCTGTAACACTGAAATTTGGTACCATCCACAAACTTGCTGAGGTGCATTCTGTCCCAAAGTCCATCTTATTAACACAGACAACACCTGACATCAAAAAATATTGTTCTCCATATTGATCCCTAGGGACAACCAGTCACCAGGCACAACCTTTTGAGCCCAGACGTTCCTTCTGTTTTTCTCTTCATAGTCTACCTATTCAAACAAAATGTCCTCAGTTTGACTATGAGGATACCATGGAGACAATGTCAAAGATATTTTTGTACTTAAGCTAAAACAGTATTTACCACTGTCCTCTCATCCACAAGTAAAGCATACAATTTGCTAAAATAGCGGTCCATTCATAACAAAATCCAGTCCTTGGGGAGAAGCAGGGCCGAGCATGTTCCCAGTGTTCCCTGGCTTCTGCCTTCCCTCCAGAGGTCTCCCATGTATGAGATCAGTTCCAGTACATAACTTCATTCTTCCAGTGCCCAAAGCCTTACATGAGTTTCCCATGCAGAACTCAGCTTCCTCATGCTTTCCTTCTCTTATTAGCAGGAAGGAAGGATGCCAAGAACATGGCAACGTGTGTCCCAGACCACAGTCACATGTAGGAAGTTTGCTTTTGGCCTCACTTGATAGCATTTTGTTTCCTTTGAGTCTCTGTGCATAAAGTGAAGATGATAATGTTTCAGTGAGCAAAGCATAAATGCTCTGTGTCAACCTGATAATCTCATCTTATTTTGTACACTCAGCTAGGGATGTTTCTGTCCCTCCCTCCCTCCCTTTGTCTCCTAGCATCCTGCTAAGTGTCTCTCCCATTTTTCTCTAATGTACTAATCAGTGTGATCTTTACAGAACACATTCAATTATCATTATTGCTAAGGTGTCTGGATGTGCTGATGAAGTTCATGATGCTGCTATAGCAGGTTGTATCCAAGTGTGCTTTACCCAGAGGTTTTTTACCTAAGACAAAATCAGAGCAGTGAAGCAATTTGCACAATATTGTTTAAATCAGGTGCAGAACCAGGATCCACGGATTTAAAATCTGTTTGATCACCTGCAAGATCACAGTTACTGTAAATCCATGTGGTGGTTGTCCACATGCCTGGGTTGCTTGTCCAGGTGACAGAATGTTTTTTATATTCCTTTAATCCTATATCCATGCCCCAAAGTTATTCAGCTCTTCCCAACACCTTCCAAACATAAGGTGATATAATTCACCTCAGAAGAGCACAGGACTTGTGTAAATAAATCTTAATCCCTGTTCTTCCAGCAATTTCTAGAACTCCAGTCCTATGCATAGAGTTTGACCTCTGAGTGCTTTTGTTTGCCTTCTCAGTCTCCTGTGCTGTGATTCAATGCCATGAATCCCCATGCTATAAATACCATATTCATCCTCTGATCTCAGGAAAAGCTGATGCTGAAAATGTATGGATTCTCTGGTGTTTGGCAGACCAATTCCTCCACTACCTGTAGAAGAATGACTTCTCTTGTTGGTCTTGCCAGTACATTTTTCTTCCCTTCCAAAATTTAAATTGCTATATTGTGCCAAAATTTCTTTCAAGTAAAATTGAAAATATTCATGGTACAGTGTGATGAATCACCAGAGCTTTTTGCTAAGGTGTGCCCTCTGGATATCTTCCTATAATCCCTACAAAATCAGCCTTGATGTGGCAATAAATGCAGCCTGCATTCAGCCACTGAACTAGTGTCCATGGAACCCTGAGTAAGGGGAGCTGGAGTGCTGGTGCTGGATGTTTACCCTGAGTTATGGGTTTGGCTTCTGTAAGACCTGGAGGTGGATCCTGGCTGAAGAAAAAAAAAAGACCCAAGAACATGTCTCTGCTGCTACCACAACCTTGATGATCAGGAAAACAAAAGCAAGCAGGAGACCAGGCTGGCCTTGAAATGCTGAGCAGGGCTTTTGGAAGGAAAGGAGAGGATAAGGTGCTTGGGTTGTTTAAACAGCTGCAATGAATCAGCAGCTCTCTTTCCCCAGTCCTCCCCTTGCTGCACAGCAGCCCCTGGTATGCCAAGGAAAACAAAGCAATCCCAAAAAGTGCAATCTACCACAGCACAGCCGAATCACACTGTGGGACACAGCCAGCCCTGAAACTAGAGAGTAAGAGAAGAGATGTTTTCAGATGGGGCCTAACAAGAACTGCAAAGACTTGTTGCAGGAGCAAAGGAGAACAGGAGGAAGAATGGAGAGGAAAACACTGAAAAGGAAAGGGCCAAACTTGGCTTTGCTGTAAGCAGAGCCAGCTGGGCTAATCACAATGAAAGTTCCTTTCAGCTGTGGCAGGGTGAGAGATGTGCTGCTGCTGCCACCTGTAACTCATGGTTCCTGCCATAGCTGGTCAGCACCACCAGCTAAAAAAGCTGCTGCTAACCAGCAGGGCAGCTTCTTTGTCCTGAGTCTGAACAGCTCTCTGGGACCTTAGAGCCTGTGGAACCATATCCAGGCCACAGCCAGAAGGGTTGAGACCTTGTAAGAACCACATTTGTTACAGAGAGAGCTCGGGGGCTGCTGTCACACGTGGATCAAAGCAGTGTTTTCAGGACAATCCCCAATGAGAGGGTCCATAGGAAATCTGCATGAGAAGCAGGTGAGTGAAAGTTGCTCCCACTTAATGCAGCAGCAGCAGCACTCGGGTTATTGTGCAAGGCATCCAATCCTCACCTGCCCCTGCAGCCGCGGGCTGGGCTCTCTGCCTGGCTGGGGCTGTTCGGCCAGTGCCCATTTAAGGATAGTTACTGCGGAGTGCAGCCACTGACTTAGTAATTGCTCAGCTGTTGCTGTAATGGTCTCTCTGAGGATTCAGCCCAGCAACGGTAATGATACAGCTGGCCTGGCTTGCCTGATGGGATCATTTCCACTTTATTATAACTGTGATTTTCAGCTCAATAATTCCAGAGTATTTTTAGACCTTTTGAGATGAAAAAAAAATCTGCTGAATTTGCAATGTTGACTTTTTTTTTGTTTGTTTGTTTATTTTGCTTTGTTTTTTGTTCCTCTTAACTAGTGACCAGAAGAAAAATAATTTTCCAAGGAAAGTCAGGCAGGGACTGCCCACTTGAGCTTTCTATCTGCTCCCTTTCCCAAAACCAAGGGAACTCTCAGTAAGCTGTGGAAAGAGGTCAGTGGAAGGGGTCAGTATGTTTTTTGGGATGAACTGGAGGGCCAAGGCATAAAATGAAGAGGATTTTCAGCCAAGACTACCTTCCATTCTGTTGTGTTATGGAAAAAAATCTTTGGAGAGAAGTGAGGTGAACTTCACTTGTCTATTTAAAATTAGACCGTAAGAATCTCTGACCAGGAAACCTCAGCAGACAACAGAGTCCTAATTGTCAGCACCAGCACCCATCCTTGTCAGCCTCCAGTTGCTAGAATCACAATAGCTGTGTCCTTCCTCCAGGCCATTTGTGTCCCATGAGCCCCCAAAAGCAAAAGTGAGCTGTTGTCCTTTGGCAGCTCCCAGGGACACTTCTTCCTTCTGGCACACACCAGGGTACCACAGCTCTAAATTGTTTTTCTTGCACCTGCTTGATGTGGGATAAAGCCATGCCCTGTTACACCTCGGGGAGGGGGGTACAACTGTGAAAGCTGCTTCTCCTTTGTTATGCATGGGTCGGCAAGGGATATCCTATCAATTGTCATTTCTGTGAACGTCTGCTTCATGTTCTGGTATTAAAGCTCAGAGCCTCAGGCATTTATTGGATTTTGTTTAAATGCTTTATTGGATTTTATGAACCTCTGATACACCAGACAGAGCATAGGAGACATGTCGTGGTGCTATCCACAATAACCAATTAAAATCCCAGCCATGTTTTAACTCCATTTTCAGTAAACTATGGAGACACAACCCTCTTCTCTATAGGGTGAACAGAGATCTCATTAACTACATTTAATTGAGAGTGGCAGCTAGTGGATTTTATACGTTAGGGAGCACTTCTGTAGACATTGCATCTTTCAAATGCATACACTGAAAAATTATAATGAATCCCATGATCGATACAGAATCATCTTTCTTGTTTCCAATGTGGTTTCAGTTCCAAGGTTACTTGAATAGATGAGTTTCAGTTAATAAAATTCACATTTTCTTCACCTTACAATATTTTTTACAAACTGACTCCAATTCCTTTCTTTTGGCATCATCTTTTATCAGCTGAGCCTTCAAAATAACTGAAAAAAATTTGTCTTTCTCATCTGCTTCATTTTGAGTATTTCAAAGCTCTCAGGATCTGCAGATAAGATTCTTTTTAAGTGTCTGATATGTATGATATTGTGTCTGTGTTAAAGAAAGATTAAGGGAAAGTGAGGTTAGGTGTTTCCCACTGTGGCACACACAAGGGCAGTGGTTAAGCTGTAAACTGAGATGTGAAGCCCCAGGACTTGAGTACAGCACTAATAAGGACTTGTCTTTCCTACATAATTCATTAGAGATTCCAGAGAAGGTGTGTGTTTCTTCACGTTATTGAGTGAGAGAACACAGCAAGAATGTCATTTGAGGTCAGTGATCCACTGACTGCAAAGAAAAAGTTGCAGAGAGAGCAGCCATATGGCATATGTGCTTATGTGGAGACTTTCACACACCCCATACACCCACTGACTTGCCTTCCCCTACCTTAATGTGACTCAGCCACAGTAATTCCTTGTGCCACCTTCCCTTGAAAACTGTATGAGTGGGAAACAATGCAAAAAGAGAGTGTATTAAAGACTGTTTGAGATGGTGCAGCCTTTCTTCAATGGACTGTGCTGACCCACTTAATTCAGTGAGAGGCAATCATTGCTTCGGTCATTTCATGCATGGTCTTTAGAGAATCGTTCACCACTGTAGGTCAGCTTCATCCTGTGGGTTATCTCTTCTTATGGATGTTAATTCCCTTTTGAGTGTGATAGCTTTGTAAAGGTAGTTGCACACTTCCTTCAGGACTTTCTAAGTCCCATTTTGATGTATGTGCAGAGTTTCTTAAACATCTGCTTTTTGACTGAAATGCTTCAGGCTTGGTGTCTGTTTGAAGCTTAATTGTTTTGGAAAGTTTGAAGAAATTCGTTTCTTCTGGTCTTTTTTGTTGTTGTTTTTGGTTTTGGGTTTTTTAGGTCATGAGAAAATGAATGTCTGCTTGAGAGTCTAGTAATAAGTAATAACAGTATTCCACTGGGGACGTGCAGGTAGCAGATTCCCTCTAGCAGGGGAAGGATTGGGAGCAGGAGAGCCAAATTGCTTCTTCTACCTCTCTGCCTGGTCTTCTGTGTCCTCACTGACTTCCCACCTCAGAGCAGTGACAGGAGGTGCATTTTGTGCTTAGGAAAGCTGGGGCCAGAGAGGCTCCCTGGCAGCAGAGAGGTGTGAAGTAGCTGCCAGGCTCTCATGCCTCAGCTCAGTGACTAGTTGTTCGTATAGCTTTGCCTTTCCCAGTGATCTTCCCCGTGTCCTGTGTTCCTCATGTGGTTTCCATTAAGGTCAGGGTGTGGGGGAAGGGAAGCATGTGAATTACTGCAGTGTTTACTCTCACTTATCATTCCAAAGCTCGGAGTGCTCTGAGCTACAGGGGCTGCACAGGCAATGCACAGAGGCAGTGTTTGGGTGTTAACTGCACCGACTGAAAGGCAGGAATCTGCCTCTTCCATCCCTTCAAAAGGCCCCAACCATCTCATTTCTTACTGCAAGCTGCACAGCAATGACTCTAAGGTGCTTGAGGACCAGATCCTCCATCCACCTGCAGGGAACATGACAAGCTGAACAAATAATAAGTAAGGGTACAATTTCCAGATGGGAGGAATTGAGGCGGACAGCAGAACTGGCATGAGCTCATCCAAAGCAGCTCTGATCTCCCTGTCTCCCCTTTGTGTGCTCTCTGGGGCTGGCCTAAGGACCAAACTGTTCAGTGGATTTCTTCCTGAGAGATGAATTTTCTAGTAATCATGGAATCGCTCAGAGTATCTCAGTTGTCACTTGGCCCCATCTTTTGCACAGTATTAACAACGTCTTTCAAGCCTTTACTTCTTACAACACTCACTTAAAATTACTTTCAGGTAGCTCAAGTAGATTTTCTTTCCCCTCCTTTTCCCTTTCTCCTTTCTATGGGTGAGCATTCCTTGCCTTTAATGCCCGTGGTGTGTGTCACTGGCAGAGTAAATTGGCAACTGGCACTGTGGGGCTGCCGATCAGTCAGTACCTTTGTGTTGGAGGTGGGAGGATAGTCAGTCCTCTCTTGGGATGAAGTCTGATGCTCCTCTTCTTAGATGTGATTCCCAACGGTGTGCCTCTCCAGGTATTTTGAATACTCTTATTGAGCAGAGTTGAGACTGGAAAGGGTGCTGGATATAGGTCAGAGATGCAGAGCAGCTTGATACTGACAGATGTTAAGAACACAAAAACTTAAAAGGGAGATGGTTTTAGCCTGGCAGACCCAGGTTAGATCCTGGCCTAGACAAAATCCCCATCCTCCTCATGTTTAGTCTTTACTTTGATGGTAGAAAGGGCAGCATAATATGTATGAAGCAATTTTCTTTCTGTTACCTGGAGAAGTTTCTTTTTGGGGGAGGTTCAACAACTTGCAGGAAAGAAAAAACTGCCCAATGTAAAGATGGCAACAAGGAGGGAAAAGTAGATTAACTGGGAGCTTTTCCCTTTGCCAGAGACACCTGAAGAAGTGGTGCAGTCTCTGTGTATGGTACAAGCCTCTGTAACACAGAGGGATTGTTCCTAAAGAGTGAATTGTGCCTCCCTCCTGCCTTCTTGGGCAAAGGTTACCATGGAGCATTTCAGAAACTGGACTATCTCTGCCCAGGCCAGGAAGAGGGAACAAAAATCAAGGAATGGAAGGCAGAAAAAGTCAATTTGTAGTATCTGTACAGACTAGAAATGAGCCATGAGGCAGACACAGCTCCAGTGGTAGCCTATGTATCGACTGTTTTATATAGTTAACTTCACCTTGTGGTGGCAGGAATATCCTGACATTTCCTTTGGAACAGTTATGGAAGTCTTCACACTCTAGGGCTAGAGTGATGCAGTGTTCTTTGTACAAAGATTAACATAGAAGCTATTCACAAAAATGGCAGCAAGCCCGGAGCAAATTGGTGCTCTGGGTCTGGAGTGCATCTGGGACTTGGCACACCAGTGCTTGTACCCGTGAGGCTGCTGTGTGCCAGGGTACCACTGAGGTGGGGTCACAAGTGGCTGCATCACTGGGACTACATTGTACCTGTAGGTGGCAAAGCCAGCTGCAAGCTGAAATGAACTGTCAGTGCTTTCAGCCTATTCATGGTGCTGGTTTCCAACTGGACTGATTTCGTGTTCTTAACATTTTCTGCAGAACTATGATTCTCTGTGCAATAGCACCCACATGTCTTTTATGTTCTGTGAAAATGACTGTATGTGTAAAAAACAATCAGCTGTAAATAACTTTAGCTGTGAAGGAATGCAGGTGGGTCTCCAACAGGCAGAAAGGACAGTACAAGCTACTGGAGGGATAGAAGCCAGGATGTTTAGGTCTCAGATTCAGATCTGATTCTGCTATTTCTCTGGTTTTTTTCAAGTAAAGATGCTTGCATGCGTCTCTAATAGTTGTAGAACATCAGTCATACAAAAAAAATTATTGCTAAAATTACATTGTTCAGTGAAAATCTGGTTTTAGTTAACATTATAGCTCTGCAAAGCAATCTAATAAAAAAAACTAATAGTCACATTGGGCTAGTGATGCCTGGCTTTCTGCAATTCTCTCAAAATTGACAAGGTTCTCTGATGTGTGATAACAGGTAAGTAGCTTTCAAAGGTGTTCTCATGGTGGGAGCATTTATAACAGTGTTCTCTCCCTCAGAGTCTCTGGTATCTCCTAAGTCCCAAGCTCACACTGCAATTTTATTCAGCACAGGATAGATGCACTTGGCAGGGTTTCTCTCCTACACCCAGACACTGATTTTTTTTTTCTGAACTTCCATAAGCTGCATAGCGTAGGGACAAAACCCCCTCTTCAATTTGGCTTAAACTAGCCAGCAGAATCAAAGTTTTGCTGGGATGGTAAATGGACAAAAGGATAACTGTGTTTCTTAATCCTTGTTTCCTTAGTAAACCAGGCTAAAAACAACTTTGAATGAAAAATTCCAGCCAGCTCCAGTCACTACTTGGCAGACCATCAAAAGCTGTTCTGCTGTAGAGAAACAGGACTTCATGGCTTCATGAAGCTTAAAGAATACACTGAAGCCATCACTGTTGTATAGACTATATTGTCTCAGATTCACATTTTTCAGGGTCACCAACAGTAGAATAAAAAGACAATAGCTGATAACAGGTTTTTTTTTCTGGGAATATTTCTGAGTCTTTATTAGTGTGCTGGCTTGAAGGTGGGAGGGGATGAAGGGTGCAATTTTATTGTTTTTAATATTCCTGGACACATAGGAAGACACCTGCAATTTGTTAGCAAGTCAGTAAAGGTAGACTAGAAGTTTTGACCTTTTCAGTAACGTTAGGAATGAAACCCATAACTAAGCACAGCTTATGGAGAGGATGTGGTGATGGTTTGTCATGGACTGGGCCTGTGCCTTTCAGTATGAGATTCTGCAGAGAGTCCAAATTCCCCACAAGGCAGCAAAGCCTTGTGTGTGTCTCATACACGATGCATTTTCCTCTCGCATCTCCCTATGACGATTTGCTTGGTAAAGGAGAATCTCAGGGATGAGACGTTTGCTTGCAGGTCCAAGCTTTTGTAGGAAAGAGCTGCTTGCACATCATTAGTTTGTGGTGAGCTGAGTGAGCTAAGCCTCATGGTATCCCAGTCCTTGTCCAGGAACCACTTGATACAAAGATGGGATCATTTTGTTATTCACCAAAGCTTTTTGTATGTCTTCTTGCAAGTGAAGGAAGACTCCGTGCCCTGTAAGGGACAGTGTGGCACTACCCCAAGCCTAGGCACCCTGACTAAACACTGATTTGGCCAGGAGGGTCCGAGGTGGCTGTTTCACAGAGTGTGTGGCAGCCTCTTCCCAGCACCTCTGAGCAGCCCCAGACAGGTAGACCGCAGGCAAACAGGACTCTAACAGGGATGGAAGATTGGTGGCTTGTAGAGAATCAATTACATGCACTCATAGTTGCTATTTGCAGGGGGTAGGCATGCTTGGAAAGATCCTACAACATATTCCTGTTTAAGAAGAATAGAAAGGCTTTATACTGAGCTGATTCTGGCAGGCCTTTGATTTCTGAAGGAAACACTTCACTAAGTCTTTTGTCTGTGGTGGCTGCTGGAATTTTCAAGGATAGTGAACCTTTCAGTGAATTTAGAGATCATCATTATAAGACATAGATCTGTAGAGCATACTTTGCTATACAAAATATATACAATGTGTAAACAGATGCCAGGCAGGTTTCTCACAACCCGACCTTCATCACCACAAGCTGCTCAGGAGTTTGTGAGACCCTTGTCAGGTGCTGAAAGCTGAATCAACTGTTCTAGGGCACTCAAAGTTTGTGAGATTTTCCAGCGTGTTTTAGTGGTAGTTTTTTAAGCTCTTAAGTTTTTAAAGCTTTTTATAGAACTGGGAAATCTATCCACGTTTTTTTGTTTAAAGGTCTTCTACCTGCCTATTTCATGCAGTAATACTAAGACTTCAGTTATCCTGGGAGGAAATGCTAACTATTTTATTCATTCCTTTTTTGGAAGAAATGCACCCTCACTGGAATTCAGTCTATATGCAATTTCTCTGAATCATGATTTGAGAATTTTCTTGTGTGAGGTTCCTCTATTATAAGTTTGCTTCAAAAAGAAATGAGGATTAAATATCGCCAGGGAGAATTAAAGACTTTGAACAGAGTTAAATATCATGTTTCTCTACATTTCCAAAATGTTCCTGAAAGCATTTCAAGCCTTTCAAATGCAACTTTAATATGTCAGTCCAGGAGAAACAGTAGTTAGGTCATGAGGTGTTTTACACATTGTTGAAAGCAAAGGAAAGGTGTCTTTCTCTGGGTTTTAGAGACTTTGCACATGGGCTGAATTCACCAGCCATTAGAAACTGAAGTTTTAAGCCTCCTGTTTCTAAACCTAAGATGTAACGAAAATTCAGCAGACAGGGAGATAGTGGAAGTGTGAAATAGCATTTCACCTCTGCAGCTTTGGGATTAGGGTTTGACAAGTTCATGGCAGGAGCTTGTTTATCTGATCCTCTCAAAGTGTCCTGCTGCTGCAGACTCCCCCACAGACACTCACGCTGTTTTGCTACAGTCAGTAACTTTCAGTCCACTGAGACTTCGGGCTGGAACAGAAACAAAAGAGCTCAGGACTGGATCTGAAACGAGCCAAGACAGGTCTGGGGTGCAGGAAGTCCAGTCCAAGGGCAGGGTCAGCCTGTGTGCCCTGGCTGAGCTGAGGCACAGGGTGCAGTGGGCTCTGAACTGGAGCAGTGAAAGCTGTAAGGACCCAAGCTGAGCTCCACAGCAGAGCCAGTCTCTGTCTCAGCTGGTTTCAGACCACACTGAAACCACCCTTTCCTTTCATTCATTTGCAATGATGCAAGGTTTTGAATGTGAGTGCAGGGTGCCCCAGCTCCTGGATAGACTTACAGCAGACAGTGGCTCAACCTCTGCATGTGATTTACAGTATTCTGGGCCAAGAAACAGCTGGTTTGCTGCTTGGATGTTAATCTGACGTCTTGGTCATCTGAGGGTTTTGTGTGTGGTTGCCTGCAAGGCTCAGTCTTTAAACTATGGCCACAGCTTGTGCAGCCACTGCCTTCTTTTCTTGGTTCAGTTCCCTGCTGCTTCCTCCAAGCCTCCCTCAGCCATCCTGTGATGGACACCACATGCAATCTCATTGCTCTCAACCTTTTTTGCTCCATTAGAATAAATATGCCTCTAAAGGCACTTCCTTCAGAGGAGCCTTCTCTGCAGTTGCCCTCAGCACTTGCAAAGTCTTCCCTCCTCACACAGGACTTCCTTTTCTATAATTTCCTTTATTTGGGGGAACAGCTGGAAACTCCAGCTGTTTCCCTCCATGAGCACTTTGGGAAGTGAGGTGATAACCTCAGCCCTTCTTGAGCCTTGAGGTTAGCTGGGGGAGGATTGCAGGTTAAATTAACAGTCTGCAAAATATTTGAGGTTAAGGGCAGAGAGGTTGAGAACCAGTGAAATTTTCCATCTCACCTGGGCTGCGTCCCTTTCCCCCTGTGCTTCTTGTCAAGCTTCAAGGGAGCACAGCTTGCCTATTTTTTTCCAATTATTTTAATTCTAACACTACTCCTTTGGTAGTGTTAGAAGGGGAAGCCTCTAATTAAAACAGGGGCTTTGCACCTGAATTATACTTCAGGGGCCAGCAGGATGCACTGTCAGAGGGGCAGCACATTCTGGGGGGAAGGCAATACTGGGAGATGGACTTGCTCAGGTGCAAGGCCTCTGGATTTCTCTCAGAGCACCAGTACTAAGGGAAGGGTCTGCAGGGTTACTTGCTGGATAGGATATGCAAGTTAAAAGAAGTTTCTTTGCCAGTATAGCTCCAAAGTGGAAATAATGTGCATCTGATCCACACTTAGAAAAGACAAAGAGCATTCAACAGCCCATATTAGGGCTTTGAGGCTTCTGCTTAGACTCTTCTTTTGTATGCTAAGAGGTAGTGATTAGCACAATTCAAAGAAAATAATGCTGAGGGTGAAATAAGTGGAATAAGTGAAATAAGTGAAATAAGGTGTCTTTTGGAAGACACCTTTTACATATCTAAGATGTCACCAAAAGTAGAGGAAGAAGGTGACTTATTGTGTGTTTTGTAGTTTCTGACAGCTGTCAGAAATGTATTTCATCTTCTGGAAGTGTAAGGGATAACATCATCTGTCAGGTGATACCCTGTGGCTCCTCGATATGCAATGTCATTTCTGGAGCGCTGGGAGGTCTGGAAGGAGTCTGGTATGACCTGACCTCATACCCTGCCCCCTTTTAAGGTCATGACCACTGTGCCACTGCTCTCAGGGGGCAGATACTGTGGCAGCATTCTGTGATCCTTGATGGCCTGAGCAGCAGCCACCCCATCTGTCCAGGCTGTTCTTCTTTTGGGAAGCACATGACTCGTGCTGTCAAGAATCTGCCTGGAGCAACATCAGACAGGCTGGAAGTGGCCTGCTTTCTCCATGACTAAGGGCACATGTGAGGGAAGACTACTCTGGTTACTTACTCGTCAAAAAAAGGCTTAACAGGTGGCAGTGTCCAAATGTCCTCTATGGGCACAGTGAATGACATGATAGTGGTTTTCTTGTGGCCTGTCTATCACTGGGTTGTTACTTTTACATGGTCAGTGAAAGGTAACTGAGGAAACAAACCACCTGACTGGCACTCACTATGTAGGGAAATTAGATAGCAGCCTGCAAATTAAATTTCCTTTTCTTTGGCTTTCTGGATTGTTCCTCAATAAAAATTAAGGGGAGAACAAGCTTGTCTGCCATGTCATCCCTCTTACTCCATTTTTTTGAGAATCTGGGGTAAGTATTTGTGTTCATAAAACAGAATAATGAGGGTTTAGCAGTGATGCCAGCCATGATCGTGTGGAACTACAACACACTACTGCTGAATGCCCCTCACAACAATCTGAAACAGATTATGAGAGTATGAGTTGTTAATGGCCCTATGACTAGGAGCCTGCCTTTGAGTTCAAGCATGACTTGCTTATTTGCAACTGGAAGTTCCCGATGTGTTGGTTGCCACAGACATGAGAGAAGAAAGACACTGGTGAATCCAGGCACCTAAAAATGGGAGCAGAGAGGGTTTTACTGAATCATTGAGAAAGATCTTGCCTTAATTGACGACTCTGCTTCTTTCAGGCCAGTGTTATCATTATGTGAATGCAGTCTAGTTCATATTTTTGCCATTAATATAATAATTTTTTAATGAGGGTGATCAGCAGGAGGCAGGACAGCAGAGGAGATTGGGAAGGTTTTATCTGTAACCTGCCATTTCAAATCCAGTTCAGCTCAGCAGTGACTGGTGGTTATTAGTGTCTTATATTTCTTGGTAGGCCCTGCATGAAATAAATTAGCAAATCCTTCATTGAGTTGCCCCTCAGAAAAACATCATCCATAGCTGACACTAATTAGATGGCTTATGGTAGTCGTGCAGGGAGAGCAAAAACTGGTAGAGACCATGCTGTCATTTTCCCTTGAGTTATCAACACCTTCAGGCACAGGGTCCTTGCAGATCAGGTTGGTGACCTGAGCAGTAGTCTGGAGGAGCTTATCCTGATGTAGAGTTAAATGAGATTTAGATTTCCCATGCTGCAGTGAGATTAACACTGCTTGTAATACACCAAATGTTTTGTTTGGCTAGAGAGCTGGCAAGAGGCACAGCATCCTACTGCTGGTGCCAGCTCTCTGGGAGCCTCTTAATCCAGGAGTAAGTATGTAGATGGTGAGCATCTCTTTCTCCTCCAGGAGCCCAGCTGGCTCAGTCTCAGCCAGACCAAAGGACCACCAAATATTTGTTCCATGAATGAGAGTTCCGTGATTTCCAAGGCAGATGAGGATTTCCTATAAGGGCACACAAGTACAGACTCAGAGGCTGATAAGAATGCTGCCAGGTTTTGGTTCTTGGAGAATACTCAATGAGGCATGGGAGAGTCCTTCACCTAATATCTGAAAAGGTGGAAGTTTAGAATTAGCTACCAGCAAGTGATATTTTTTTCCTTACAGACACATTTCTCCTCCTGCCTTACCTTGGTGGCTTGCTTATTTCTTTAGTGCCTTTATAGTGCAACTGTGGGATCCCTTGGAAAGTGTCCCACTTACACACCTTTTCCCTAGGATATGAGTCCCAGGGGGAGGCTTCCTGCAGACTGTTTGCTTAGGCACCTGTGTGCTATAATGTATGTCTAATTGAAATTGCATTAATGGTATGATTCCATTACAGCTGAGCAAGATGCTTGCTGCAAGAACACTCCCAGTGGGCCTTGAATCAGCTGCAATAGATAATTTATAAAGTGCTGTGGATCCGCTCAAAGCTCCAGTGTTAAGTACAGGAGACACAGGGCTATTCATTATTAACACGACATTATGCTTTTTGCTCAGCAAAAACTCTGGGTCTGGGTTGAGCTGGGCTCTGTCAAAGGCGAGGTTTGGGACTCTCAGTTTGACCAAGCTATTCCTCAGACACTGCCTCTAAGTCTGTGACAGCTTTTGAATCCTCATTGAAAGGTAACTCATCTCTGCTCTGCCATGGTAGTCTAAGTATTTTGTAGGTGGTCTTTAGAGTCTCTTGGCTCTCATTGTAATTTTTCTAAAAGGAGCCAACATCTGCTTTGAGGTAGCCTGGTGCACAGCCTCCAGGTACTGCACACCTCAGTTTCTCTCCTCACTTCCACATTCCTGCATGCATTTCCTAGTCTGCATCCTCCAGAAGCTTTTGCTATCACAAACATAGACTACCAGTGTTCTTACAGCAAGAAAAGGGTGGAGGGGGGAATGGAGTTTTTGCCATGACAGTAGGGTAGGGAAGGGTGTTTACCTTAGCAGTGACTATCCGGACTGAACTATGGTCCCACACTATCAAAGTGTTCAAGTGGGAAGAGGGGCAAAAGAAGAGGTGAAAGAAAGAGGATGCCATCTGCTTCTGAATCTTCAGCTTCCTCTTCCTCTTGCTGTCATTCTTTCTCCCCAGAGGCTGATGTCATCCATGCCTGGACAACACTGCTCTCTTTGGCAGCTCCCCTGTCTGAAGCAGAGCCCCAGCTTCCCTTTGTGGGAAGTTCAAAAACACAGACACAGGCAGCACTTGCTGAAGAGTCAGAGAGTGTGAAAGGGAGACAGATGAAAAAAAAAGCACTAGAGGCAAATTTGCCTCACTATGTCTTGCATCCCTTCTCTCCAGAACTCTGTAAGTGTGCCTGTTCCCCTGCATTTTCTGTTATTATTCATTCTAGTATCCTGTTCTTCAAGACAGCACTGGCAGGAGCTCTTCATATGGATGTACTTTATTGAAGTGTATAAAGGTATATTAGCAACAAGAGCTGCTTCAATTTGGAAATTAAAGCAAAATTCTATGAAAAAAGGACTTTCCAAAAATGCTTTGTATGCCTTTGTGAGGAAGTTCTGGGTTATTAACCCTTTTCTCAATAGACTGTAGAAAACATTACATGTTTTAATCTTCTAAAGACAAGAATAGTCTTTGCAAAATTCTCACCCTCTTGACCTCTTTGTAATTAGCTGTACTAGCAAGTCATTAGCAGTTATTTTTACAACAAAACTTGAAGTCAGAAGTGGAGAATCAACATGACCTTTTGATTCTCCATTCATCTCTCCCCTCCACTCCACATGTGTAATCAGAGCTACCACCAATGCTTTTAGAAATATTTTATTTTTAACTGTGTGTTTGTGAGGAGAAGAAGGGAGGTTCTTTTGGCACTGAATCCTCCAAGTCTACGCAGAGCTTTGGGTATCTTGGCAGGAAGATGTGCATTTTTAAGGGGTCACAGATTGAAATTGTCAGCAGACAATTTGCCCTCTAAAAAAAAAAAACTTAGAAAAAAGTTTTGAGGCTTTTAAAATGACTTTTTCTTTATAAATAGAATGAAAGTACAGGCTTCAGAGCTTGAGAACTAAGATCAGACACACACCAGGAAGCATGGCCTTTTCAGTTATTTATTGAGTTGCATTTTTCATTTGTAGTGTTTGATAGTTGCTCATTATGAACTTCTTCCTCTCCTCCCACTGTCTCTTCTTCATCTGCCCTTTACACAGCTTGAATACTTGTGGGAGCAGCTGGATGAGCAGCTCTAGAAACTTGTAGAGAGAAGGGAATGTGTGCATTTGATGGCTCCAGCAGCTGAGAGTCTAATGCAAACTCTTCTAGAAGTCAAGGAAAAGAGGAAAGATTGAAGTAGGGTCAGAGGAGCACAGTGCATACCAGGTCTATCAAGACAAACACCTGCATCTGCAGAACCCTCTCTGCTGGCCTCCTGACTCCCTCAGGAGATCACTAGGGAGCATGGCTCTATCTCTTTATATTGGCTGTCTAATGTTGTCTGCTGCTTGGCTGGCCAGTTGGATGCTCATCACTTTGGATTTTTTTAAGGTTATTGGTGTCTTTTGGCTTTCTGCTTTGGTTTTTCACGTAATCTATCAACACCAGTGGAATGAGCAGTGAAAAATCACTAAGAAGATCAATGTGGCCTTCCTTTACCACCTGTCCTTGAAAAAAGCCCAGATAGGCTGCTATGAGCACAAACAGGTTCAGAGGCATTTTCACTCCTCCTGCTGAATTGGTCTTGTTTCCTCTCTCCCATTAAAGTGTGAACATGAGCCAACAGGGAAAGAAAGACAGAGGCTTGAGTGTGGGTCTGCCTGCAGCTCAGAATCCCACCCTGGGAAAATGCCAAGCAGCAAAACTCTTTGTCTTCCATTAGATCAAAAGCTGTAACTTCCAGTGGCTCAACTTGAAAAATGCCATCCAAATGCCTTTGAGTTTCTGTTTGTTTGTTTGTTTGTTTCTTTGTTTCTTTGTTTGTTTGTTTATGAAGCAGACTTGTCCAAGAGGCTCAAAGTTGCCATGAGTTTCCTGTCAGGCCTGCTGCTGCACAGCTGGAATCCTAGTTCTGGTTGCTCTAGCTCAATCAGGGCTCCTTGGCTTCCAGGCTTCCTGCCAGGAAAATCTTTAATATCTCAGCTGGAGCTAGGTTTGCCATGTTCTCAATTCTGCGCACTGATCAGGTAGACAGGAGAACCTGTGAGGAAACAGGCAGATTTCTGCCAGAAAATTCAATTAAGCAAGTACATTCCCATGAAATAGTTTGATTCTGTTAAACTGGCATTTTTCAAATGGAAAACTGTTCTATCTGAAGGCTTATGTCCAACTTTGTTCATTAGTGCATCCACCCATGAACAAAAGGTAGGTTGTGCTGGAGACCCATAATTGAAATGCTTAAATCCCTTCCATCAAGAGCAGAACAGAGTAACACTTCAGTGTCCGGTTGCATTTTACCAGTTTAATTTTTTCTGCAGATATTAAATCTTACAAGACCCCTGTTAGACAGGGATTAGTGTTCCCATTAGCAGACAGAGACAGGACTGAGATAACCTGGTCTTTATAGAGAGTCAGTGGAAACTGCAGAAGCATCCAGTCCTGACTGTTTTTAGAAAAAAGAGTCCTTTTCTTTAAAAGGTTCTTCAGGAAGACTTCTCAGGACACTAAGATTTTTGGTTTGTTTTTTTTTTTTTTGACGTGGTATTCGGAAGGAGTCTTGCCTCATCCCCTTTACTCAAGGCTGAAATTGTTTGTCACACACTTTCCACGTGAATCACATTTCCATAGTGACTCTCTTGTCTGATTCTCTCAGCTGCCTCTGTCGTTGTTTGCTGTCTTTACACCCTCCAGTGGAACTGGATCACACACTTCTTTGTGATAGGCCCAGGGCAAGAATTTGAATGGGAAACAGGAAAGATTGAGCACGTAGCTCCTGTTGACATCCCACTCAGCACTTCTATCACTGGCTGATTTAAGTGCTTCTTGTTGGAAACTACTGCTTTACACATTACAGCTTTGAGAGATTTCTTAATCCATTTCATCCTGATTGATGGAATATTGCATATGAAGTGGATGCAAGACATGGGAGGAAGGGCATATGAGAAGGGCCTCAAACCAAATTGCATGTGTGTAATGAAACTGGCTTTATCCTGCTACTCAGATTTTGTGCTGCACCAGTTAACAGTGACATATTGATTCCCCACTGCTTCAGAGAACTGAGAGACTGTAGTGTTAAAAGCATCAGGACTCAGCAACGTTGAAGATCTAATTTACCAGGCTCAAAGGTAAAAGGCAAACTCTTCCCTGGGACTGCAAGCAGAGATGAGGAGTGGGACACCTTCATGACTTAACACCTTGTGATTTTTACATCGATGCAAGCTGCTACCGTTCTTACTTAGCATCACCTTACAGTCACTTTGCACCTGATGTAAATGACTGCTGACAACTGATAGTCACACCAGCCATCCAAGCATGAGGTTAGTAAGAGTGTGTAGGCAAGTAACAAAAGATTCCCTTTGTTTTCCCCTGTCTGGAGGAGAGTAGAAGATGGACAGAAACACTTCATCTGCAAATAAAATCAGCCTCACTGAACATTTGCTATTGCTCCTTGAGGAAAAAAATCAAAATGGGTTCTGGTGAGAATGATGTTGATAATTTCTAATTAAGATTTATTGGCTGGTTACAAACACACAACTAGAAATCAAGGCATTTAGTTTGGTACAATTGCATTTTAATTTTGCCTTGCTGCATTTTAAGTGCTCTTTAAGTGGCGCATAGGTTTTGAGTTAGGTTGAATTTCCTAAATAGCATATATCGGCTCAATACTTTTTAGCAACAAAGTTCCTGTTTAGGGAACAGGACTCAGCAACATGTTCATAAAGCTTTATTATTCCTTCTAGAGAGAAGGGATAGCCTTCCTTCCCACTTGCTGGTGTTCTTGTACCAAAAGCTGAACAGAAATGTTTTGCCACTTTTTTTTTTTTTTTTTTTTTGCTTTTCCCTTTTCCTGCTTACTTTCCAGGGGACTTGCTTTATAAACAATAATATAATAGGGCTGTGAGGCCTTATACACACAGAGATTGGTCCCAGTGAAGACTATCTCCTCCATATGGCAGCATATGTTTCTGTGCATTTCCTGATAGAGCAGCCCTCTCCCTGTGGCATTTAAGCATGGTATAATTAGCTGTGTACAGCAGCAGAGTGTTGATAAGGTTCTGCTGGAAGAGTGCCATCAGCGTGCCTGCTCTCGCTGTTGGTTGCCGTCAGTAACGCTGTCTGCAGAGAACACTCACTGCAGATCTGTGGGCTGCTCCTGCACACCCCGAGCTCTTCCATGATTTTATCATTAGTGCTGCCTAGAGAGCAGTCCTCTGAGTTCTGGATGCTCAACAGGAGAGAGGTTCTGGCCTGTTTGTTTAGCTATGTGTCTTGATTGCAGTTTGACACGATTAAGCCCAACTGCAGATTGGTATCACAACTGGTCTACTCCCTGATCCAACATACTTACTCCCTGTTCTCTCCCAGCTTCTCTTGGCAGTACAAGAGTTGGGAAAAAAGGAAAAGTGAAAAAATCCAGGAATATTTCTCCTTAAAAAGTTCAGTCCCTTGCAGCTCCCTGCTTTCCCTACAATCAAATCTTCCTGTCGTTTTGCCATTCCATGCAGACAGAAACCAGGGATTATGGAGGACCATGCAATAACTACCCAGGGTGAGATATGAAAATAAGATACATGTATGTGAAAATAAGCCTGTCTCAGAGAGTACCCAAAAGCAGAGATTCAAAGAAGAATGCAGAAAATGTAGGGTCACCAATCATGACTAGGGTAGGGCAATTTCCATTTTCCTGTAAGCAATTATAGCTTGGTTTATAGGATTAGAACATCTTTATCCATTTTACGCTGTTTACAATAACCTTGCATGTCCCATTATCCATGCAAGCATCCTGTTCTGAGTATTCTCAATCTGTTGACTTCTGTGATAATTGTAGGAGTCAATCCCAACAGCTAATAATCTGATGGTCAAAATATTTTCTGATCATAAATGTGCTGGTTTTGGCTTCCTATTTCTCAATCTGTAAAATTTCCTTCTGTGCTTACACATTGCTCAGCTTTCAGCAAAGCTGCTGAGGCATGTCTGTAACTTCTGTGGGGAAGGAGGCAAAGAGTCACTCCTGAGTTCTGAACGCACAGGTCTGTGCAGCAGAGCACTGTGATGGTTCCCCTGTTTATTCCCTTACCAGTAGCTCTGAGTGCTGGGACTGTGCTCCTCCTGAACCCCAGCTAATTCACAGCTTTGATGCCTCAGAGTGCTGTGCTCTGGTTTTTTCAGCTCCAAGGCCATCAGGCAAGGTGTGGGCTGGGTGTCCCCATGCCAGGGGGCATTGATGTCCTGCTGGTGGCAGCTTTGTGCCTAACAGCACCGGCTCCTCAGCTGAATGCTCTTTAGCAACAGAAGTAATGCCAGTTCTATTCTGCAGATAGCAGGGCAATATTATTTCACACACAGCCACAGCAGGCACCCTGCTCAACAGACATTCTTGTGCACTACGTTGTCATTGGACAATGAAGATGGATTTTCGGAAGTAACAAAGGAACCAGAACTTTGGACTGGGAAAGGAGTTGTGTCTATTCCCCTCCCTTCACTTGAAATATGTCAGGGCCTCCAAAAGAAAGCTAAAGACCCAAACAGGTGGTTTCAACTCAGAAAGGCTTACTGAGGCTGAGGAAAGGAAGACTGAGTCCTTGAGGACCAGGTAAAATCTATGCAAAGGGTGTTCCATTAGGCAAAATGATACAGATTTTAGAACAGAGTCCTTAAATGTATTTTGCTGAGGTAGTGGTGACAAAGACAACAGCAGCTCTTGTGTCTGTATGTGTACTGGAAGAGACTTTTTTTGTGCTATGAGTTTTCTTGCGAGTTTAAAACAAACTGCATCACACCAGAGCTTGATACCCCAAATAGTCTAGATAGTGTATGGAAGGAGAGTGGCAGGGAGCATATGCCTACTTCTCTGTTTTATTTGTAGTCTAATCCTGGGGGAAGCATTTTGACACCTTGCTTGGCTTGAATTTGGAGAAGCTATCGGGTCAAATGGGTGCAGTATTTCAGTTTGTTCTCTGTTTGTTAACATCTTCTGAATAAATCAGCACCCAGGAAGACCAAGTCTTATTGAATATTTTGTCTGTAGATGTAGATAAATTTGGCCTGACCTTTTGTGGTTTTGCAGTATTAGTAATGGTTTCTTCGTTGCTGTGCGTGCAAATGTGAGTCTGACTGCTTCTGTGTTCTCTGTGGTAGGTACATTTGCTGGTGTTGTGTGTTAATCCTGGAGTTTCTGCAATTTTTTTTCACTTTATTCCCCAGCCCTTTTGTAACTCTAGAAGCTGAGAAAATTAACTTTTAGAGAAAGTATGGCTGCAGCCTCTATAACAACAGAACAGAAAATGTAGTTGAAAAGTATAAGATACTTCATTTTCTCAGAGGTAGTCAGTTCCTCAGAAAACCCCAGGGGTGCATAAAATTCTGCCTTTTGCTAGCAAAATCACTAAAGAGATGCCTGGGATTTGTGAAGCCTGAATGAAAAAGCCGTGTTTTGGGGATTTCAGCTGTGACATTGACTGGAAAGCTCAGGAAAGGCAAGGTCAAGTCCTCCGTGTGTCCTGTGAGGCAGGAATGCAGTTTGTGTCCCACCCTGACTTGTGTTGGTCTGGGCTGCTGGTGTGGAACAGCCACGAGTGCCCAGCACACTCCCCTTCCCTCTGCACTTGTCCAGCACTCTCTGCCCACACAGCCTTGCCCCAGGTTGGGCTCCCTCTGAGGCACCATCCTTGGTCCCACCATGGCAGGCACAAAGAGATTTCCGGCCTTTCTGACCTGCTCTCCTGGCAGGAAATGCAGTGGAGGGAAAGATAAAAACAACAAGGGAGCAAGTGAGGTTTTCTCAAGGCAGGGTTTCTCTGCCTTGAATTGGTGCAGATAGAAGAATGGGAGGAAGCAGCCTTTGAGAGCTGCTGGAGAGGCAGGCTTCTATTAATAACCTTGTTTATGTGATCCCAAGGCATTGTTAGAGGAATTTCTGTAGGCTGCAAGTTTCTTCTCTGGTTGCTGAGGATTTATGCACCTCAAGTTTTGACTTTACTCCAAGCAGAGAAATGTTAGAGAGCACTTCTTTGGAAGAGACCGTCTTTATCTCCCCTTTCACCCACAACCTTTGGTGTCCTCTAAATAGGCATGAAAATCCTCACATTGCCTCATACTAAAACCTAAAAGAGCTTCCCTTTTCAGCCCCATTCCCAGCTGAGAAGATTCCCTCCTTTCCGCTGCAGAGCAAAGAATGTTGGCATGGAATTGCACAGCCTTTCCGTGCCAGCTCTTCCCTCACCTGTGCTATTTGCAGGCAGGGTTTCCTTTGAGCCCTCCCTATTTGTTCCCACCATAGCAAGCACTCAGAAAGGAATTGTGGTTGTTTGTTCCACATCCTTGTGAACTGCCATTGTTTGAAGCAGCCTTTGGACAAAGGCTTGGAGAATTAAAAAAGAACATTCTGCCAATTAATTTTTGGCGGTGCAATAGAGCTGCTTTTAGGTAGTGATAGTGTTTAGTGGGATATATTCTAAAGTATTGAGTTTGGGCCCTCTTTAGCCCTCTCAAAAAAAGGCGTCTGTGATAAACTACCCTGTTATCGCTTTATTTCCCTTTTTCTGCTCTTTCCCCTTCTCAGAACAGTGATATATTCTGCTATTCTGTTATACTCCTCTGATTATTACTCTATATGCAAAAAGAAAAATGTCAGTGATACACCACAGGGATGTTCTAAGCAAGTAACAGGGTGGTTCCAAATCACAGCTCCTGAGGAGTCTGTGAGTATCCCTTATATCTGCTGCTATCAGACCAATCCCTTCACACCAGAGCAGGAGGAGATTTAACCCTTCCCAGCAAGTGACTGAGGGGATGCAGAGGTGCACAGCTGTACTTGAAATGAGCATTTGAATTTGGTAAGAGGTCTGTAATCTTCAAGTTGCTGCTGAAGAACTTTAAACACAGTTGAATGAGTTGGAAAAGACATTTGGTGCTGCTAGAATGGGAGAGCTCTTCTGCAGGGCTTGGATTTTTGTTTTTAATCTTTGCTTTATATTTTATTGAGATACTTTCTGTATTAAATTAAATGGGCAGCCTTATTTATTCAGACATGCAGCTTCCAGGAGAGATCCCACAGCCACAGGAGTTTCTCTCTGCATTGATATCTATGTTTAAAGCTAGGCCTTCTCAGCAACTTCTAGAGAAATATACTGTATAATTTAACAGAGAACAGAAATGTCACAAAACAAAGAACTATGGTATGAGAGAGAAAGGAAGGAGAGAATATTAAGAAAATCCTTTAAAATAGTACATTTTCCCCAGAGTGAACTAGAGGAAAAACCCTACAGTATGCTCATAGCCCCAGCAACTATGTAAATTTGTGCCACTTCGAGGTCTGCTGGCAGCAGCTTCTTTTCAGTTTTGAAAAACAGAGATCCAAAGGCTGACCCAGCTGTTAGAGAATGTAGGCAGGATCATGCTTATAGCACAAACTTGCTATATTAACTGCATCTGTTGTCTGGTGACCAGACTTGTACCTGTGGTTTGGTGTAGTATGAAAGGTGAATCTGTGCAATGTGGACTGCAGCCAGACCTACAACGTTAGAATCATCTGCTAAAGCAATTTTTTTTTTCATGCACCTTTAGCTGCAGCCAATGTGAAGGATTTTCAAAGGAAGACAAATATGTCTGAGTGCTGCCCTTGACTCAGTGTAGTGAGTGGGTGGCAGATATCTCAGGAATTCTTCCATGGTGATACTTAAGATTATTTTAGAGTGCACCTGTAAAGATCTGGGATATCAGAAGTCTCATGTGTGTCCTCTCATGTGCCTCCTAGGAATCCCCCATGTCCTAAAGGAGTTGCCTGTCTGAAAAGTTTACAAAAGAGCCCTTCCCCTGCAGCCTCTGCAGGCCTCAGCCAGAGCAATGTTCTGCTGGGCGTGTGCTCCGTGCCTGGGCCCACAGGGAACCTCTAGGAAAATCCTGCCTTCCCCTGCTAGTAATGAGTGAGTGCTGGAGGCACTTTCCTGTATGTATTGATGCCACGTCCTTTGAAGCTGCAGTTCCCACAGTGCATAAAGGCTCTATCCCTCCCTTTGATGCCAAATGAAGGCTAGGGTCACTGTATTTGACCTCAGTAACTCAAGGTTTGAAATGGAACAAAAAAGAGTCAGTAACCACTCAAAGTGGCCCATGAGGTTTGATCTTGTGTAATGTAATACTCCATGACAAGAGCTTCGACTGTTGCCAGAGGAGAGTGTGACATACCACACAGGCAATCTCAGTTCTTCACAACAGAGAACTGGGGCAAGCATAACTAGAGAGACTCATAGATAAACATCTCCCCTTATCCCATCTGTAAATCCCTTCAATGTGATGAAATTGCCACTACAGGTCCAGTAGCAGAATGTGCAAAGCCATCTGGCAAAATTAATGAGTGGGATTTTCTCCTTTGTGCAAAGAAAATGCCTGTGCACCAAATTCCACAGTGTTTCCAAACTGTTTTACATGGGAGAGGGCTGTAAAGGGCTCCCTCTCTAGCTGAAAGTCTACTAACTGGCAGTGCTGACTTTCATTTCTTGAATAAATCATTCTCATCTGGGTGATGATGCTTCCCTGGACTGTGGCATTATGCCATCTCATTTTCCATAAGCCAGCCTGCAAACACAAAAGCTCTGGATTGCTGGCCAAGTGTTGAACAAGGAGAAAATCAGCAGTATAATGTTGAAATTATTGATATGATTTTAAAGCAGTCTTGTAAATACAGTGGAATTAGTCCTGTCATCTCAGTCAGAGCAATCAAAAGAGTCATTAAAGTTTAATAAAGTTGAGTGATTCATCTTCTGCTGTAATATTTTCAAATAATTATCCTACTTAAGGTTTAAGCTCCTTGATAGTGTAGAATCTAGGCAAATGTGAGAAGGGCTGAGAAACTCTGAATGCAGTGTTACCTATTCTCTTCTAAACTTTGTACCTTTTATTCCTACTAATACTGTTTTGCTGTGCTGAGAGTTACAGGCTTGTACTTGGTGAACGTGTTCAAGAAGCTGCAAAACCCAGATGAGTGCTTGGCCTAAGGAGCCTAGGAGCTCATCTCTGCCAACCCCCCATCACCCCATGCCTCCTTGTGCCCTCCTGGAGGCAAGCATGCAATGCCCAGGACTCCTGGGGAACTCTGCAACCCTGTCACAGGCACAGTGGTGCCAAGCAGGCGCTGCCCAGAGCCCTGCAGGTGTGGAAGCCAGCCCAGGGACACCCACAGCCTGGCAGAGGATAGAGCTGCACACCTCAGCTCTCTCTTCAGCAGATGGCAACAGCCACTGCTGTGGTATCTTCAATGGTTGGACGTTTCCAGAGCCTCAGGCTGCTGCTTTGCTCGGCTGAATTCCTCTTTGTGAATGTTTGCTTTTGAAAGAGATTTATTTAGAAGGGGGAAAATATGGCACAAATAACTGTAGTCACCAGAAGAAAGGAGTTTAAAGGCAGGTCCTTATTTCCATCAACAATAAAAAGACTCAGCAGGTTAGCTATTATTTCTGTGTATTAAATAAAGGCATTCTCTGTGAGCAGTGTGCACACTTGCTTCAGTGCAGCTGATAGACACTCATTAAGCTGTAGTGACTGATTTACTTACAATTGTTTCTCCAAGCCCTGAATAAGAGGCTTGCAAACTGCTAATGCCACACCTTCCTTTCCCTGGCCTAGAAAGAAGGGCTAAGACACCAATTTATCAGACACAGGGAAAGCAGCCTTGGCTAAACCTGAGTTAAAAAGCACACCTTAGATCACAACTAGGCTTTTCAGCTTTTTCTCAGCCCAAATAGGAATTGAGTTCATACAAAATTTTGGTCACAGGGTCAAAATGTACTTTTCAAGTTTTCCTCTCTGTGTTATACATACTCCTTGGTGATGGATCCCTAGAAAATGTCCCCATATCTATTTTGCTCTAATGGAGGCTTCCTCCGGAAGGAACCCCATGTGCTTTTTTTGTGCCCAGGCTGAAATTACATTTGTTGTAAGATGGGCTTTTAAACACTGAAAATCTCTATTGTTTTCTAAGAAATGGCACCAGGCATCTTGATAAAGGCTGGGCAGCTTATCTTGTTCCTCAGCACCCCAGGGTAAGCAAGATTCAGGCACATGCCCAGACCCTGGAGTACAAATCAGCATTGCAGTAATGACTCCAGCTACTTTGATAATGATTGTAACACACAAGGGCTAAGGAGTGACTGAAGAGCAGGTGGAGTGGCTTGTTCAGACCCCATCTCAGCCATTCTGCTGTCACTGAGGCACCAGCCTGGCTGGGTATGATTAGCCACTTAGAGCTCTTTCTTCACACTGATGGGAAGTGATTCAGAGCTGCATTTCTCCCCTTTGAGTGAAGTAGAGAAAGTGGGTGGAGAAAACAGGCACCGCCTTGTATTTCCTGATGGCTCCACAAAAATGGAACTGCCTGTGAAAAATGTTCTACCAAGAATGAGGGAGGATTTGGCTTCAAATCACTCTGGTAAGGTGCTTTAAATCCCTAAACTAGACGGTCAGATATATCTGACACCATGGCAGTCAGAGACTCAAATATGAGACGTCTTTCTTTGAGAGCTGTGCATCCACTCTGCTATTCCAGGATTATCTAGTATTATATTGGACTGATAATGCAGGAAAAACACCATTCTCTTACATGGGCCTTGAGCTTGACCCTTAGCTAGAGAATTTTGTTTTTCACCAGGGAGATGGCATCTTTTCAGGTAGAATGGAAAATCCTTTTCTGGGGAAAACTGGTTCCTCAAATGTCAGACCTTTGTGTTAAGACAGAATTAAGACACATCCCTGCAGCTCACACAGAAATTAAGCAGCACTGGATTGCAGTTATCTAGCTTTCCAATGGTGAATTACATTTGGGTTTGAAAAGCACTGCTTTCAGTGAAAATGGAAGTCTGTTAAGGCAGCCTCTGGACACATGCATTTCTGTATTCCCAGTGCCTAAATATTTGCCATTTCCCACATGGGAATGCTGACATGGCATTAACTTTCTGCAAACATTCCCTGAAATGGCAGTCTGGGGACATTCAGCAAAAGGCTTAGTCTGGGTTATGGAACTGAGTGTGCTGTGCTCTGCTGCTTGAATCAGCAAGAGAAAGGTTTAGGTCCATTGTCCCCACACAATTATTTTTTTCACTTCGTGCAACATGTGATTTTGGCAACTATATGCAAAGGTGAAGCTTTCCAGAGCAGTTTTAGGGTTTTATCTTTATTTTCAAATGTAGGGGGGAAAAGAGCAACAAGCAGCTGAGGATGGTAGCACAAGATTAAAACTTAGCATCAGCTTCTCAGTTCTTGTTCTGTAAGGGGATTTGCTGGGTAGTTTGTACCCTTGTACCTTGATTTTCTCCTAGCAGCTCCCATAGTTCTGACTTTGATGCTGTCCCAGCATATTTTGCTTTCTTGTCTCTCACCAGGAGGCAGAACATTTTGTCAAATGGAGTTTGGTTTTTTTTACCTCCATTGAGGGATGGGTAGAAAATGCAGAGTTGGAAGATTCAGCAGGAACAGCAGGCACCAAGCCTTTTCCTCCCTGATAAGCACCATAAAAAGGAAGTAATCTTGACCCTGTAGAAGAATGGCTGCACCATAAAAAGTGTCTGGAAATCCTTGGCCCAGCAGCAGCAAGTAGCATAGAAATATTCCTGCTGTTCACTCAGAACTCCTCCCCATGTGTTCAACTGGCTTTTTCAAAAAGCAGAGACAGCTCGGTGTGGTGCTTGAGAATTTACCCATAGAATTCCACAAGAACAGAGACAATTGTACTAGGAATTGCAGGCCCAATATTTATGTTCCAGGAATAGATGAGAAGAGAGAGTGCTTAGCAGTGCTCCCCATCCCTGCCTCTTCCTGTACCCTTAGCTTCCATATAGTGGTGTCTGTTTATTTGACACAATGCAGAAAATGTAAACAGTTGGTTTAAAATTAGATAGAAATCCTCTAGGGGAATGATGAAATAGAAACATCCTAGATGGCTGCACTTATGATGTATGTTCACTTAGTAAAAGAGGCACAAAGATGAATGCAGTGGCTTGTTTATCACTCACTAAGTGTATGTGAACAACTTGATGAAGTGACACAAGCATGATGTGCCCCTTGCTAGCAGTCAGCTGAGACTGCACCCTCCAGTGTCTCTGCCCAATAGAATGCAGGTTGGAAGTAGATGGTCTTCTTTAATGTCCCGTCCCACCCAAATGGTTGTATGATTCAATAACTTTGAGAATTTATTGAATATTAAAATTTAAATTTAATTATTAATTTTGGTAGTGGAAAGCAAAAAATACCAACATTAAAACAACACCTTCACCTGCTCTTGTTCAGGCTCATCCTCACTCTTTCAGTGAAGAAACTGAAGAAGCTGGTGCTGGGACTGAAGTGATGTCTTGGTCATGAGTTTTTTGTGTGGGTTTTTTTCTTCATCCACTAACCACACCAGAGCCACCCTCACTGGTTGCTAGGTGATATTTTCATTATGTGGAGTCATCATTTTGTGTGAGAAGTGGCCTGAGCAGTGAACCTTTGAGAGAAAAAGCACAGGAAGCTGTGTGCAAGAGATGATAAATCCAGGGAAGCGAAGTAGGCTGGAGACAAGAGAAATATGCCAGTATCATGAAGGGAATGATGACTGGCAAACTTTTCCCAAATTGCCTGTTAGCACATGTGTAGGATGAACACAGGTGTTTGGATCTACTGAAGAAGAAGATTGAAGATTTACTGACATCTGAACCTTGGATCCCTGGTGGGTACAGTTATCCTCTTACCCCTCTTCAATACCCCTTCCTTTTAGCCTGTTTTCAATCCACCCCTCCAAACCTATCACATCCCTGTAACCACCACGATTTCCTTGTCATACTGTATCCCTGTCAGTCTTATCTCTTGACTGATGCTTCAGCTATAAGATAAGATCTTTGGGATAGGAGGACATGGGTTTTATCAGTGTAATGCAGGGAAGGGTGGCACAACCCACAACTTAAGACTTCCAGAGGATGCAGCACTATAAAGACGAGACTGAATCCAAACTTCCTGTAATTCTGCATCCCCATATCCACTCATTGGGGTCTACCACTCTAGTCCCAAAAAGCTTGTCATCTTCAACTGAAAAGTCACAAAATCCAAATGTAGTTTCTAAATTGAAAGGTCGTGGAAAAGCAGCACTAAGAAAGCAGCCTGCCAAGCTGTGACTGTGCAGATAATGAGGGAAGTGAACCTGGCCCCTTTGTAGCTCCCTTATGCTCTTCTCTCCATCCAAAACCCAATAATGTAATGGCATGTTTGTGGCAAGGAAGTAGTAAATTACTTTTTTTTTCCACCCTGAGCTACAAGCTGCAGCAATCAGACCCCTGGGAATTCAGATTTCTTCTCCAACTCAACTGGAAGGATTAATGCAGCAGACTTGAGGGGGTTCCGCTTCAAATCCCAACTCCCTTGCCTGCCTAATTACTTCCATGTGTATTTGTGCAAGGCTGCATGTTGTCTGGGGTCTGCAGGTGGCACAGTGACCTTTGGGCTGTAGGTGAGCTTTCCATACCTTGCCATATGTTTCACGAATGAGCCAAGCAGTGAGAAAGCAATTGCAAGCATCCACGGCCAAGCAATCTCTCTCTGTACAGTGACTGATGGGTTCTGTTCCTCTAGCCTCACTTCTCCTTTATGCTTTCTCCAGCTGTGAAAGAAGGAGGAATTTCTGGCCTTAGTTTATAGTGTTTAATTAAAAAGAAAACTTTCATGCTAAGATAGCTTGTTTCCACAGCTTTGATGTTGGTGCCTGTGGGAAATACATGAGTTGGAACTGCATTCTGGGAAACAAAATGCAAATGAGCAGCTTCAAGCATTCTTGTGAGTTTTTCAAATCTCAGAACCCGAAGAGCCAGATCAATATATTTTTCCAGTGAATTCTGTTGTGCTGGTGCACTTGTACTACTGATGGCATTGCTTTCTTCAGCTTTCTTAGAGGCCTTTGCAGAGGGCTCCACAGCTATATTTTAGTTTGTCCTCAGTGAGGCAGCTGCACTCCTGTGTGTGTGCTCTGTAGGGAATGTTGTGTTTGTGGGGAAAAAGAAGCAGCAGTGGGTGGAATTCTGCCCATAAGTGCTCCTAGGGATTACCCTGTCCCTGGGGAAGTATCTAGCTATGCAATAATTTCCCAGTTATGATGGGGTTGGATAGTGCAACAGAAATTCCTCTTTGGTTTTTGCCCTTTTTCATCTTTCGAAGTCTGACAGAGAAAAAAAAAAAAGGAAAAAAAAAAAGGGAACATGTATTTTGGAGAATATGGAAAACCTGTCAAGGGCTTTGGGGGCAAAGGAAGTGGTTCAAAAGAATGGCTCATCTCAGAAGTTTGTAGTGCTGGCTACTGAGTCCAGTGGGACAATTCACATCTGCCACACCGGGATATGTATGTCATGCCTTTTAGGCAGCCTGGAATAGAAAACATGATAACTTCTAATTTATGTTTCTCAGCAGTTTCTTCAAATATATTCTGCTAAGATTTCTGGTCTAGCTTCACAGGATTTCTCTTTTCACAGTTTTGTTAAACTCACCTAAGGCATGTTTTATACATGAAAACAGATGTATAAAGGGAACATGTTCATTGCCTTTGACTCTTCCTGGAATTAATAGTTGCCCCTGGTTTGCCTCCTTCCTGCTGTAAGATTGCCTCCAGGAGGGATAAGGCTGAATGAGGAGGACTGCCCAGTAGGTCAGAGAGACTGCCCTCAGTGGGCATTGCCACAGGAGATGGTTCAAGTGTCATCCTGTCTGAATGCCCACGAGGATAAAGTTTTTGGGATGGGCTGTAAGAAAGATAGATTTTTTTTTCCTTAGTGTCTGTCATGGTTTGAGCCTGGCACAGAGCCAGTGCCCCCCATGAAAATGCCCTCACCCTGGTGTCTGCTGTGAGATGTGACCAGGAATAAGCAAAACAGGCTTTAGCTTAAACATAAAGAACACTTTATTACCTAAACTACAGGAAAATAGGGAAAAACTATAAGGAAAAGGAAAAAAATTGAAAACCTTACAAAAAAACCACTTTCCTCCTCCCCACTACCTGACTTTCTCAATCCGATACATTCTCCCAAATCACCAACTGCCCAGCCTGACACCACACTTTAGTATACTCAAACTTCAGTTCATGAAGAGGAAAGGAGTCCTTCTTGTTCCATAGGCTTCCCCTGGAAACACACTGAAACCTCGTGTGCTTCCCTGTCACTTCGGCACCGCCCGGAAAAAAAGTCCTTTTGCCGCTTGTGACATCTTCCTTCCATGCCCAGTGCTCTCACCACCGTGCATGGCCAGAGCTGCTTTTAGGGTTGTCTTTCAAGGATGCCTTGTCTCACTCCAAAAAGGCACAGTCTCTGCTTTGGGACATCTGTCCCCCCCATATTTTTCCAACCCCCTGGGGCCGGGGGGTCCTCACGATGAACCCTCCTGGTTCTGAGCCACTGCTTCCCCCTAAGTGCAGTCTCTGTGTCACAGGAACAACTGAGTCCATGGCCACAAGAAAAGTCCAGCCAAAAGGCCACTCCAAATCATCTCTCCCCATTCAATCATCTCCACGTTCTTCGGGCCAGGTCCTTGTCTCATCTCATCTCTTATCTCTCTTCTTATTCAGCTTCGAGGAGGATTAGCATTTTTGCAAGGCCCCAATCATGAAAGAAAGGGGTTAAAACTTTCAGTCTCTGTCCCGGAGCTGCGGCACTCCCACACACGCTGCCGCTCCGGCCGGGCACTCTTCCCCCCCCTTCTCCTCCTGGGCCGGCTGCTATCACATTCGGTGTCGCCGGCTCTCTCTCTCCCTCCTGGGGGGGGGGGGGGGGGGGGGGGGGGGGGATGGCTGCCCGAGGGCTGACTCCCTGGGATCTTCCACCCTTCCATCCTCGAGGGCCTTCTCACCTCCCATCTCTGTCCAGGCCCAGGGCCTACCACGTGGCTGCCCCTCCCCCGCCCAGCAGCAGCGGCTGGACAGGGGAGGGTGATCTGACCTCTTCCCTTCGACGTCCCAAGAAAACCTCCCAGGGCCAGAGCCCCCCTTTTTAACCCCTGTGTATTCTCGGAGGTGTGTCCAAACCCCACTGGCTACACCAGGTGCCAGTCTCAAACTCAGAACATTCATTGGTTTGACCACAGCTTCCCAGAATTCCCACTTCTTCCTGGTCAAACCACCACAGTGTCTTTGCAGCCTCGATAGCTACCTAGTTGCACAGCCCCGATTTGAAACTCCTGTGTGTGTCACTGGTCCTACAGCCTATCTCTGGAAATGTCCTCAGAGCACCACCCAAGAGCTGTCTTCAGGCAAATCACCATCCCCAGCTCTGATGGCAGTGCTCTTTGAGCCCTCTCCTTCCTGTGCTGGCTCTGATCCTCTTCTGCCAGGCTTTCCCTGGGAACCACCCAAGGAAGGCTGCCTAAGATGTGCTGCCCTCTGTGTCCCAAGGAAAAGGGCATTTCTGATTTCTGCTGGGGACTGCTGGGTCGGGGCAGTCCCCAGCTTCCCTCTGTGTCCATGTCCTGTGAGCTAGCAGGGATTGTGCCTGGTCTCTTCTGGATAAGAGAAGGTGGAGGATGGGAAATGTATCTGAATAGGTGTCAGGGGTGCCCAGGAATTTCTGACAATCTCAATTCAATGCTTGGTGTTAGAGCAGGGTTCCCAAACAAGTCTGTGCTGTTTATGATGGCAGTAATAGGGGCAGCATCTGTGTCTGTGCCAATCTGCCAGCAAAGAAAACTTCCTTCTCCTCATCACAGCTGGGTTCTTCTTCTGGACAAGTCAGATGGGGAATCCCACTTTGATGTGGGATTTCTTTTTGCTAGCATGCATCCTAGGACAGATGTAGCTGACCAGTGGGCCCCAGAAATGGAAGTACTGACAACTTCCCTGTGGTGTAAAGGAAAAATCTTCACATATGGAGTGGCTGAAGTGATTCAGAGCCTTCCAGTCAAGGTGCTGTGCTTTCTGCTCTGTGATTTATATAAGTGCTTTAGGTAGTGGGGTTTGTCCAGACTGCAAGTGACAGTATACTGCATCACCTCTGTGCATGGGAAAAATTGAATGAGCCAAGGTTACACGAGCTTCCTTCCTAACATTTCAGCTGGGGCGTTCTTCCCCTTTCCTTTAGAGCTCAGCAGTGGAGACAGTGATAAAACTGGCCCCAAAAGCACTGTGGAAGCCCTGTAATGGTCTGTTTGATGCAGGCCCAGATCAGTGGTACTCCTGCTCTGCAGGGTGTCGGGCTCCCCACTCCCCTGCCGACCAGATGGGATCCTGACGATGCCCTGATTGTGTTTGTGGGCAGGCTGAACTGGAGGGAGCAAGCACAGAGAAAGGACAGGGTCTGACTAGATTAGGGCTGTTTCAATCCATTTGTTTTCAAATGCACCATGTTTGGTTTGGGCCATGTGGGGTTTGTTTGATAAAGGAAGAACCATCCTAATTGAATTCGCTGGGTCAGTGGCAGTTCACCCGAGGGGGAGGGCAGGGATTCTGCTGGAGGGATCTGCTATTTGACAGGAAACTGCACGAGCTTGGCTTTTCATCCTGGCAAAACTCATGGGACTCATCCCCCAGTGAGCCTCGCGTAACAGTGGGAAGCCCAAGACCTCAGAGACTCGCTGCATTACAAAGGCCTTTGCCTGATGCAGGAGGATAAAATGAGCTCAGGTTGAGCCTCTGAACTGCTGGTCCAGTTTTGGTCATGAGGAAAGGACCAAAGGTGGCTGAAGAAAGCTCCTTAGGCATTTCAGGGCCAGTCCCTTCCCCTTGCAAACCTGAACAAAAGGAGTCTGGGGAGCAGCAGCAGCCCCCCTTCCAGACTCCCTTAGCACAAAGGCTCTGTATGCCTGCACCACTGGTGAAGAGAGTAAGGAAATGAATGGAAAAAAAAATCAGGAAAATAGGGAAGAAGAAAATAATTTGTCTCTACCACAGACTGGAGATGGGATTACTATGACTAAAAGCAACAAGTGATGCAAATCATTATTTAAAAAACCCAAACAAATGAGAATAGCATCTTTCATTTATCTGCTGGAAATTGCCACAGGCTATGTTCAAAGGCAAAATCTATAACTCTGCGTGTGCATTCTAGTGGGGAATATTCCATCTGCCCCAGTAACCTTTCTTAATAGTCCCCACTGGCTTCAGGGGAGGCTGGCAGCGTTCACTGAGCACAGCTCTTGTCTGATGTGATTGCCCTACAAATGGGAGGCGAGTGGAGAAGCAACGGGGAGTCCCTAATTACTTCCACAGAATATAAATCCATGATGGTTTTGACAGCTTCTGGAGCTGAGGGCAGTATCCCACTGCCTGGCACACCTCGTGTCAGAGAACAGCTGGCTGCAGTCCCACCTTCATCAACAGCACCATCAACACCCCAGGAGGAAAGGGCAAAGCGGGAACATGTGAACAGCGTGACACTTGATGGAGAAATTGCCTATTAGCTATAGCAGTTCTGACCTTATGGATCCTGAGGCTCTGACACTACCTGGATTGCAGTGAATAGCTCTGCCTTTCCTACTTGGCCTGTGATTTGTGCTCAGTTCCCAATACTCCTGTGAAAGGCATGGCCTCACACGTGTGGAGAGGCTGTCTTGCTATTGTACTATCACACTCGAATGTGAAGATGTTGGTCACCCATTCCTGAGGACTCAGCCTCATTAAAGTGGTGGATAAAATTCATCTTCAGGACAAATCCTGGAAAATGGCATGTCATAAGTCTGTACTCCTTTTCCTCCTCCACAACTGCCCTTTATAGTCATCCTGCTAAAGGAAACAAGCTTTAATGAACACGCCTGATTGATGAGGAAACCCATTGTGAACAGAGAAACAACATTTCCTCCTGCCTGCTTTGGGAGCTGTTACATCTTCCTCAGGTACACTGACATATTCCAGTGCAAATATGCAGGTAGCAATAAATTGCTTTGCTGTAGTTTTATCTTGAATTCAAGGAATATGTTATGACAAAGCATTTGTGTCACCTAACAGTGTCTGCAAGTCATTGTTGAGACAAAACTGCAGTGTTATAGAATCATAGAATGGCTTGGGTTGGAAGGGACATTAAAGATCATCTCATTCCAGCCCTGCTGCCATGGGCAGGGATGCCACCCACTGGACCAGGTTGCTCAAAGCCCCATCCCACTTGGTGTTGCACACTTCAATATGTGCAGCAAATGTAGCTGTATGTAACAGGCCAGTATCTATCACAGAATCATGGAACTGCTTAAGGTGGAAAAGCCTTTTAAGATCATGATGTCCAAACAAGGCAGCAGCATCAGGCTGGTATCTCCTGTTTGGAGGGCACTTCAGTGCTGTCCTAGGAGCTGTTTCCAGGTGATAGGATTAATGGTTGCTGGAATGTGAGATCAGGGTGCTACAGGAAGAGTGTCTTGCATTGTTCTGGGAAAATTATTTTAGTGACATGTACTCTCCAGATACAAACAAGAATGCTCATGTCATCCATGTACATAACTGATCTCTTGCCTTTTTTCCTGTAATAAAGGATTATTGCTAAATTCACTAACCAAAATTATACTGAACTACTGAATCCATGCAGCTTCTTGAATATGTACATAAATCTCATTTAGAATCCCAGAGTTTGGGCACATCTCTAATGTGGTGGAGTTGCTTTAGTCTTCACTGAAATGCGGCTTTCTTTGAGCAAATCACAGTAGACCAGCAAAGCAGTGTTAAATGACACTCTGGCAGGAAGTAAAGAGGATAATATTTCACTGAAGGAAAATTGCAGGAAGTCAGTAGAATGTCTGTTATCTTAGCTGGAGCTGGCATTTGGCCTGGTTACTAAAGATAACACCTTTTTTTCCCTCCAAGACTTGTCACTTGCTGCTTTATGACCAAGTATCTTGATTTGCATCTCACTCAGAACACCTCCAGCTGCAGAGCATCACCAGTGCCAGGGGGTGACTCCAGGCTTTTCCATAGCAAACAGAAAGTTGAATTTTTCAGCCCTCAAGATGAGGGACTAGTGTGAGTCTGCTGTTTCCACAGGTAAGAGAAGAGTAGCAGGAAGGAGTGCAACCATAATTGCAGGCTGAAGAGGTGAGCACAGGAGAGCTGGGATTGCTACAACCACTACTGCCAGACACCTGAGAGAGATCAGGTAGGTGACTGCTGCATCTGCTCTGAATAACCCTGACTTCTGTCTGAGCAGCCACAACCAGCCTGCCTTTGCAGAGCTCCCACAGAGACTGAGCAGGCACCGTGGTGTCCCTGAGCACATTGCTGTCCTAGGCATCTCTGTTTTCTTTTTTCTGTCACTGGCATCACGGTCAAGTTGTGAATTCTCATCTGGCATAAAAGAAAATGTCTCATCTGACTCATAGCAGTTGTTGAGATCTGGATTTATTTTCCAAGGCCTAGTCAAAGGTAGATGCTCCTTGATTTCCAGGATCTAAAGGGACTGCTATCCCCAAAAGACAAGTAGAAAATGTGCACATTGATCAGCTGGATGCTTCTGATAATTTTTAGCAAGAATAGTAAATAGTCAATTTTCTAAATTGTCAATTATGGAAGGAGGTGTATTTTGTGAAATGCACACTGCCTGTCATGCTGAGCACTAAGCAAATACCACTCTTGCTTCATAAATGGTTGATGGGGTTACCAGGAAAAGTTACTTGTCAAGGGACATGCATTTACTTCACAGCTTGGAAAGTAAAAAGGGTCTATCTCCAGCTCATGTTCTTGTAAATCAATTTGTGACCAAGTCCCTGCTGACTTTGACAGGCTGTGATGTGAACCTACAGCTTCTATTGGTGGCTGAGGGAAGTTGCTTCATTTCTACCACAAAAATCTCTACTGACCTTTACAGCAACTGATCTTGGATGACTGATAACAAAGAGTTTAGAACTAGATGTTTTTCTGTTTGTGTATTTTTGTTCACGCTCCTCTTCTGAACTCTTTTCCTCGTTTCCTTGAACTTCTCTCTGTCTGCGAGAGAAGTCATGCCAAAATGTCATGTGTGCATCTGGGAGGCTTTCCAGCTTGCAATTGCAGAAGTGGGTCAGTCCTCATCCCTGCACATTTACAGTCTTTAGCAGATGCCCAGGCACTCAGCACAGCACTGGGAGAACTTCAGCAGTGCTGTCATAGCCTGTTGCTCTCAGAGGTTCACAGTATTGCCAGCCAGCATTAACTCTTACATTTGTTCTCTCTGACTGTCTGTCTACAGAAAGAGATCTTGTAATGATCGCCCGACTAAGGATGAATTATTAATTTGAGATGCTGAAGGAGATTTGTGTCAGACCCAGCTTTGGATGGGTGACTTGCACAGAGCTTAAAAGCATCTCTATCTCATCCCTCTGCCTCATTCTGCATTCTGTGCCATTTCTCTCACTGCCTCGGGGCAGAATGCTTCAGAAAGTTGGAGTGGGAATATTTTTATTCATCCTGTTACATGAAGTTAATCTCGTGTAGCAAAGCAGCTGTGTAATGTTTTGTATTAAATCTCATGTCTTCCCTTGGGTATGATTAAAATTCAGGTGAAGGGTTTCTTTAATTTTATTTTATTTCCCCCCTCCCAGGGTTCTCAAGGGGCCATTAGGCTTCATTCTTAATAGCTTGCCATCCCCTTGCCTCTGCTCGTCCTGCTGCACACACAACTGCACTTGTCTGACTGATGAAGGGTGAAGGCTCTTTAGTGACTTGTGCACATGCTGCACATTAGTGAAGACATTTCTAGCTCAGGTGAAGGGATGGCTGCTCCCTGGCACATGGAATAAAGCCTTGGTTGGCAAGTTCCCTATTTGCTTGATTATAGCCCTGAAACACAGCAAGTCCCAGTTGGAAGGAGACCAGCTGCTCTACCAATACCCTGGGCTTCCCAAAACTATTGCTTCATTTCAGTGGCTGCTTCCAAGAAAGGCAGAGTTCCCATTCTCATCCTTTCTAACGTGTCATTATTTTTGCTTGCAACAGAGGGATTTGCCCCCATTTGTCAGTTTAAATAGGCAAACCTCTTCTGACATTTTGTGACCCCCATTCCTCTACTTTCTCTCTGCTTTGTGTCTTTACCTGTAGAACCAAAATGAGACCACCTGGAAGACAACAGAGAGATCTGATAGTGAGGGAGGGCTATCACAGGGATACACAGGGGACAGTAAAGAATTCAAGAGCTTCAGAGAACACAGCAGGGCTGGAGACACTGAGAGAAAATGAGCCCAGAGAAGTGGAGATGAAAGCAGGAGAATGAGATGCACTGAAAAGGAGGAAGATAGACTGGGTTGTTTAATGCACAGTAGGAGCTAACCTGAGGGCTTGCACCACTTGTTCCACTCTGCACCTCTTCTAGAGCAACTGGAATCATCTTAAAAGCAGTGCTGCAGAAGTGGTTTGGGAAAACTCCTGTTTCCCTCTAAATTCCCTAGTCTTGACTCTGCTGTAGAGGATTTCAGGAAAATCCAGTTAACAAATTCTTCTTAAAGCCTTTAACTTTCACAGCCACGTCTGCAATTTGATATATTGGCCGGGAGGATCAGAAAGTGTCAAAACATGGCATGAAATGTTGCATAGAGGGCCTGGTTACATCAAGAGAGAGGTGCAGGAAGCTTTAGAGCCTTTGCCAGGCTTTCCACAATTCTCAGGTTTCAAGGGCTTGGTGGATTCAACCTTTCAGTGGACTGTAAGTCTACAGGACTAGTCTTGCTGATCCTTCAAACAGAATCTGGATTCTGAGTCCTCCACTGAGGGTAGCTCAGAATACAGGAATCAAGAAGATGGTTCTTTCCTCTTGCTTTGCAATCTTTTGTGATGTATGTACAATAAGTTAAATGCAGTAGGTGGCTGAAGGCTACTTAGCTAAGAGAGTGTGTCCTTGGCATTGTTTCATTGAAATCAGTCCAGTAAAACCAGGGGTGAAATTGCCTCCAACATTTAATAAATCCACAGTTTATCTCTTCCTGATAGGAAACAGCAGCTAATAACTCACAATGTTGTTTAAAACATTCATAGCAGGAATCAGTCAGATAAGTGACTCCCATAGTTCCAACCTGTGTTCCATGGCGGTCTACAAAAATCCACATTTTAAAGCTGCAAAATAACATTATTTGTATAGCAGTTGTTCTGACCAATGAGTGTCTAGCCAATGAAAGGATTTGTATCTTCAGATGAAGAAAACTCACATTTGAAGTAACTGACAGAGGTGCAATCAAGTTTTGATCACAGATTAGGAGCCCTAAATTCTAGTAAATCTAATCCTACTGCCCACTTGGCGAAACCACTGCATATTCCTGGCATTCATTTGCTCTCACTTGTAAAAACGGAAGGCTGATTAATTAGTGCCTGGTGAAGGGTTCCCAAGGACCATTAATTTTATGACTACATTTTTAAAAATAGCTGCTCTTGCCCTAGTACCGAGTCAGCCTCAGTCCCACTATGGAGCATTCAGGAATTCCACAGCTCCCATACCCCGCATGGCTGCTCTGCTCACTTATCAGCTCCCTTTTGTTGACAGAAGAGCAGGGCTGCCTTATGCACAAATGCACAAAAGGACTCTTGAGATCGAGGATAAAAGAAGCAAAACTTGTGCAGTTTTGTTCCTGCCCTCACTGTGTGTATGCTTGGAAGGGGTGTGAATGACAAGTGAAAAGAGGTCTGCAGAGAAGTACTATCTTTTATTATAGAAAGTAGCATATCTAAGAAAAACAACAGAAACCTCAGGAAACAAAAGAAAGCTGTGTAGTTTCTGACAGCTATCCCAATGAGGTTATAGTAGCATCACCATCCCATCATTGCTTTGTGGTCTTGTCAGGACATGTCATCTCCATTTGTCACTAGAGATCAGTTCAGATCTGGAAAGCTACATCCCACTTAGGGCATGGAATGTGATCATGAAAAATTCTGGGATCATGTGTCATGTCCAGCAACCTTCGCACCATGAAAATTGACTGTCACCACTCCAAGTCATGCATTTTACAGCCTGTCTGAAATCATTTTACACAGCCATGAATGTTCATCCCAGTGTTTAGGCATTGGGCAGTCCATTTTTTTGGATGTAATAACATTCTATTTTGTGTGATAGTGGGAAAAACATTAGATCCTTCCATGCCTGAGGTCATTATTTCAGCAGTCTCCCGGCTAACCTGGTAGTGCCCATGTAAACTGATCTCTGCAGAATGGGGATCAGTTTTGCTGCAGAACCCCGTGCTACCTCCTCCCACCTGAGGAGGGGAATGCCTGCTTTGGAGTTCTGGTGATGTGCTGTTCTATTTTTCTCCTTAACCACGTCACATGTGCTTCAGCAGAATTTACTTGCATAGGACCTTCTCCCAGTTCCACTTTTCTGGCTAGGGATTCCTTTCTACATATAGACATTGGAATCCTTTTCTTCAGCTGGCTCTCTGGAGGGAGTCATTTGGGGAGAAGGGAAGCAGTGAAATAGTTTGATGAATGGCATAGTCTAACATCCCCCAGGAGGATTCCATATGTTTTTAGCAGATGTTTAACATGTTATGGCAACACAACTGGCTGTGTTGAAACAAATTGCAGGGTGACCATCTAACTGTTGTCAGAAGTGAAATTTTCAACATTTCCAGCTCCCCCCTGGCAGTTACTGCTGCTTTCTGTAGTTACCTGTGAACTACATACCACATTTTTGACAGGAAAATTGTGAAGAACTTTAACTGTCCAACAAAGTGTTATTTAATTGGAACATCTCAAGGAACAATAAACCCTGAAGCTACTTTTGTTTGTTTGCCTATATTTTTTTTCTTTTTTAAAGGAGAAAGGTGGTTTGTAAAATCTTCTGAGCATAAAAATAGCTTCTCAATTTTAGTGTCATCTGGAGCTTTAAAAATGCATTTGAGCCTCCTCCCTTAGTGTTATAAGAGAAATGCAAATGCCAAGAAGAGTCAAAACATTTGAGCATAGATATTTGTATGAGTAAGGCATTTGTCTGTGATCCAGGATCTCCCAGCTCATGTCCTGGAGCTGACACAGACCTCTAGTACTTCTTCAGCATTCATTCTTCCTGCTTCAATTTCCTGTTTGTAAATGGGGATGACTGTTCCTCTGTGTTTGTCTCTCTTGTCATATTTAAACATGTAAAGAACTGCAATTCCTGGTACAATGGAGATCTCCATTTTGCTTTTTTTTAGTGGAAATTACTAAAAAGTCTGTGAGAAACAGTTAGTTTCCATAAGGTTTCAAGGAGCACAGGAAAATCTCAGATGCACATTTCAGAGGAAATGTGAATGCTGAGAATTTTCTCAAAATACACATAGTTGGAAATGTTGATGTTTTGGTTTAATCTCCATTTTAGAAAACTTCTGGGGAAAAAAACCCCAAAACCAGGATATTTTCTGGGTTTTTTCTTCCCCAGTGATTTACAGCTTTACCTGCTGTTAGCTGTGGAAATGGCTGTCATCTTAAATATGTTCATTTTGCCTTTAAAGTATCTCTTCAATGCTACAGATTAAAATTATTACAAAGAATTCTCTTAATTGAGATTTTTCTGGGCAGAGTCCAAGGGTTTGTTCAGTCATTGCTGCTACAGTTTTGAGTTTAGGCACTGCTGCCAGTTCCTTTGTGTAATCTTACAACTTCAAAGACAAGGAAAGAGAGAGGTGAGCATGAAAGCTTTTAGGAAAATTATGTTTACCTATTTGAGTATCTCAGTGAGCATAAAGTGTTGTTCATGGGTTGGATAATCTTAAGAATAGCATGTCTCTTGCCATGGAAGCCTGCTTCCAATCTTGTGGTCTGTGGGTCAGAAAGACACGAGGAGGTGATATGTGCAATAAAGACAAAACATGATTTTTCACTTCAGAAAAACATGCATGTATGTTACCATGTGATCAAGGGAATATGAAAACAAAGCTGGGAAAAATAAATCTGTAAATGAATATTCAAAATGCAGCTTAGTTCTTGATTTAAGAAACAAAAACAAAAACAACATGGCAAAGGGAGGGCCTGTGATTTTTTTTTCCTCCAGAATGTTAGCTGTTGCTTGGATAAAAATGATTGGGATATGCTGATATTGACAAAGAAACCAACTCATAAACAATTTAGATTCAGTTTTCCCAGCTGAGCCTGGGAAAACAAAACTGGGTTGAAAAATACACTGGCAAGGTTTTAATTATGATTTTAATAATGAAGCTTGAACAAACCTCTCGCTACCAGTACATCAACTGCCCCCTCATGCTGTTTTCCCAAGCCTGATGGAGGGGTCCTGGAAAAGCAGGCTGATGGCAGATGAGAGAACATACTGATCAGTGTAACTTCAGTCAGCACTATAAGTGCTTGACATTTTGGAAAAACAAGATCTCTGACTTTGCTGTCTTCATCTGGGAGCAGGTGATCAGTTTCAGACAGTCAGTTTGTCATCCTAAGCTCTTTGTGGCTGAGACCTTGTTTGTTTTGTGCTCTCAGAAGTGCCATTCAGTTTCATGGCAGAGTTAATAACACTGTGTGATTTCTACTGAGCACAGATTGCTCCTGGAATGTGCTATGGTTATCTGGAAATAGATTGGCATTCAGGTTCCAGCATGCAGATGCCAGAGAGTTTCCTTCTGCCCATCTGTCTAGGCAATGAGCTGGGCTGTATGTCGGTCCGGCTCTAGGAATCACAGCCAAGCTGGATCGGTGTTGTATTCCTGCTTTATCTGCCTTCACAGCAAATTGAGAAAGGCATTAGTAGAAATACTGAGAGAATAATAGGAAAAGAAAGAGAACAGTCTGAAGGCAGAGGAAGCAGGAGGAAAGCTGAGGAGGCCAGGGAAGGAAGGAGCAGGGAAACTGTGAAGTTGAGAACTAAGATGTGAATCACAGAGAAGAAAGCTTTCATAAGTAATGGGTGAGTTCTGTAGAGTGAAATTTACCTCGAAATCCATACAGTTACACCTATGATGAACCTGCCATGATTTGTTCATGGTTTCCCAATATTGCACTTTCTGCTGCTGAAACTCAAGCCTATCAGAAGTGTAACAGAGAGGCTGTTTGGATTGTGATGCATATGATGTAATATTCAAGGGACAGATCCTTCAGACAGTTGGAGGGCTGCAGCTCCAGGCTCTTCTGAAATGGGAGAAAGTGATTTTAGTGTTCTGGGCTAAACCATGGAACTCTTTGCTTGTTCTGATTTCCAGTCAATAACCTATTTATCAGAAAACAAGCAAAACAGCCCTCTCACATGTTGATCTGTCATAAAATTGGCTTTATTCGAGGTTGCTGTTATACTTAAAGTTCACAGAGGATATACTATATTCTTTACACATAACAAAGAATGTAAACCCCAGCTTTAAATGCAAAACTCGGTTCAGTGCTGGCTGGGATTCACAAAGCAATTCCTTCATGACGGTGAAAGCACTATGAACTCGGGAAGCTAATTTTCAATAGTGGCCCCTTAAATTGCACAGTTGAGCATGTAAGAGCACTATTGTGTCTATGCTAGCATGTGGAAGATTTGAAAGCTGGGGTCACATATAGTTGACTTTTGTTCATTTACAAAACAGTTTCATAGAATCAGGATGGAAAACAGAAAACACATACAAGTCTTTGGATACATCACCCTGCACTTTTTTTTTTCCAAAATATCAGAATAATGATGTCACTGGAGAGGAAAGGGGTGGCAGTTGTTGGAAAAAATGCCAAGAGTGTTCCGTGATGAGGAGAGGATCTTGTCTGTAGAATCTGGGGCTGTTTAAAATGGTGGTGTTCCCATCAGGACTAAGCCCAGCCAGTTTACTGGAAACCCTCCACATGAGGTGTGAGCATTAGGCCCTAAAACAAAGGTAAGTGTTGGACAGCCAGACAGATGCACACACTCTTTCATGGCTTATTCACTGGTACAGCAGAATTTCTTGGCATCTGGGGTCCTGCAGCAGTCCTGGACAGTGCAGGGGTACATGTGTGAGATTGTTATGGAGGTTGCAGGGGGAGCGCCAATGGACCCAATTTGGCAGGTCTGTAGAGCAAAAATGTAATCTTTGCCTGAAAGAGCTATGATCTGCTGCTTAAGGGGCATGACAAGCCAGCCTCCTGGAAAATAGCACTGTGAGTCCTTTGCAAAGGAATCAAATAAGGAACAAGGCTATTACCTCGTGTCACACTGTGTCTAATAAAGAAATGGAAATCCCCTACTCTGCCACAAAGACCAAGCAGAGCTAGGATCATGCTGCGTGACACAAATAAATGAATAGCAAAACAGAAATGGAAAAACATGGGCCCGAACATTACAAGAAAATATCAGACCCTGAAATGATTGCCTGTCTTAAGCAATAGACTATAACAAAACATACACTTCAAATACAGTCTGGTTGTGTAATCTAGTTTTGCCATAACACAGAAATAGATTTGGGACCATAACTGTTACATTCTATGTGTATCTCCCTATTTTTATTTCACATCAGGAAATAAAAGAAAGCCACCGCCAACAACTATCTGCACCTGGGGAGCCTTGTAACTGTTCATTACCAGATATATGGGGCATTAGCAGAGATTATGCAGGGATGCTGGCACATCTCTTTTTCCCTTGCATTGCACTGTTAGACATTCCTGTTTTCTCTTGTTCTTCTCCAAAGCTTTGAGGGTGAAAATCTGCATCCCCATCTTGCAAAGCATCATGAGATAAGCAGGGTTATCAGCACCAGGACACATCTGTATATCACTTGCATGATCTGGCCCTTGTAGGATTGTTCTCTTTGTTGTTGTATAAGGATATAATGTCCAATTTACCGAAGTCCAATTTACTAATCCTGAGCTATTGATTGTTATTAAGAGTAACAGTGTTACTTCTGCACTCTTTTTACTCTCAGTTTCTTTTGCTCCAACCCGGTAAGGACTTCATAAGTATTAGGAACAGTGAAGAGTAGTTTTCCTAGGGGATAATTGAAATGAACCCCCTTGTGGATTCCCTTGTCACATGCTGTTGGACATGAAATACAGTCACTCTATGTGCAAGAGCAGTAAAAAAGATGACCTTTTCTAGACAGTTATCTATTTCTATGGAATTTGTAGCTGTCAAATGCTATTGAATTTTTTTGACAGGCTCAGAAGTTATTGGTACGCACACACAGCACACACCACACAACAGCACAAGCCTTATTTCCCTAGGCTTTTCCCATGTTGCAAACATAGGCTCTTCCTTTGGTTTGATATGCATTTTGGAAAGGCTTCCCAGTCCCTCAGTGTCATCCTTTGAAGTTTCTCCGGCAGATCTTTGAAGGCATTTCAGCAGCTCTCACTGAGGTACCGGTACACGAGTGACCTCTCTCCCACCTCTCAGGTCTCCTCCTTTTGTGTTCCAAGGATCCCCCCGGCGCATCAGATGTTACCGGGGTCACCCTGCAGAAGAGGAGCAAGAAGCTCTCCTTCCCACCGGCGCCTGCTGCGAGCTCAGCGGGCTCGGGGCTGCTCTGGGGTCCCAGGTTAAGCTGTCCCTGGGCCGGAATTCCTGCACCCCGAGCGGCCGAGACACGGTACGGGAGGGACGAGTCACCCCGGGCTGCCCTTGGCGGCTCCTGCCGAGGGCACCCGGGAAGTTTTCCGGCCAAGGAGAATTCAGACGAGAGGCACGGGCGGGAGCGGCGGAGCGCGAGCAGGGGCTGAGCCGTGCCGTGCCGGGCCGGGCGGGGGCGGAGGAGGGGGCACGGCCGGGAGGTGGAGCCGGCTGCGCTGGCGGCTCCGGCGCTCCGCGGCTGCGGGCACGGGGCGCGCACGGCAGTGGGAGCCCAGCGCTGCCGGGAGCCGCCGCCGCTCGGTCCGGCCGGTCCGTGCCCGGAGCCGCCGCCGCGGGAGCCGCCAGGTAACGGGCGGGGCTCCCCTGTCGTGCCCGCGGCCCCGGTGCCGCTCCGGCTCGGCGCCCAGCGCCCTGCCGTGCCCCGGGGCTCTCGGGGTGCCACGGGGCGCTGCTCGCCCACCCCGGCGCTGCGCTGTTCCCTCGGGGCGGGAGGGTGTGCGGGGGCGCCGTGACTCCCGGGGTGCTGGGCGTGCAAGTTTGCGGGGCTGAGGAGCCAGCCCAGCCCAGCCCGCCAGCACCGCCGGCACGGGGGCCGGGGGAGGGCGCCCCGGCTGCCCCAGCCAGCTGGACTCGCCCCGCTGGTAACACCTCCCCGGGGTCGGGCCTCGGGAGCGTCTTGGGGAGCCTCTGAGCCTGTCCTCGGTGTTTCTGTGTTCCGCTGCCTCCGCCCGGCACCCCTCCCTCCGGGATCCCTCCTACGGGCAAGACGAGCGGAGGAGCCGGGGAGCGCGGAGCTGTGCCCGGAGCGCCCTGCGCCCCGTCTGTCGCGGGCTGGGGTGTGCACCGCCCCCGAAATTCGGATGAGGAAGGTGGGACGGCTCCCCGTGCTTTTCACTTCAGCCCGGGCTGGGAGGAATTTTCTCTTTCACACTTTGCTGATCTTCCATCCCGCTACCCTGGGTCAATGCCCGCTCTTTAATAGAGATTTGTAGCTGCAGCAGCATGTTAGCGAGGTACCACATGGGGGTTTGGTAAGCTGAACTAGGCACTTCAAGTTTTGTCTTAACTTTTGCATTTAAAGGTTATAGTGAGTGAGTAAATAGCATTTTCATATGTGTTGTACTTGGGCGGTTTTCTGTGAAGTATGTTTGATAATCATAATTTTTTTTTCTCTAGCACTTCTCTCAGCAATTAGTAAGCTCGGCCTGATTACTGTTTGTATTTCTATAATAAGAGCAATTTGGACCCAGTTAATAGACTCTAGGCACATAATTCACTGTGCTACCGAAGCTGGTTGGGCAGAAGTGTGCTGGAGACGATTGTGTGCCTGACAGGGTACATGCTAATTGTGACCATGGGCTCGCCTTGGACTTTTGCTAGTGGGTAAAAAGTTGGAGTTGTTAAAGAGTTGTCTTAATTCAACAGGATGTATGCAAGTGTTTGATGGATTCTACCAGTAAAATGCTTATTTTGATACTCAGTGGTTTTGTAAGGAGCCGCAGTTGTTCTGTCACAAAAGTATAGAAACAGAATAAACGGTAGGGATGTCATTTGGAGAAATGGGTACTTTCTTCGGAGTTTTTTATAATTTGGGGGGAATCTTTCAAATTCGACTGTGTAGCATAATGTAAATATGCGCTTCTTTATCATCTGCTTTCATTGAAGTATTTTTATAGTATGTTAAAATGATTCGAATGTTTGACCCTACTTGGAAGGCAGTTAATGTTTCTGTATTTGTTGTGGCCGAGGTACAGCTTTTGTTGGCGCAGGCTAAAATACCATGTGATGCAGTTGCCACGAATTCAAGCGTAGCGGGGTGAGGAGAAAGGAAGAGCTTTAACTTCTCTGAGATGTTGCAGACTGCCAGCAAAATCCACAAAAAATCCCACCCTTTCAGCAGGGCAGAGCTGCGCCCCGCTCGCTCGGCTCCCCGCGCTGTGTGCTGTGTAAGCCTGCGAGATGCGCAGGTGAGCGCGGAGCTGCTCCCCGGGAAGGGGCAGAGCCCGGGGGAGCCGCGATCAGTGGGGCTCGGCTGGGAGATGCTGAGGCTTTCCACGAGAGGGCTTTCTCGCCGTGCCCTGCCAGCCCCTCCGCTCGCTCCTCCGCACGGAGGAGCAGGATGGGCTCGGGGGTGGTTTGCGCTCGCAGGGTGTTTCAGATTTCCTTTGTAAATTACGGGGAAATCCCTTTATTGCCCCTGAGGTGTAAGGATAAGACATCCTGGGAAGAACACCAGTCTTCAGTTTCCAGGCTCCTTTAAAAGCCAGAACGATCCCAACAAGTTAATTTCCCCGCAGTGGAAACCGAGAAGAGGCTGAGTGTGTTTCTCACAAAAGAGGAGAGGGGTTACAGTGTTTGCATCCTCGTCGCAGATGATGGCAACGGAGTACTCTATCCTGCCGTGATCTCATTTTTGGCTGCTTTAACTTCTATTCTACTTCTCAGGGTGGGGCTAGGCGAAAGGGAAACGGTAATCATTGTGTGAGTGAGAAAATGCTATCTGTAAATCCTTTGCCAAGTTGTTTGTGTGTTAGTTCAAATAATTTCACACGCACAGCGTTGCAGGTCTGTTTTAAAAGGCAGAAACTGTGTCTGTGACTAGTAATAATATTGCAGTTCATAAAACATGAGAAACATCTGTTACTGTGACTTCAATTTGTTTCTCTCTCCTTGGAATAACGGAGTTGACAGCTCAGTCAGGTTTAATGTCCTGTGCTAAACCTTTGGTCGTGTGTCCCACGGCTAATTATGACTCACAGAATCAATAAACCCAGCTCCTGCTTCTCTGCAGCGCCTCAGCGGGGGAGTGGGAAGGGCTTCAAATCACAGCAGCAGACCACGGGGGACAAATACGGGTTTTTGCAAAGCTAGGCCTGTCATGTGCCCTTGCCCCTTTCACTGCAGCAGAGCTGGCTGGGGTCTCGCTGTTAGGGCTGAGCAAGTGAGGGAGAAGGTCTGCACTGCTCTAGGGGCAGTGTTTTCCCTCACAGCACCTTTTGTCTTGCCTTAATCTGTCCCAGGTTGGATACTGTAGGCAGTTGAAGCAGAGCCATCTCATGCTTTGATGTGTGTTTATTGGCTTTAGCATCTCATTCCCTTGCCATGTTGTTTTTTGGGGTTTTTTTTTGTTTGTTTGGGGTTTTTTTGTTTTTTTTTTTTTTTTTTAAGCTGGGTTACTCTCTTTCCACCCCACCCCCCAAACAAAAAGAATTAGAACAGAGGCAAAATGTGAATGAAGTGACTTTGTACTTTTTTGTGAATGGATTTTCTTGCATTGCCCCTGCCTTCCTTGCTGCCTTCTGCAAGATCATTTCATAATTAAAATATTATGACTGTGCTTATGGTAGCCCTTCACTCGTGGCAAGGATCCTAATTTGACGTCAATGAAAAAAATAGTAGTTTCTGGCATAAGGGCAGATGACATTTCATCAGCTAGTGCATGCCCATTTTTTTCAAACCACAGTGCTAAGACCATATGGACAGATAATGAGTTTAAGCTGATAAACAGCTTACAGATTTGCCCAACTAAAGGACTTTCTTCCTAGAAAACACATTTTCCTTTAAAATAAATAATGAAGTTCCTGTGTTTTTATTTAATTATCTTGAGTCCTGTCTGTTCTCACCAGGCTGCAGGAAAACAGGCACAACAGCTCTGGGGACAGAAGCTACTGGATTTATGGGCCTGTAGGTCTTAGAGGAGAGGAAGGACTTGAAAAGAAAAGTTCAGATGCTACAAAATTGAGGCCTAAGGGGCCTGAGGTATCTAAAAAAAGCAGATGGTGGTCCAAGTTGTATTTAGAGAGTTTCCTGAGGTAGTGCATAGTTCTTGACATCTTGAAGATGAGTCATTGCATGAGGTGGTAGTAGGTCTGAGGTCTGTTTGGGAGTTATAATTAAAACAGATGGATATCTATACTCCTTGCTAACCTTGAGGCTGCTGAAGCAGTCCTTGTCTGGGAATACTCTTGCGAGACAACCCCTGCTTTTACTTTCTCAAGAATTTCTGACTCATTTCAGTATGATTTGTTTGTTTGTTTAAATTAATAATTGACATCAATAAAATACATCAATTTTTCTTGGTTTTTATAGGGGGGAAAACCCCCACAAGTGGCACAGCTAGAGTTGAAAGTACCTTGTTTGGGAAGGGGTTGTCTTTAGTTGTCACTTTAAAATAATGACTCAAAAGCAAGCAGTGTATCTGCATGAGAGGGCAAAGCCTGTGTGTTCCTCCCTCAAGAGGCATAGAAATGAGCTGTTTCAGATCTGAAAGTGCTCATTCCCTTTTTAGCTGTTTCTTATGTGATCTCTCTTTTTCTTCTTCTATTTTTTCCCCCCTGGAAATAATTATTAATTTTAATTGGAAGTGGCAAATGAAGGAAGAAAATAGTTGCACAGAAAAATCAGTACAGACAACTCCATTCTTTCTCACGCTCCTTAGTCCTTCTAAAGCTTTAATGTTTTGTGTTGTTCTTTCCCTTCACACTGTCCACTTCTCGGCACTGGGAAGATGATTGGACTTTAATTGTATTTCATTTGAGGATATATTCCAGATGGCCAGAGCTTAGCTTTCGGATGGTCACTGCTGCCTCACTGGTAACTGATGTGGCAGCCAGGTTCTGTTTGGTCCTACCTTGGCTCATGACTGCACAGTTCAGCATTCCACCTGTGTCCATTCCTTCCCCTACACCTACACTTCTGATTTTCTTTTCACTGAGTCACTGTCGCTGTTGATATGTTTATTTCTGTGGTCATTTGAAACCGTAACGTGTTTTAATGTTGGTCTTGTTGATAAAATTGATGGAGCTTAATGGTGATGATAATGTCGTGGGTACAACATGGACATGTTTGAGAAATGATGGCAAATAAAGGGTTGAATGTCTCAGAATATCATTGAGAGGGGTTAACTTTAGATATGATGTACTTTTAAACTTCTGACTGCCCTTTTTCCCTGTTAATGTCAGAGAGGATTGTCAAAGCTGCTTAAGTTGAGGCGCTTATTTTGTGTTGATCAACAAAACTTCTCTTTCTGATGGGAATATGGCATGTAACATGAATCTTCTAGAGTTACGCTAAGCTGTTTTTCAGAATAAGTTACAGGAAAAACTGAGAGATAATTCTGGAAGTGCTTGAGGCACAATGCTCGAAGCACCAAAAGATCTCTTTGCTTTGGCAGCCTGAGAGTTGACAATGTAATACCTTGCTGATGTGACAAATCACTCTGGGTTCATAGAATTGGAAAAAACCTGCAAAACTGATAAGGATTTCAGCTTACAGTGATGCTTTGTTAATTAAGAACTGTTTTTCTTCTTTTAAGTGTTAAGGGAAACATCAGCCAGGAACAGCATTCTGATGCGATTAAGAAAGAAAAAACAAAGACACAAAACAAAAGAAAAAATCTAGTTAATCCAGCCAGTCTCTTGGAAGTCTTATTCTATCTCCTCACTGTGCTGAGGGGAGCAGAAGGTTTCAGGCTTTTCAGTTTATGTGTTCATATTTTGATACTGCAGCGGGGAAGGTTTGGCAGGAGAAGAGTCGGAGTTAGTTTAAAAACATTAATTTTCTTTGTTAATGCTGCTGCAGATAGTTCCAAGTTTCAGTTTATAGAGGATTTCTTACAGTATTTCTGTAATGTGATGCTCTTTGGGAAGTGCTTTGAAGCTCTGCACTAGCCTTGGGGAGCAGAGGGCTTTGGGAGGGGGGTTGGACTCTCTCTCCCAAGCGCTATCACGGATTTTAGTGCTCAGAACTGAGGTGGGTGAATGCCAGCATTCCTAACATCAGCCTGCTGTACACGCTCCTTAGCTGTGGGAAAGTTGCATTGCTTTTCTGAGCATCTGTTTCACCAGCTGTGAAAATGAAGACAGTACCCTCAGCACTGGGTATGATGAACATTCTTGTTAGCTAATCTTGCTAAAGTGCATTGGAACTGTGAAGCGTTGGGGGTTGTTGTTTGAAAGTGTGAAGGTTTAAAATGGTGTAAGCCATGAGCTTGCGTCTTTGTTAGGGAAGAGAAGTATCAGCTGGGAGACCTTTGGCAACAGGCATAAAGGGTTTGTGGAAAAGAGGAGAAATTTGCCTGTAATGGAGGGACATGAGTGAGAATTATGCCTCATTCTAACCATTTACCCAAAATCTAAATGGATTTATTTGGAGCTTTTTTAAAGCACCTGTCCAGGGTTGGATTTTTCCCTACCACCAGTTGCATTTCCTTCTGCTGTTTTTGCAGCCCCCCTCTCCTCCACACACTTGCTTTTTATGATCAAAGCTCCATTCTTTAAAGATATGCCAATGCCTTGTAATAATGCTCAGAAGGTCCCCTATGGACAGCAGTTCTGATTAGACACTGAAGAATTCTTTAATTCTCTTCATACTTATTAATGCTAGGAGCATTGTGGTGATAAAAGGTGTGGTTTTTCTTCCCATTGCTGTTACTACTTTTTCTTTGGCTCCCCTCCTCCCCAGACACTGCACTTATTCTTTAAGCTTTCACATTTTCTTGTCTTGTATAAAGTTGGTTCCTTGGTTCTTGCTTTCAATTCATTCTTTTATCTTCTACAGCACTCAATGAATGCTTAAAAATAATAAATATTAATAATAGGGCCCTTTGAACCAGCAGGTTCTTTGCAGCTTAAACCCACCTTTCCCTGCTGCTTATCCCCTATTAGAAGTTGCTATAATCTGCAGATTGTAGCTGTAATAAGTTCTGAAGCAGTGGCTGGGTTTGTGACAAGCGTAGGATTATAGCTCCAGGTGGGGAAGTGGCAGCAGGAACAGAGAACCTCAAAGGCACAAATATGTTGTTCCAGTTGAAATATTCTTAGCGATAAAGGAAGAGAAGCTAACAAAATTTAGTGTGGGAATAGAGCTATTTATCTAGGTTTCCATGGAGTGTCAGTGACCTATATAGGGTAATCCTGTACTGCACATAAAAAAATGCTGTGTTTAGAAGTAGAAAAACATTTTTTTCTGGAGGACACATTTTAAGAAGACTGCACCTTTGGAGATTCTTTCAAACCATTTCATAGGAAGTGTCTTAAATCAGCAAGACAAACCATGGCATGCATCTGTGGTATTACTGTGTTTGCTTTGAATTCCTTGTAGAGACAGGTTTACTACTCCTTAGAGCTGCAGAAGAAAAAGATGCTGTCTGCCCCTGGTGAGTAAAATTGACTGCATCATGTACAGCCCAGGCTCCAAAGCTTTTGCCACACACACAGGCACATGCTCTTTTGGATATCAGCAACGTTTTTACAGCCCCAGACTAAGGAATGAATAAAGTAAACACGAACAGAGAGCATGAGGTTTTCCCACCATACCTCCTTCCCTCTGTTTAACAAGGCAAGCTACTGGACTAGGAGAAAACGGCAGAATCCTGAGTTGGCAGGGCAAATTTCATGAAGCTTTATTTGCTTCTTCTACACCATGTTGCAGTGGCCCTACTCAGGGGAGACAAGCTGTTCCTAAGCAGAACCTCTGCTGGATGGGTTAATTCCAGGCTTATGTCTTCAGCAGAAACCACACTGCTTGCTACTTGAGGCTAGGACTTGCTAGGAGTCTTCAAGGAAACAATTTGCCTGCAGAAGATGCTGATTTACTGAAATCATTCTGCTTTGTGGGAAAGGATTGGTCTCCACTCAGTTCTCCTGGGTGAATTTCTTGCATATAGGATAGAATTTCTTAGTCAAAACAGACAGGAGCCAAGTGGTTTGGGGTTTTCACCTATGCTGTCACAAATCCAAAACAGGGTCCTGAAAGCAGCTTTCCTACATGCCAGAAATACCAGTGCTAACCACAGAGCTGCTGTTCTAGAGCACATGTGTTTATGTATGAAGGATTCCAAGGTGTATTCCAAATTTTCATCCCTATGTGAAATAAAAAAAAATATTTCAAGTCTCAAAAAATGTTGTTCCCTCTAAAAACTGAGTTCCTATCCAGGTGTCCTTGTGTCTTCTTCAGTGGTCTTACTGTCTTTCCTCACTGGTTCTGCAGGTTTGTGTCTCCCCTGGATGTGCTCTTATGGAGTGGAGCAAAGAATCCCTGGAGACCCTGGCAAAGCAATCAGCTTGTCAGTGACAGGAGGGCAAAGACTGACCCTGAAGCACTGCTGGTGTATTTTGTCAGGGTCAAGGCTGTACAAGGATATATAACTCCTAAACCACTGCTGCCTCTGAGGAATATTATTAGAGACTCAACTTGAGCAGCCAAGGAAAATAGAGCTGAACACTGCTGCTATGTTTGGGCCATTGTTATTGGGCAGGGTAGGAAAAATAATGCTTGGGGCAAGAGAGGAGCTTTTTGGAACAGCATGAAACAATCTTGTGCTGATCTGATTGCAGTGAGCCCAGCAAAGGCAAGGCTAGCACATGGTTTCAGTAATAGGCCTCTTTCTTCCAATTTCTTCTTTCCTTGTGTTTTATAGAGAGGAGGAGAAAGTAGTCCTGTCTTGATGCTTTCTTAATTCTCCTAGGAGAGTAAGGAGATAGCAGGAAGAAAGTCAAGAGGGGATCTCAGCTGAGCTGGGTGTGTGCTTAGTGAGGGTGTTTGTTCTCTGTGGTTGTGCTCAGTTCCACCAAAGACCTGAGCCTGGTTATTCCAGGGCAGCTCAGATCCCTGAACCATGACGTGCTCTGTCCTGCTTGGCTGCCGAGGGGACCTTTCAGGGGATCCCTCTGTAATAAGAGGTGGGATTGCAAAATTGAGGTGCACACTACAGTTCTGACTATATGGGAATGCTGCTCTGCCTTTACTCTGTATTTTGTTCTTGCCATTTTTAGAAAAAGGAGGGGAAAAGGCTGAAGGTTGAAACTTCATCGTTGCATAGAGAAAGACAAAACACTTCTCTTAAAGGCAAAAAATTCCAAGCCCTTGCTGTGTTCTTGAGGTTTAAATAATGGAAATTTCCTGTTTCAGGGAAGCCAAATTCATCCTCAGATGGCCTCCTCTAACCTCTTTTAAGAATACTTCTGTTCACCTTGTTGTGGATGAGGAGTCTGAGCTTGCCCTTTTGGTTTCACCCCTTCTTTTCATTCAAGTTAAATGGGGAGGCATAAGGTGTGTTTACAGCACACAGGAGCAGCAGTGGAAGGCCTGACCTGGTGGAAATCAGAACCAGGATTACCACACAGCTTTTTTAGATGCAGCATAGCATTTGGATCCACAAAGCCAGCTCTGGAAATCATATCATGTCAAAGCAGTCCTGGATGTGAGATAAGCTCCACTGTGTCTGTCTGCAGAGATGCAGACCCCAGATACACAGTGTTTGAAAGAATAAATTAAAACACCATAAGCCTTGCTTTTATGGTTTGGTGGGGTTTTTTTTTTTGTTTTTGGTTTGTTTGTTTGTGTTTTTTTTTTAATAAACAAGCAATACTTATCTTAAAATATAAGATAACAATAATATCTTAATAAGTTTTCACAAAAAAAAAAATTACCTAAGAAAATATTTCTCTTAAATTAATCAAGTCTAAGACCTCTAGGGTTGAAATGACAGCAGATTTTTGGTCTTGCTTTTGGTTACAGTCATCAAAGGAACCTTTAAAGGAACCTCTAGGAGGCTGATTGCTAAGACTCCATAGATCCCCAGGAAGACAAAGGTAAGCTGCTACCTTTCTTCAGAGCCTTCAACTGTGAACCTGTTCTCTCAATGATAGCTGTAATATGAGGCCTTTTCAAGGACTGCATCCTTTGCCCTGTAAAGTCAGTTTGCATCTTCTAATCACAGAATGACCTGACTACTTTGCATCCATTTCATGTCTAAATTCTGCCCATTTTTTAAGTATACCTAAATTATTGGGAAAAGCAAGCTATTGATGTACGATTTCACTCTTTTCTTCTGAATCAGGGATGGTGAATTGAAAAAAAAGTAGATTATTCTGAAGATAGTTCCAGCAAGCTGAGGTCTTGGATGTATGACTGAGCCACACTCTACATTTGTCCTGTTGAAATAAAGTCAGGCTGCACTGGAATAGTGTTGTAAAGGGTTTGCCATAACACAGGGCAGGGCTGCATGCTCCAGCTGTTCCCTGACACGGGCTTGCAAAATCCTTTTTGTGGCTGGAGCTGTGTTCTTGTGGACTTCAATGTCACTGCCTAGGACTTTAATTGAAAGCTGAAGGAGCCCAAGAGAAGCCATGCAGTGGATCTGTTTCCCTTAACATCCTACAGGATTACATCTGTAGACTGTGCTTTAACAAGAAACTACAATCTTCACCTGTAATCCTGGATTCTTTATGGAGTGAAGCAGTGTGGAGTAGGAGCAAACACTGACTTTTTTCTAAAGGGAATATGATTAAATCTTAGACTACTTGAATCTGGCTGTCTATAGCTTCATAGGTAACTCTTCATAGACAAGATTTGTTTCTTCCTTTCCCCTTTCTTCTCTACTATCCCTAAGCTTTATTCCTTGAGATGAATTCTGCCTAAGTGAAGCAGAGATTTGTCCAGATACACTGTTGTCTAGCAAGGAGGTGGTGAAACAGATGCAGTTGTTGGAACTGATGATAAGGTAATTTTCTCACCCTTCCAAAAGCTGCAAATGTGTTTTTGAAAGAGGATTTGTGGTGCTGGTAGCATTTGGTGTTGTGTGTGCACCCTGAGATAGAGATCAGAGATTGGCTGCTGGATAATGCAGCAGAGCCCTGTGGCTGCAGGAACAGATTGGGCAGGCATCTGAACTACCCTGGACTGGCCCACCACAATGAGTCAGTTGCTCAGAAATTTTCTGGCAGATGCAGCCTCTCTGTTTCATGTCACAGCAATTATCTACCACTTGTTTATTGAGTGTCTGTGTGGTCCACATTATCTGAACCTCTCACAGTTGCAAATGGCTTGTATCCTTGTAACACCTTTTTGAGGCAGAGAATCCCCATTTTACTGATGTAAGTGAAATCTAAATAACTTGCTGAGGATATTATGGGAAACCTGTAACACACTAGAAAATAACAGAACAACACCTATCCAAATTTTGCTCCTAGGAAAGACAGCTCAGGTTTAAAAAATGGGGAGAGAGTATTTCCTGTGTCATAAGAAGATGTTTCCTAGCTAGATTTATCCCTAATAAATCACTTGCTTTGCTGTGCTCTTGGAGCTAAATGTCCCAAGTAACTTGATGATATGTTGATAAGGCCTTTTCTTCTTTTTGCTGTCTTAATTGTGCATTTACTAAATTTGGATAGGACAACTTTTTCTCTGTAAATGAAGCTCAATTTGTGAGGTGTTTGGAGTTTTTTTGCAGGTGGAGGTTAGGGGCAAGGCTTGGTTGATTGGTTTTTTCTCATAGAAAATAAAGATGTTCTGAAGTTTTAAGGAAGGAATGGAGTTAGGGGTGGGAAATTTTTACCTCAGCCAAAATAATCAATATTTCATGGTTTGGGATATGCACTAGAGTGTGGGAGACTACAGGTGGTGGCCCTGAGATCTGGACCTTCTTTTCTTTGTAGTACTGCAGTGCATTCACTGCTATTCTTTCTTTCTTTAGAATGTCAACTTCTTGCCTGTTAAACTTCCTTAGAAATGTGCAGAGGTTCATAACAAGCATTTTCCTTTGAACAGACTGGTTTTTCAGACTGATTTCCCCCAAAAATAGTGTTTGGGAAGAGCATATTATCAGGCCTAATAGCCCTTAACAAGTTAGTGACTCCTTGAGTCCTGTGCTTTAGTGGTATCTGAGGAGTGATGTGGTCCTGCAGCATCTACCTGTTTTCACTGCAGCAAACCTAATCAAAGGCACAAAGCGAGATGGCCTCTTTCCCTGCCCTGAGGCACTCCCGGGTGCTTCCTTGAGAAAGCAATTTGCTTTGGAGTTATTAAAACAGCACATGCTGTAAAAAAAATAACATCCCAGGCACAGGTGGGGAGCTGCTGAGTATTAATGCCAGTTGTGCAGTTCAAAATCACAGCTTTGTTCTCGAGATTTTTTAACACTATTAAAAAATTCAGCCTTGATCTTGATGAGAGCTCGAGTCCCCAAGCTTGAGTGGAATCAGGGTCAAGGTTTTTAATTTGTTTATTCCTCAGAGATGCTGAGCACCTTCTGTGGCAGCTGAAATTAGTGGGAGCTGTGTGTGCTCAGCATTTTGGAAGGAAAACAGCGTGTGCATGTTTTGTGAGCTGTGATGTACAGAAGCCAGGATCTCTAGGGGTTTGCAGTATCTAATAAGATGCCCCCTACAGTTGTTTCTTAATTAAGCCCCAGACACCTTACATGGCTTCTCTTGAACTTCAGGACTCTGCTTTTCTTGAGCATATATGAGACTTCTAGCCTGGCAACTCCTTGGAGCTTTCTATTAAGGTATTAAGGGGAGGAAAGCCAGTTGGTTGCCTCAAGCTGAGGAGGAAATGCTAGACTTGAAGGATTATCTCAGTGCAATGAATTTTAAAGACTTTTTGCTATACATGTGTGGAAAGCTATCAAAATGCTAATGGTTCTGCTGTCTTTTTTAACCCTTTCAATATATGGAGCTGATGGAGGGGAAGTGAGAATGATGACATTCAACTGTAAATGGATGGTTTAATCAGAAATTAAGTTTTAAGTAGCTTCTCATCTGTTAGCCACTTCTCCCAGTGATAAGGAGGATTGATGCACCCATCATGTGGATAGACCGATTCTGTATGAACAGTTGGGCCCACCTGCAGCTGTTGTGTAGGCCAGGTACTCCCTGCAGCCAGCACTCTACAGGAAAGGCTGAAGAGCTCACACTGGTGCCCCTCGTGCCCCCCACCCGCTTTGCAGAACATGCCTGCACTGCCAAGGACACCTCTGTTGTGGGGCAGGTCTGTCCCTGCCTCAGCAACTCATCCAGTCCTGCACATTGCTGAGGGCCCTGGGACAGCACGGATTGATGGCCTCCCTGCACAGAGGGAATGTGAGTGTCCTACCGTGGCACAGGACACTGTGTTCCATCGAGGAGACTCTGCTTCTCCTGGGTGCCTTGCCTCACCATCCTAAGGCAGGGAGGACACACGGGTTGGGAGTGTTTTCTCCATGGCTGCCCTGAGCTGGGCAGCAAGGCATGTCTGAGGCGCTGAGCAGGTGCTGTGTTTGCAGTGGCTCTGCAGTGCCGGGGCTGCCCTGCTGCTGCTGCTGCTGCTATAACTGGCTGGGCTGGTGAGGTCTGTGCAGGAGCTGCTGTTCCCTTTATTTAGGTTTTTGGCTGAAGTTTTTGACCTGTTAGGAATACCTCATTCAACTCTACAGAGATTCTGTTAAAGTTCTGCTTTGGAACCAGGTAAATACTTGGCTAGCCAATAATATAAGTGGCTGAAATTGTGTATTATTAGGCTCATGAGACTCAAGTCATTCCTTTAGCAGTCTCGGAAATATTTTAGAGCAATGGATCTGTCTGTGCTTATCTTTTTAATCAGGACTAGCCAGGCAATTTTAGGCCTCAGGAGAGCCCAAATCACTGAGCTGCAGGGATATCTAGGCCATTAAGCTTATGGCTTTCAGGTTTCTGTGAACCTGTAATGTTATTTATTTATTATTTTTAAGGCATATTTACTGTTAAATAAGAGCTGCCAGCTTATTTCAAATCTTCAAAGCATCAGTCTTTTCCATTTTGGTTGCTTCTGGGGGCAGGAGCAAGGGCAGGCAGTATGGAAAGGATTGCTGCAGGGATTTGTTTGGGCTTGGGACCTAGGAGACACTGGATGGAGTAAGGCAAAGAGAGCAGATAGCACTGAGACACTGTGGAATAGGCTTTTCCTTTCTCATTTGCCATGAGTTTGTTGAGGTGTTGTATAGCTTGGGGCATCCTAAAGTAGATTGGATAGGACATTTGGGAGGCCAGCTTTAGGGAAAGCTGTTTTAACATGGATTGTTCTAAATAATGTGAAGATATGGCTGGTGCATAGTGCACTAAGCATCATGTTGACCATGGTTTCCTGTTTGGCTTTCAGCAAATTTATTACTTTAGTCAGTGTGTGTGTGAGAAGAAATAGCTATGCAGCCCATCCCCTTGTATTTTTTCCCCATCATAGACAGTTACAATTCACTTGCCAATCTCATGTATATTAAAAGGCTGTTTTCAGTGGACTCTTTTTTCTTTAATTCTTACATTTCTCAGTGGGTGGCTTTAGAAAATTGCAAACAATATTTTTTTTATGAGAAATGGTTCCCCCTGAAATTTTTGTGATCACTGGGAAAAAAAAAAATCTCTACCTTTTTCTAATTCTTATTTCTCACAACATGTGCTTTTCACTTAATCTTGAAAATTTAAGGTTGCATGAATAAACAGGTGTCACCTAATGTGTCCATAGTTGGTTTGCAGACATGAATTTTAAACTGTGCAACTTCTTTGCATTTTCCATTTGGGTTTTTGTGTGTGTGAAGAGAAGGGAGCTTGAGCTGTATTCTTCCACCACAATCCCTCCTTGCATGCCACAAGAGGAAGGTGTTGGCAGTGGGAAGAGCAGGATTTACAGGGAATGTAAGTACATGGCATGTCAATGTCACTTCTGTGATTAAGTATGCAGGTAATCTCTGCAGATTAAATGCTAAGTACCAATGCAAAACAAAATCCTCTACTATGTCTGAAGGAAAGTGTGATGCAGAGTCAGGCTTTTGGATGAGCCGGTGAAGCAGGTTGCTGGACTAGCCAAAAGGGCAGTGGGATATGCAGGCATGGTCTGTAAAGGGTATTTATTGGAAGGAAATGGGTCACCCTCTTTGATAGATGGCTTCTGACTTTTTTTTTTTTTTTCTTTTACATGCCTGCTTGGTTCTAAAACCATAATTCTCCTTTCTTTTGACTTCATGAGCAAAGAAGGGGTGTGGAAGGGATGGTTAACAGCAACCAGAGTCTCGATCTTGCAAGTTGCCGTCTTTCAGAAGTTGGCTGTGGATCCTCTTCATGTACTGGTCTATGTTTCTGAGGTGAGAAGAGTTGTAGGAGATGCAGCCATGACAGTAAAGAGGCAACGTTCCCTATTTGCTCATACTGGACATATCTCTGCTCTCTTCTCAGAGAAACTGACGTGGTTTAAAGCATTGGAGTTGTTGTACTTTGAAAGATTTCAATCTTCAGTGTAGCAATAATCATTTACACCAAGAGTCTTTGTGTTTCCAAATTCCCAAGGCTGAAGATACCTTACCCCAGGACATGTAGCAGCATGATGGGTAGAACATCTTCTGGGAAAGAGAAAGTTCTCAGTTCAAATATTGGCTTGAACTTTAGGCAAAAAGTCTATACAAACCAGCCTGCAGTACTCCAGAAGCCAGGCACTCAGTCAAATTACTTGTTGGGTGAGCTATGGTTGTTGTCCATGTGTGTGGTCTTAGCCCATGGCAAATGAAAGGTAATGCAATTTAACTAAGCTCTATCACTGCTAAATTAAACTACATCACATCATCTTCAGAGGACGAGCATGAACATGGAGAGTTACCACAGCTCAGCTGATGCCCAGCCTGCTGTTACTGCAGTGCACCACAACTTCACGGGGATCTCCACTGGAGAGTCCCAATGGGCAAGCAGCAAGTAATAGCCAGTTGCAAAGAGAAGGAATTATAGCTGTGCCTCCATTTGGAGAATATAGTCCCTAAATCTCATCACATTTTTAGTTTGGGAAGTTCAGGTGGCTTTTTTTTAGAAGTTGATGGAAAGAAAGGTTTTCTTCAATTGCTGTACTCACTAAAAAAAAAAATCATAATTGTTGTTGGCTCCCTTGCCTGTTCTTTTGCTTGTAACAGGCAGTGGTGCCAAATACATTTTTTGTTCTCTTGGGAATGTGTTTCCTGAAAGATTCCTTTCATCTGCAATGAATTCTTGTGCTTTAAACACAGGAAATATTAATGGGTTTTTTTTCCAAATATGTGTGAGAACTTTATTGTAAATGAATTGAAATTGTCCCATTTGATAGCAGATGAAGCAGCAGTCTGTCCTCACTTTCAGTTGCTTTGTCTCTGAGATCAGTATTCTTTGTCTAGGAATACCAAGACACACTGAATAATCTGACCTTACCATGGATGATCCAGCAAGCTTGGCAGCCTGGAGATGTGTCCAGTTTGGCTGCCAAAATGGGATTTGAAAGGGAATTGCTGTAAAGTGATGTTAGAAAGGACACAGAAATAGTTACTTTGGCTCCTTGGCCTTTACACTGCTGTTTTGGTTTAGGGCAAATTTGGGAGGAAACCTCCAAAGGGTTCCTCTAGAAAGCAGATTTAAGCAGCCCTTCCCCTAGCTGGTTTGGGAAAAGATTTCCTTGGAGAAAAGTAGGAAAATACTGTTTATTTAACAGACAAAGCATTCAGCAGCACAAAAAAACCCCCAAAAAACAAAAAAAAAAACCCAATATGAAACAATAAAACCTCTTGCCTATCTAAAGAGATGACAAACTCAGAAAGTCCCCTTTGTGGGCTGTAGCTCAGCTCACTCAGTCTGCTCTCAGGTGTGAGCTGCTGGTGCTCCTCTGGGTGTTCTGTCCAGAGTAGGTTTAAACAGTTCCAAGAAAAAAGACAACCACAGTCCACGGAACTTCTCTGCCTCATCTAGCTAAAAACTAACTATAAGAAAAGGAGAGCTCTGTCCTGCTGTCTGTCTGTCTGCAGACAGCACAGCTCAGGAGCAGGGTGCAGGCAGCAAGTGCAGTTTCTGACAACAAACTCCGCGCTTCTTCTTCCCCACCTTCACTCTCAGGACCAGTCTCAAAGGTGCAAAACTTATTTCTGGGCTAAACAGATGAATGGGGATACAAGCATCATAGAGACACCCCAGGACAGCTAGGAAGAGACAACTTTAGCAGAAGCCTCTGCAGCCAGTCTGTGAGCTCAGCCTCAGGAGACCATTGCAGGCAATGCCTTCCTTCTGACCTGACCCCTGGGGCTCATGATGAGAGGGTGGCAAGGTGGGCTGTGCCAGCTGCAGAACCTCTAAGAGGAGAGGGGAGCAAGGGTTTGCTCAGGGGAAATGCTGAGTCTCTTGTCCCCAGAAACTTATCCTGGCAGTGACTCTGATCATGGTGATGACGGACAGTGCTTTCTGCAGTCCCAGTGGTTGTCATGCGAGGTTTGGTACTGGTGGGGTGATGCTGGCAGCACCACTGCACCTTGATTATGGAGTCAGGGTCACAGGTGATTCTGTGTCCTTGTGACCTGCTTGTTCATCCTGTTTTCTTCCAAGCCAGGACTGAAATCTCCTGTTATTGACTGACTAAAACTTTTGTGCTGAAAATTTCCTGTTCATGCAATCTCTCAGAAACCCTCCCAGTGTGACAAACTCTTTCTAGCTCCAGTCTCTCTTTTGCTGTGATTTTCTGTAAACCAAGGCTGCAATGTGTTTCTTAAACATACATGAAGCTTAGGTTGGTGACACAGATCATTGCACATGGAAGAGTGAACGTGCAAGTTCATGTACAGCCTGCTTTCACTGCACAATGAAGATGTGGGTAAATGGGAATTAGGATTAATACTGGATTTAAGATTCTCATAGCTGGCTGGTAAAAGCCTAATCTCCTCAAAGGCTGCAGGCAGGCTGGCAGCATTCAGCTCAAGGCCAATGTTGTTTGCAAGACCTGAAAGAAATTGAATTTTGATTCTTAGAGCACTTTAATCATAGCCTTTCAAGATAGGGATGGGAAGAGCATATACTATCTCAAATGCAGCCTTTTAATTTCTTTAATGTATGACAGTCACCTAGGCTTCTAGGTGTGATGGACGTTTGACAGTAATATTCTTCATTTCCTTTTGTAAAAGCTTAGGGATTCTGATTGATTTTAGAAATGTATAAATTGCATTCTGAAAGTTGATATGCCAAAGTCTCTGTATAGGCAGAGTGAGATAAATCCAAGCAGGGCAGCAAACACTTCCCAGTTTAAAGTGTTGAGAGTGCTAAATGTCTTTCAGGTAAGCAGGCTCAGGAGACCGTAGATGTGTGGAGCTCCTGGGTGTGATGTGGTCAGCTCAGTCCAGCCTGGTTTGTCTTTTGCTGTGGTAGAGATGACTGGTGAGAAATGTGAGAAATGCATTGCTGAGTCTGTGCAGGTCCTAAAATGAATCACTACATTTGACATTAAGGCCCATGTTGAAAAATAACATGTTTTAACATGAAGTGTTGATGCTTCTCCTGTTTATTGTGGCTGCAATTCTTCTGTGTACCTAGTCTTTCTGAAAGTCAGACATTAAGTTATCTAACTAACTTGTTTTTCAGTTAAATCTTAAGGTAGACTTTATGTAGGCTTTGTCCTGCATTGTCGAACAGGACACAGATGTGTCAAGTTTGCCTGTGTAGCTACTCCTGATTCCTTGTTCCCAGCTTTCTCTTTGATAGCAGTTTTGATTGGCTCTGCTGGTGAAAGCCTGGCAAAGTGTGTTTGCTTTTCCTTTGCATTAAATCAACAGTCCATCCTGTGGATGGGTCCCCTTTATGGGGCGTATCAAAGGTCTCTTCAGTATGAGGATGGATGCCACTGTCAGTCAAGAGGGCTTTGAGCCACTGAGGATGGAAGGAGCAGAGACACAATTCAATATCCATGTTGCTAACAAGAATGACTTTTCTGCAGATGATGCAGAAACATGGTGATGAAGTGCCTTTAACTAGACGTGGATCAGTCTTATCAATTTATTTTTTCTCAAGCCTACATATTCAAACTCCACCTAGATAGATTTCTTTGGATTGCTTCTCTTTCCTTCTGTGCTGGTCCTCCTTGCTTAGGCTGCTTTTCCTCTCACTGATGCCTTGTGTAGAACCTGTTATCAAATAATCCTATTATTCTTTTTAGTAATCTCTAAAACACCATCAAGCAGGACATTTTTTCTGAGTTGTGAAGTTTCCTTGCATACCTTAAGTGACCTGGCTCTCAGCATGTGAAATTGAGAAGTGCACTGAAGGTTGTCCTTTTCAAGGCTCAGGGCCCACATGATGACCTGACTAAAAATTGGAAAACAGTGATTTTATTTAATTTAATAATGGATGTCTCTGGCCCCATTGTTCTCAGGGAGAACATCTCAACCATTAGGCCAGATGGAATTCAGGTCTCTACTGGGGCTCCCAAGTCCCTAAAAGCACAAGCTGGTTGGGGTCACACTGATGGGAAAATTTCTGCTCTGTTTTGTAACAGTCAGGAAAGTCTTTGGTCTTTCATCTCTACTCCCTTTACTCTTCAGTAGAGATTGTTGGTAAGGAGCAGTGGATAGAGAGGGAACCTGGGCAAGCCTGGCATCCAGCAGCAAAGGTCAGTAGAGATGCCTGAGCTCTGCCAGCACAAGAAGGTTTATTTCAGTCTGCAAAAATCATCCAAGCTTTCACTGACTGAAAGAGACCTTATCCCTCTGCAGAAGTCAAACAGCTTGGTTTAAATCATGCAACAATTCATGGAAGTGCCTTGTGAGCATGTTAAAACTGTTGTTTTGTTCAGTATTATAGCTAGCTGGGAGGTTTGGTCGGTGGTGTTTCTGGAGTGTGGTGGGAGTTGGCAAAAACTGCTTGGAACAGCAGTGTGTAATGAGACAGTGCCATGCTGGGTGAAGCTCAGGGATTTTTAAGCCTATAAAAATTCAGGAGAACATGCATTAATGCTATTGCTTGTTGTTGTAGCCTCTAGCAAGCAGATAGGGAGCTATTAAACCTCTCTGAATAGAACTAAGGGTGAGGGGGAATATCTGATAACTTCAGCTTGTATCAGTTGTACAAATTACTTGGAGGAGAGCAAGCACAGGCATAGCGTTTTAAAAAAGAAACAAACTACCAAATCAAACCAACAGGAACAGCAAAGCCCTCTCGACACACGTCAGTGTGTGTCTACCAAAAGGATACAGGTTTTCCTGCTGGCTGAACTATGCAAAGGGGAAGAAAGTGCCATGCTGGCCTGTAGTTGCATCCTGCCATGTAGGTTAGGCACTATTTGAAGTCAATGAACTTTTGATTGCTGTTTTGGCCAAAGCCTTGTCATTATAAACAAGCAGTTGTGCTGGTAGAGATGAATGGGTGTGAATAAACTTGTGTCTTGTTCCTGGTACCTTAGAGGGCCCAGTGATAGAAATGCACCTTATGATTCCACAGCAGCAATTTCTTATTATCCACCAATGAGTCCCCTCTGTGCTCAGCACTGAGACTGGCAGAGGCCCTTCACCAGCTCTGAAGCTGCACCTCAAAGCTAAATCTGCTCGTAGCAGATCCCACTGGTGATGCTGTGCTTTCCAAAGCGTTTGCAGCCTTGCCTCTGGAAGGCCAGCCAACATCACCACGGCTAGTGCTGGTCCTCCACTTTTTCTCTCAAATTCCCCAGCTGTGGCCAGGAATGCATAGCCCCTGCACCCTGCCAGCCCGGTGTTTTGTTGCAGATGAATGCGGTGGGACGGTCTGTAAACATTGCTGTGTGTTCTGATGGTGAATGTTTGCAAGCTGTTTGCACAGCGTTACTCATTTATCCCCCCCTGCCAGCCCCTCCAAGATCAGCCTCGGCTTTATCGCTCCCGATAAGCCGGTGTGTGATCCGAGGCACAGCCACCAGCCAGAGCCGAAGGCAGGCAGGAGTCCCGAGTGCATAGTTTGGGGGCAGCTCGGTTTCTTTCCTGATAAGCCCGAGCCTCTTGCGGCAGTACAGTGCACACTCCTTTTAAACTGTGATCATAATCCTCTTTGCAGCCGGCGCTGCTATCCCCACAGGAAGCATTAGCAATATCACAAAGTGCGGAGACTTCATTGTTTTCCCCTAATCTGCAAAGGGAACTGAGACAGGACAGAGGAAACTTTAACCTATTCCATGCCTCAGTGGCAAATAATTAGTTTCTTACTGAGTGAGAAAACGAGGGAAGCCTCTTAGTTAAGATAAAGTAAGCACAAGGCTCGCAGGCTTATCTTGCTCTGTGGAATTCGGGAAAGGACATGTCCTTGAATTCGCCTGTCTGGCGTGCCCGGATTTTGTATTTGGGAGTAATGAGTCTATGAGAGCTGCCCTAAGTGATTCTGGGTATGAGACACCTCTTGCCAGGAAATGCAGTAGCCATGCTTTTGTTTAAGGACCTGAACAAAAGGCTCTGGATGCTTAATAATGTGCAAATTTGGGTGGGTGGGATATGGAGAAGGTTAATAGGGCAGGCTAACAGAGGAGGAGCTGAGTTTGAGAGAGGAGGAGAAGAATGCCGAAGACATGGCAGCAGACAGAGGGAAGCAAAACAGAAAAGGCAGCCCCTTTTTGCCATGTTAAAGTTAACTTAGTCCCCACAGAGATTTTTGGGGTAAGTGTAAGCTGTGTCTGATGAAATAATATTTTCAGCCATGGCTGTGTGAGAGGTCACAGTGCAGCTCCGGGGGCAGTCGGTGTGCAAGTCTGAGTGCTGTGTACGTGCTGTGCAGACCCTGACCCATCACAAGGTGTGACTGGCTGTGAGGGTGCTTTTGTGGGTGGGAATTCACTTTGGGTCCGTGCTTCACCTTTGCACAACTCAGCAAGCTGCCTGTCATGAAATTTTTCTTGTCGTGCTTGGGTCTGAGGCTGGGCTGTGCTTTTGTTGAAAGGAAAAGCTGAAGTGGGGGGAGTTGCCCTGGCCTGGCGGGCACAGATCTGGAATGGCGAATGGTTTGCTTGTGCATGGGCTGCTTCTGTGAAAGTCCTTTAATCCAAAAGATGACAAGAGCAAAGGAACAAAAGAAAACACCCTCAAAAATAACATGAGATAAGGATCTGGAGAATTTGCTTTTTATTTTGCTCACGAGTCCCTGGAGACTTCTTCTTTTAAGGGAAGAAATGCAGCTTTCAAGGTCGAGCTTTTTTTTTTTTTATTTTGCTCCCCCAACCCCTCCCACCCCTCCCTTTTTCTTCAGACTTCAAAGGCAGTCAGCTGAGAGCTTCCTAGGAATGTTACATCTGTTCAGAGTAAACGTGGATTGGTAGAAATCCTTCCTCCAAAGTGTCCGAAATTTGTACACAAATTTTCTTGAGGCTGTGGTAAACAAAACCCAACCTCAGTGGGGTCAGGGCTGAGTGATGTGCAGTAGTGAAGGGTGGAAATCCGGCAAGTGAGAGTAGTGTTCTGCAGAGGCATTTAATTTAGACACAAGTGGGGTATTTTTCTTGATGCCTTAATAGAAAACAGTTTAATGTCTGTTCCTTTTAATAAAATTGTTTCAGAAATTGAAACTGTACAAATGGACTGAAATGTGAACCCATGCTTGGCCACTCCTCCTCAAAGCCTGCTTGTGCTAGCTGTGTACCTGCTGGCATACCTGCCTTATCAGTTTGCTTTCAATCTTCATCTGTGTATCAAAGAGTGAAATCAAAATTTTGCTTTTTGGGTCTAGTGCTTGGTCCTTCACCAGTTGATCCAAAACCTATTGGCAGTGGAGGGGCCTTAGATCAGGGACTTGATATGACACAGAAAATGTCACTAAGCCTGGAGGATACAGCAGGTGGATGTAGGAACTGGACTTAGTTTAACACTGCTTTGCCTGTTATGGATGGGAATTTATTGCTGATTTTGATGAAAGCTGATGAGTGGCGTTGCTGGGAACGTTTGGAAATCCTCTCCACAGTAGGACTGATGGACACGCTCAGGTCCCAGACAGCCTTGTGCATAACTGCCTCTTCACATCACAAAAGTGTAACTGAACTGTAAATGGTTTTCACACCAATTATTTCCCTCTTGTTTTTGAATAGATCCGGGAGGGGGGTTGTTTATCCCATTTCCCTGGTGCAGCTGAAACTCAGAGCAGCAAGCCTGTGCTGAAGCTGTTGTTTCCTCTGCGTGTTTCCCATAAGGAGGCCAAGGAGTGTGAGATTTGTGATTCAGTGTGTGGCTTTGTCACATGCCTACCCAGGATGAAGATGATAGAAATCTTGGTGCTATCTCACTTCAGGTTGGGTAAGTATATTATGTTTGTTGCTTTTGTGGGATTTTCTTTTAAACTAGGCTTCTTAAATGAAGAGCAGCAATATTTAAGCTTGTGTGTAAATAAGCAGAGAAACCTGGCTTCATCTTGTTTAATCTGTTTAACCTTCATCAACCCAAATATTTACTCTAGGCATTGACTATCCAGGCAGTGTAACTCTGATGCTAAAATTCATGCCCTGAGAATGCTGTAGATTGACTAATCCTGCAGAATTCCCCAAATCCCTGTCTGTATAAATAAACTTCCTATATGAAGGATTATAACTAAATGCTGTGAATTCAGATCAGCAAAGCAGTACAGCAGTTGGCCCATTTCTTCTGCTGCTTACTTATGTATTTTTATAAGGTTATTCATCTTGGTCTAGATAGATGTGTAAAGAAAACTGCAAATACTGAAGCACGATGCTGTCATATACTGGGTGAGGAAAGTTTAACCCTCTGCCTTTTATCAGTTTTCAAATCACCATCAGCTTGATTTACCCAGATTGTTGAAATTGTTATTCCTTTCGGGTATGGTATTTCTGGTGAATCTGTGGGGTGTCTTTTTTGGTCTTTAACCTCTTCCTGCAATCGTGCAATGTAAGGGGTTCATTAAAAGGTACCAGCTCCGTTGTTGAGGGTGTCCCCACCCCTCCACAGGCACATTCCCAGCTGCAGAGCAGAGCCTGCAGCATCCGGATTTACCAGCCTTAAAGCTGACATCTCAGGGCTGCTGTGCCGTGCCCACTGCAGGCAATACTCACAAGACCCTGTGTAAACCTCTTGGTATAGGCATGGTGCAAGCAACCTTCTGAGCAGCTAGGCTTCTGTCCTGTTACTGTATTAATTATCTGTCTTTGTGAGAATAAAGGGAAGACTTATTTGGGATCCTTATCTCGGAGAAGTTCTCTTAATATCCCATCATGTTGCCCTGTCTATTACTGTTCATTGTTCCAGACGTGTGAAGGCAATAAACACTCTGGGGACAGGAGTTAATTTGGCTGTTTTAAATGGAATAATTAAAAACAATGAGATCAAGTTACAGAAGTACAATCAAAACCGTTAATGGAGGATTTCACAGCAGTATTGGTCATTAGGTTCATGAGAAGCTAATTTGTACTTTCTGAGAATTTTGAGAGTAGATTTGAAAAAATTAAATAACACAAGAGCCAACAGGATGAAATTGTTCCCTATTGGCAGGGAAGGGTCCCAGCCAGTTTTACTCTGTTTTTTGCTTTCAAGATTCTAACAGTTGGAGACCAGAGGGAACAAGTTGCTCAGCTGCTGCAATATCAGGAACATGTCTAGCCTGGAACCTGTGCTGTTCATGGTCACTGGGTCCTGACAGATAATTCTCTTTGCTGCTCTTCTCTTTGCTCATCCCTGCCCAAAGAACTCGCAGGGGAAGAATTTCACCTTACTTTACTTGCCAACAGGCTCCATAGGGAAATTCCTTCCCTGTCCCATGCTGGGTTAGTCAGAATTTAACAGTGTATCTGGGTAAGAATCACTGCAGTTAGGCCGCTAATCTCATTTCTATCCTCAGATAAGATTGTTATCAGAGTAATTGTCTGTTTGCTCCCCCTTCTGAGTCTAATCAGAGTGGATTGTACCAGTACCTCCTGGGGCAGAGGAACTTGGATGTTGATTACTCTCAAAAGAAAGAGAAAATCCTCAATGTATATTTAATATAAACTTCAGTTTTGTTAGATGTTCACTGGAAAATCATCTGGAAATAACTTGCTCAGACGTGTCTTGGGCTTTTCACAGCAATATATTTGTTCTGGTTTAGAGTCCAAGTTTAGTCAGTCAAGTGCATGTAGTGCATGATGTGGTGAGTTTTTCAACAGATAATGCTGTGCACCAGCAAAACTGGTATTTTCTCAAGCCCTGGGCCAGAGCAAGTTCATGTCTGCAGAGAATGCATACTCTTAGGTGCTGCAGCCAGCAAATAAATCTGAACAATTAGTGCTTTTCCCCTTATTTCAAAGCAAATTGCAGGAGTGGGTGGATTTTGCTGGTGGGCATAAAGGAGACTCAAAGATATTAACTTTTCATATATATCCTTCAAGTTGGGACTAGAATTTGTCTCTTGATGTGCTTACCTGAGGAAATGTGCTGTTTGGTCTCTCTGTGGGAGTGAGCAAACCACAGGTAACGCAGCACTCCAGTGAGATACAGAAATGGTGTGTGCTGCCCGTGGTACAGGGTGAGAAAACTGAGACTCAGAGGTACCATAGGCTGCTATGGGAGCTGCCAAAGCAGAGCTGTGCAGATAAGGTCTGTGCCAGAGCCACACTGCCAGTGGGTGCTCCTGATTTCTGGTCTGGATTGCCATCTCCCAGCTCCAATCACCAGCACTGCAGGGAAAACAAGACGTGGAGCTGCCCTTAGTGGTGTTGCTGCTGTGGAGATGATGTCTGGCTTGATCAGACCTGTGTCCCTGGATGGTTTGAAGATTCTCTAGAGCTTTCGAGTGTGATACCTAAAGCAAGCTCAAAGGGCAAGGGCATGCAACTGAGGAGAGTTTTCAGAGCTGCTGAACTTGCCTGGCTTGTGTGTGAGAACCACTGAGACTGATTCAATCAGGTTTAAAGGATGTTGAATGAAGAACATTCTTTCAGGCACAGGCAAATTTCATTTTGGGGACCTTGAATTTGGTATGACCACAGCTGCTTCTAGCCTAATGTGTGCTTAGTGTGGATATTCTCTGTGAGTTTTACTGCATACTTTGCTGCTTCCTGCTCCATTAGACTTCAAATGACTAATTGTAGTGGTAGTTTCATGGCTACAGTGTCCCTTTCAGCAGAAACTGTAACCACTTTCCATTTGCTGGATGACTTAACTGATGTTTCTTTCTACAAAGAGAGAAACAGACTTGCAGAAAGAGAGGAAGAGAGATAAAATGAGATGGAAAAGCTGTTTTCATCTTTGCCTATATTGCACTTAAGAGGTGCCAGGGACAGTGTTTAGAAAAGTGCTTCTGGACCTGGAAGTGATACAATGGTATCAGGACAACCAGTAAACAGAGCCTTAGATGTGTAGGGTGCTGTGGCCATCTTACTGCCTCCAGAACTCGAGTTTGCATCTCCACACAAAGCTGCAATATCGACTAACTTGGACCTAGCTGTGGTGTGTTTGACTTGGCCCTGCTGAACATGCCACAGGTATCAGTGTCCAGCAGTAGTGCTTGTGGTCTTGAGGGCCCCTTTCTATGGTTTGTGTCCTCATGCTAAGGATTTTTTTTTTTTCCCTTTTTCCAGTACATGTGTTGCTTATGGTTTTTTGGGGGTTTTGTTGTTGTTTTTTGTTGTGCAGTTATGTTTTGTTTTTTCACTTGAAGCATATTTTTGGCACCCCTTGGTCCTTTAATGGGCTCTCATGTTATCAGACACCGAAGCTCTACATACATTAGCTGTGCTTTGTTATCTGGATTTCTTTGTGAGCCATTCATATTCCAGGATCTTGTCTCCAGCTGTTCTTTCTCTGTAATGATCCTGAGGAGAGTGTTGTAATTTACTCAGCTTCTTCTGCTGGCAGAGCACTCCGGAGCCATCCCTGATTGGATGCATCTCTGCCCATGTTGAGGGTGAAGTTGCACATTAAGGAGCTGTTGGCTGATTTATGAAAAGCATGCTTTTGGAGGCTGGGAGCAGATTTCTCTGGAGGGGCTGGTGAGCTGCAGTCCCTGCCTGCTCCTTTTCTCCAGCGCTGGCCCTGTGCAGTGCCCACAGCTCAGGATATAACCCTGTGTCTGCTCCCTCCCCTCCCTCAGCTCATGGCTCCATCTGCCCTCTTTATTGCTACCTTCCCATCTGGCACCCACTGCTCTGCTTATCCTGTCCATAGTAATGATTTTTGATGCCATAACTTTAAATATCAGTCTATAGCCCCTTCGTGCTGGACCTTGTACTGACCCACCAGTTTTCAGAGTGGGGAATCACAGTTACTCTTTAGCAAAATTACAAGGCTGGGCTTTGAATCCTTTAAGGTACCTGTCCCTGTCTAATCTGGGCATTCTCTAATGGGGTCTACCCTGAAAATTTATGGAAGTACTTCACTAAACCAAACACTAGCAAAATAAGTGGAGCATGAACCTGTCTTAAGTTACTACTATGGCTTCTGTCAGCTACCATAAAAAGCTTTTCTAGACTCTATTAACAAGAGATGTCACCGAGCTGTCAGGCCAGACTGTCAGCCTGGTCTTGCCATGCTCAGGAGTACAGGATGTGACTGAGGAGTTCCTCGGTTGGAGTTGATCTGAGGACAACTCTCTCCCTTGACGCCTCCAACTGCTATGCTGCCTTTCAGCAGCAGTTGGAGATGCTGAGATAGTTGAGAATTCACCATAAACAAGTTCTACTTAGAATAGGCATGCACAGTGTGAATAGGGGTAACAAGTCTTGATAAGCAGGAATTTTAAGAGAGAATACATAGAGAGATTTATTGTTGAGGCCAACAACAAATCCATGTGGGAGGCATAGTATGAAATAGCAGAAAATAAAAGAGTGAGAAGAAATATTTTACTTGTAACCTCTTAGATATGTTGCAGGGAGATTTGTCTTCATTTATCTATGATAATGATCTTTATTTGCTTGAATTAATCCTCAGAGGATCTGTGAGAACTATGGACAAACTTTATATGCATACACACCAATTCAGTTAAGATGGCTCCAGCTTGGAGCTTGGTAGAAGAACTACAGCTGATTTCAGTGAGAGCTACAGAAGGCTCTTGCCTGCTTTTGAAAGAGAACTCGAGAAGAAATTATTTTGTGTAGGTGGGCGCTTGAGTCCTACAACACACTTTCTTTACAGAAGTTGCCTTTTTCCCTTAAAGCATAAAGGTCAGGAGAGAGGAAATACGTTTTCAACTAATTACAGGGAGGCATCAACAGCACATGGGAAAACACAGGGAACAGAAAACGGTTCAGGTGATCTGGGGAGTCAGGATTCCTTTGAAGTAAAGCCAAATGTAAACTTTCTGGTTACAACGTGTCATGGTCTTTCCAGGCGGAGTTTCTAGCCTTGCTTCCGATTAAGCACATCATGTGAATATTTAAGACTGACTTGTGCCTTTGGGTGTTTCTCAAACGACAGTTGCTAAAGAACCCTCCTTTCTTCTGTTGAATACTAGAAAGGGACCCAGTTTATCTTGTTTTTCCAGATTTATTTCTCTTCCATTGCTTGCAGCAGTTTAGGTCTGTTAGTAGTATCACAGCAGTGGTGGATCACAGCACTGGCAATATTTGCAGCCCCACAGATCACAGTTTGTTCCAAGTGAATGTCTTGGCCACTTGAGCTCTGTTCCAAGAGAATTGTGGCAGAGAAAGTCTTAATGGAGCCCTGTCTTCCTCCTGTGTCCTTCTGCAGGGATCATGATTGCTGCCATTATTATTAGTACTGAAGCCTCCATAGGTTAAACACCACAGCTAGAAGTTTCAAGTGAAGCTCTGGCTTCCCAGAGATAGGAGTACTGGTAAAACGTGGCTGTGGGTCCCAAAATCATCCAGCTTTGACTTGGACACAGTTTGTAGGAGAATTCTTCAGTAGTAGGGAGAAGACTGATGCTCTGACAGACTTCTGAATTAGAAATGCTAGACTAGAAGTTCCCCCAGAACCTTTCAGTAAGGTCCCTGATTCCTCCAGTAATTTCTGTGCTCTGTTTTCTGCTCTTGCTGCCTTTGAGACTTGTACCTGAACAAAGACTTTGTTCACCCCATTCAATTGTAAAAATTGGCAGCTCGGTTCCTGATGGCTTTTTGCTTCATATTTGCTGCTGCTTCCCATCAGCAACAGCAGTAAAGTGCCATGGGGTGAAAATCAACACTAATTTGGGAGTTAGATTGCCTGTGTAATAAGCTTCTCTGTTATTCTTTGGCAGGAGCAACAGCTAATATAAATTTTTTACTGTCACTTTTGCATGGGCCATGTACCAGCGTCAAAGTTAATCCCTCAAAATTATGTTCCATTATAAATCTCTCTTCACAGATGAAGTGAGTGCAATTAGGCAGAGAGGTACAGAAACATTACCAAACAAAAAAAGCTCTGAAGGGCAAAAACAGTCTCCCTGTGCATCACAAAATGATGTAACACCTTGCCAGTGACCTCCAGAATACAGAAGCTCCTTGGCCACAGTGTTCTTAGGGCTTGTTTGGCAGTGAAAATATGTCAGTTTTCTCTTATTTCTTTTCATGCAGTAACACACAGAATGTTTAATGTCATTATTCCTGCCTGAGCCCTGGGAATTCAGAAAAGATCATCAAGACCTGAGTAATAGGCTGAAAAAATCCCCAGCATATATAATTAGAGATTATTCTTTTGATGTTTGGGTTGATTTTGAGGTTTGTTTTTTATCAGGTAACTCTTGGGTAACCCTCTGTATACAGAACAACTTCCCTGCTTTCATGAATGTCAAAGACTCTCAAGGTTTAAATATACTGGTGTGGTTAAATCACTTTCATTTTTTAAGTTTCATGTTGAATTCTTTTTCATTAGAGAAAATGAAAATATCCGTTTACTGTAACATTCTGAATACTCTGGGCAGGGCTGTACAATGTTGGACTTCTTACACCCAATTTAGAAACCCAGCTTAAAATTTGTGTCTGCTGAAAGATCCTTCTTTCCCCTTTTTATAAGGAGATAAGTGCCTTGCTTCCTGGGGGTGAGGTTTTTTCTCTTTTTTTTTCTCTTTTTTTTTCCCTCTTTTTTCCTTTTTTTTTTGTTTTGGGAGGATTTTGTTTGTTTGTTTTTTATTTTCCTTATTTTTTTGGATTTTGTGTTGTTTGTTTGGTTTTTGTTATTTTTGTTTGGGTTTTTTTTGTTTTCCCTTCTGGAATAATCCTTAAATATATTAAATTAAGGTCCATTTCTATTCTTAGGGAACACAAGCTCTCTTAGATCCTGATTGGTTTTTTTTTTGAGTGCTGAGCAAATCTATCAAGTTTACATTGAGAATGCACTGTCTGTGCAGAGAAGTGAGAAGTTTGTTCCAAGGTACAGTAGGGAGAGTGCCCTATTAAAAGTCCCACATGTGTGTGGCTACATGCATTATCTACCCTTTTTTAAGTGTGAAGCTTTAGAGACATTGCACATCTGCTATAAAGTCATTGAACTTTACTCAAACTTTTAAGATCAAAAATGATGATAATATTTTGCTGTACTTTCTGTTCGCGGCAAACATTCTGAAAGGTCTTACTTTGAGCAATATTTATTATTTCAGTTTGAATTTGATAGAAATAATTTCAGAAAATCTGCAAAAATGTCTCTGCTTACATGGCAGTCAAACATGAGTTACAATGCCGAGACAAGGATGAGGTAGACATGAGAAGCTGCATCCAGTTTTTGTCATAAAAAGCTCAACACAATAATCTGGTTTGCCAGAGAAAGCGAGAAAGCTCCTTTATTTTGATCATATCTGGTCTGTTGAGCAAATGTGGGATATAAATTTATAAATGAGAATGGCTTGCACATGAAGTACTTACTATTCTGCACATCAGTTATCCGTCATCTTGTTAAATTCAAGAGTACTAAAGGTTTGCTTGGCGTGCTCTTGGCTCTGTTCTATCCTCCTCCATGGCAAGAGGGTATGTGTGTCCTCCTCTTAACCTCCAGAGGCTCAAGCCTCCTTCAGGCTGCTGTTTTCTCTGAACTGGGCAAGCAATCATCACTGATCCTTCTTGAGAATCCAGTGGCTGCTCACTCCAGAAAAGCCTCCTTGACTCCTCTTGCTGTGTTTTGTCGAGTACCAGGGCGAGCTTGCAGCAAATGATTACAGCCTGCATGTGCTGTTCTTCTCCACTTTGCCTATGAGTTTTCTCAAAGTGTTTTCTCCAAGCATGCTAAAATGTCTAAAGAAAGGGTCAAAGTTCTTTATATTAGAGTAAAATTGGGTTGAAGTTCTTTTTCTGTTAGAGTAAAACAGGGCTGAGGTCACTACCCAGTTCTTACTGTTGTCAATTATGACTTACTGCATCTTTTGTCAGCTACATGTGAGAAAAGTGTAGGGAAACTAACTGGGGTTTTTGTAGTTGATAAAATCTCCAACTGTGGCACTGAACTACAGAGTAAAAAGCCGACTAACAATGCACTGACGTCAGGCTGCCTTGATGTGACTGAGAGAGTTTTTGTCTGCGAAGACAAATACTGGAATAAATCACTAACTGGGTTTTAACAACTGTGGTGGTTTTGGCCTGGTTTCTGAACTTGGAGATAGACAAAGGATTGCAACACAGCATCTCATTTTCAATCTCTTTTGACCAACCAGCAACAGGGTCCTGTGTGTGCTGGGAGTCTACCAAGACACAAATCTTGACAAGGTCCAAACCAATTAATTACAGTTGATAGCTGATGCTGGAATATGGGCCATGTCAATCACAGGAATGGTCTCCTCCTGCTGCTGTACCAGAACAACTCCAGGCTGCTATTTGGGGTGGCAGAGAGAGTTCAGCTGCCTTCCACACCAGACAGCTTGAGTGGTGAATAGCTTTTGTACACAGAATCCATCGTCTCTCATGAGGGATGTGACTGTGAAGAAGCTGACTTCTGAAAACAAGCTTTCTGCAGATACTTTTTCCACCCAACAACAAAGGTCTTGTTTGGGAATGCTTTTTGGCTGCAGTCTTTGTGACGCCCCTGGGAAATGCACTGTGCATTTGACTTGCACTCACCAAAGGAAAAAGTGAAAGTAACACAGCTGTAGTGATTTACTATGAAGTTTTGAGGCTAATTGCCTCATATGTTTAATTAATAACTGACACATTCTGTCCCTCAAAGAGCTTGGAGAACTTCCATCTGGACCCCTAGTGATTACAGCCTGGAAGCCATCCCTGTAATTAAGGAGCAGGCTATAGGAGGCCTGTTCCCATTATGGGCAATTATTGTACTTGCTACTTTTCCCCTCCTTTCTTACAAAAGGACTCAGAAAATAGGGCTCAAAGACTAATCTGACATAAAACCCTGACTAAAGAGGTGCTTTGTGCTACACCATGGTAGAATGATGGGTTATGTTTTGGTGCCAGCACTCTTTTTTCCAACAGGCTGTCAGGGGACAGGTTCTCCAAAGAGCAAAATGTGCCTTACACCAAACTGAAGGACATCTTGGTCAATATTAACTGCCAGTGCAGGAGGATTTTTGCAAAGAACCAGGCAACTGAGTATTTCTACTATTACTTCTCTATCTCTCCCTCCCAACTTTAGACTTCCACTAGATTTGACAGCTGCTCATCTGCAGACTCTGGCTAGCTCAGGAGCCCTCAGAGTAGAGGATGCTGTGTCTTTAAGCCTTCCATACAGTGCTGAAATGTTATGACAGAGCATCTCACAGGGGGATGCGGTTTCCATGGCAACCCCACACTGTAAGATAAGCAAACTGGATTATTTTTTTTCCTGAGAGGTTCAAGAGCAAGGAAGGAATGAGGCGATCTGTCAGCAGGCAAGACTTGAAAAGAGGAAACCATGTTCATTAATCCTGTAGTCCTGGCTGCTTTGTGTTTTAATTAGAGAATGTTATTATGGCAGAAAGCATGGGTGCCTCACCCTGTTACGGGGTTTTGAGGACTTTTTTGTTTGAGGACTTTTTTATATCTCCAATTAATAAAGGGCAAGGCGTGGCTGGGGGGAAGGAGGAGTAAAGAAGATTTACTAAGGCATAAAATGAACTTCTGAAATAAAGAGCCTCAGGATCCCTGTTCCACAGTTTGTATCCCAAGCCAGATATAGGAGGCAGTGGGAATGAATCTGCTGTTCTCAAACTGAGAGTACATCTTAAATTTTTTTTTCTGTCTTGCTGCTGTGTGTAGCAAAAATGGAAATCCCCCATACCCTTGCATCCTGCACATGTAACCATGTGAGTGTGGAGTAAAGTAGGGGAGTTATGTGTTGTTCTTGTCTTCCACAGTCTGCCCAGAGGCATCATACATCAGAGCTATACTGCCTTCCCCTGTCTTGGTTTTGGGGTAGCTGATAACTTTGGGATCACTGGTTACCCCTACATGAGAAATCCTCCACTTCCTGGATGCTGCCACTTGTGAGAATGCAGGGCACTGTGCATGCTGAGAGATGTAAGGACAAGGAGGGGAAATGCTTCAGCCCATCCTGAGAAGGCAAGCTCCCACACAAGCTGCAATGGCATCTTAGTAATCAGATAATATCTTGATAGCAGCTAGTGCACCAGCTGGGTAGGAAACTGTGCTGGTCTTGTACATGTGCTGTGCGTAGGAGTTTATTATGGAAAATATTTTGACAACCTTTATTATTTTCAAACACTTGTATGTGTCACCAGAAAATTAGAGTTAAAGTAAATGTTAACCCAACAGCAGTCTTGTCTGCATAGTTTCCATGTCCATCCCCTATGGAGTACTCCCTGCTCCTTTGCAGCGAAGAAGAGCTCACTATAAATCTTCATGTGCAATGAAAAGAAAGTTATTCCAAACTTTTAGAAAGCAATATACCAAGAGCATTCATTTCTACTTTCCTATAAGCAGCAGTATCCCAGTCTGGTTTTCAGGGGCTGGTGCTTACGAGGAATTCTTGTAAGTAAATGTAGTTCTCCCAACTTTCCTGTCAATGTCTTCTTCAATGTTCTTGAAGAGTTCAGCAAAACAAGGTGCAGAATCAAGAGGGCCAAAGAGCCTCAGAACCATTGTTCTGGATTTGAGTACCTCCTACCCAAAATAATTTTCGCCTAAGGGAATGATCCATAGGATCCAGCAGGAAGAGTTGTTAGCTAAGTCTGAAGTTGTGGGCCAAGCAAAAGTGATACCTTGTGTGGGAATTTAGGGCTAGGGCAGAATGATACTTAGACCTTTGTTGAATGAGCCATCAAATGCTCTAATTGACAATAAGCAGGGCTGCAGGCAGCTTAATTTCTTTGGAGACTGCTCTCTTTATTCCTTTTTTCTGGCTGCATAGACAAATTCAACACTTTAGTGTTGATATCAGCTTTATTTGATGATTTGAGCTAAGCTGCCCAGAGATGACTTTTTGGTTTTACTAATACAGAACCTCCTTTTGACAGCTTAGGTCAGTCGTGCTTCACTGCCAGCTGTCACCAAGTGTCAGGCTGGGTTTGTGATCCTGGTGGCTGGGGCAGAGCTGGCCAGCACAGCTTTCTCTGCCCCTCAGCCCTCCTCTCAGGACCTGCTGGGCCTGCCTGTGCCCTACCAGAAGAACCCCTCACACATCTGCTGCCTAATGGGGGCTTCTCAATTCACACCGCCCTGTGGTCTTCATAGTTTGCCTTGGCCTGAGTGTTGTTAAACCCTTGAACATTGCTTGGGTTTGTTGTCCCTTGAGGCACTTCCAGATCTGAATCACTGCCAAACAAAATTATTCCACCTGCTTCTTGGCTCTAAGCATTTAATCACCCAAGCCCAGCAGAGTTTTGTTTAGAGAAGAGAAATAATTGCAGTGCTGCACTGGTTCCCAGCAGAGCCAGCGGTGTCCATGTCACCTGGAGAGCTGGGGAGTGAAGCAGTAGCTGCATGCCTTGTTTCTGATGGGAATATTGCTAGGACTGACTCTCCTGGGCCTGTCCCAGCCTTTTTGGTCAAAATTAGTGCCCCTGAGTTTATGGTGGAAGGGAGCAGCTGGAGAGTATTAGGCTCTGCTCCAAGTATGATTTTGAGCAGGCCAGTGCCTCACAGCTAAAGCCAGAGGTTTTAACCGGTTATTTGCTGACTCATCACCTCTCCTGGTTTCTTTCCCACACCATTTTAATGCCACACCCCTCATCCTAGAGATAATGCATTACTTGTGCATCTCAGTAGCTCATTCTTGGATAATTCTTCTAGCTAGTTCTGTTTCACAGTCAAAACTTCTCTCAGTTTTTCTCAGCACCCCAGAGGCACCCAGAAACTGGACGTTTGATGATCCAGATGTATCCCTTCCAATGATTCTAAAGTAGATAGATTTCTGACCATGATTGAAATACAATATCTTTTAAATCAACTAATGTTATCCATCCAAGCTTTTTCTTCCTTGACCTGCTTGCCAGCCAGAATTCCTTAAACAAACTCTACAGGAAGAATGCAGGTCCTTAAATCCCTAAGCCTTTCTTTTTTACCTTCTGCAGATGGTCCTGAATTAAGTGTGTGTACCTGCACATCCTAAGGAGCATAGTGCTGTTTTAGGGTTTATCACAGCTGAGTTGGAGAAATCTTGCTTACTACTATTTGCATGCTATCTTCGCCTGGATGTCATTTAGGCTTAGAAATACAGAATTCTGCTTCTACTAATAAAGAACTGTCTCCAAGAGGCTCGTTAGTGGGGCTGCTGGCAGGCACTGCCCTGGGTACACAGAGACCAAGCATGTGGTTGCAGAGTGGAAGTGCAGGGATTGCTGGGCAGCCAGAGACCTCTGAGCTCTCTGTATTGTCTTCAGTTTTGTAAAAGCATTGCTAAGAGAGAATACACATAAAATACTGTAATCCTGCTGCAGTAAGAGAATGCACAGTCTTGAAGAAAACTTTTCTTTCGTATATTTTGCATTTAATTTCAACACATGCCATACTGGTGCATCCTATTTACATTCAGCTCTCTTTTAGATATCCGGCATAATCAAGAACACTGTAGCTCTGCATGCATGCAATGAAAGTATTTTCATACTCTTTTCTACAAAATAATCCTTGGGTCTGCAGTTTGCCAGTTTGTGGTAGCTTCAAGGCTTTTCCTAGAGTACAGAAGTTTTTGAAAAAGGAAAAATGTCTGGCAGTTGTATTTATGTTCTACAAGTCCTTATAATAAAAGAGCACTAATTTCTTTTAAACCTCTCCAAGCAATTTCCCCAAAAACTTCCCTGTCCACAATAGTTTGTTGAAGTTTGTGTGAATGTATCTATGCTCTTTAACAACACACTGAAGAAATATTTTGGTGCTAGCACAAGCCAGGACCACAAATTAAATTAGATGAAAACAACTAGGTTGATATGTTTCATGACATAAATGAAAGATGCTTTGGAAAAAACAGAGAGGCAGTATTCCTTCTGGATAAGGCCTCAGCATGAAAACATGAGCAGCAAATGAGTTTATTATTGAAGACATGTACATCAAAGCCAACTTGACTGAGAAAGTTTTTGGCCTAACCTACAGTTGTTGTCTTTGCTATTATGAAATGTCATGTGTTGGTGAGCAGCTAAGAAACCAGGGTATTTTTCCCATCTAGAGTTTTTAAAATCTGATGTAAATGGTCTTGGTTTCAGAACGCCCTTGATCTTTGCATTAAGCCTGTAAGACTTCAGTGAACCCCAGACCTCAGGCTGGCCTCTGCCTGGGGTGACTTTCACTCTTACAGGGTGATGGTGCAGAGCCACAGAAAGTGGGGAGGCACCAGCTGGAGGAGAGAATGACCTCAGGGTCTTTGGATTGTAGGTTAGAGAAAAAGAAATAGAGCATTTCCCTAAGACAAATATTTTCTTTTGACTATTCCAGTTGATGGCATTTGTAGGGGGAAAAGGCTTTCTTCAGACAGAGCAGAGACCAAGCGTTTGTCTCTATTGGCCTCTTACTAACATCAGACTGTGGAAGTCTTTGAGACAAGTTTATTTTCTGCAATTAAAAATAATCAAATAAAGCCAGGAACTGATCTTGATTTTCCTGCTGCTAGAGCCTGCCTATGACCCAGACAGAGGTTTTAGATTTAGAAAAATTCTCAGACCTTTTTTCCTCAAAAACTGTTCAACTTGAATTTCAATGTCTTTGGGAGGTGCAGTGAGGAAGGGGGCCTGCCCAGTTTCACGCACATTCATTGATTACAGCACTGTAGTGCTCAGCTCTTCCCAGACGTCTAAAATCATTGTAAGTAATTGGGTTAAAGTCAGAATTTATCATACTTAGTTAGCCCAGATCTAATCATTCTTTCCAGAATTGTTTGCTGAATCGCTTGGCATGTCTAACCTTATTGGCCCCGTTAACTTCTTATCCCCCTTTGACAAATCTAATCTGTCTTTACTTCTGCAAGGAGAGAGACAGGAATCATTAGAGACTTCTGTGGCTTGCTGTGCAGCCTGCCAACAGGCATCCCAGAAATGATTGGGAAGATGCTTGCAGCTGCTGGAGAAGATTTGGAAAGGTTTAAGGTTTAATGGGCATGGAAATTAGGGTTTCTTGTCAAGATGGTCTACTCATTTACTCATTTTTATCTATTTTAAAAACAGAAAGTCTGCTAAAGTTAACAAATGTCAGCAGTCAGAGATTGCTACACCGAGCCTAGGGTGAAGGGTATAGATGGTGTTTTGTGCCTTTCACAACCCACACCATTGTATCTTGCTTGAAACACTTTCCTCTAAGCTTATAAAATCACTCTTGGCTCTAGTTATTTTCTGAGAGTATGACTGAACCACTTTACAGGAAAACACTTACAGTGTTGTGCCTGAGTTGCACACTGGGGACCTGAGATTTCCCTCCCTCACAAAGCAGAAGTGACACCACCAAAGCAAACGGAGCCACAGGGTTGTGAAACTGAAGTCAGCAAGCAGAAATCCAGCCTATATTCTCTAGTGTATGCTCATTGCTGGCTATTTTTGCTAGAAAAATTTTTTGTGAAAAGGAGGGTAGGGAGGAGATAGGAAAATGCAAGGCCAGAAAGATATTCTTTGAGGATTTTAAGCAGTTTGCAAGCCCATGCTGAAGAGCTAATACCTGCCACAACTGGGAGAAGAAGTTGGATGTCCTCATTCCCTGTGTGTTTGTGTGCATAATTTTACATAATTCATGTTCTGATGCATAGTGCTGTCATTTGCCACCCTGGCTTCTGGTGTGCTTGGCTCAGCTCAGTGAGCTGGAGGATGTTGTTACCCTCGGATGAAAAGGACGCTCACATCTTCTGCACACACTTGGCACCTTTAGAGGATTAGCTATCCATGCGCTGGGTGTGATGATCATTAAGTACTTGATTTGCTACACTGCCAGTTGGGACTCTAAATTTCTGTGTGCTTCAGCCTGCTCAGAAAGGCGAGGGCTTAGTGACTGGTTCGGATTTTCCGAAGGGATGTTTGCCCGGATGCGAGCATTTCCCCCGAGATCGCTCGCTCACAATGGAGCTCTGCGTCAGCGCTGGGCTGGAGGCCCCGGGGATGGAGCCTGGCCAGCAGCGCTCGGCCCTTGCCTGCGTGACTTGGCATCCAGAGACACTGCCTGCACCCAAACGTAAACCTGAAATCACAATCTGAATGTAGCCTTGAGTCCAGCTCTGTGCTGGGCTGCTGACTCTGCTGGTGGCTGTCCTCTCTCCGGCCGCTGTGGCTGGGCTCAGGCAGCGCCCTCTGGTATTTCCTCTGCAGAGATATGGGTGGGGCAGAGGCCCAGAAGTCTCTTCTTTCGCTGCCTAGAGGAGAGTAGAAATAGGGAATACAGTGTGTACCTGCTCAACTACTGCCTATCTCCCCTTTGACTGCACCTATGGAGTGTGCCAGGGCTGGGCTGTGTCTCTTTTCAACTTTTAAATTGACAGCTTCACACTGGTATGATGTCACATTGATGTGGCTGCCCACAGGCACCTAAGGGCGTACTCCCCTTCCAGAAGATGCTGATGAGGGTAAAAGCCACTCCTTCCAGCCTCTCTAAAGTGCCTGGCAGCATCCATAGTGCTTGTGCTAGGAGAGCAGGCAACAAACTCAACTCAGTTCTGCCTAAGCTGGCTAGGTAAAGTGGCATAGAGCTATAGGAGGGACAGGGCAGTCTTTCAAATTCAGAGGCAACATTGGGATGGGATGGGATGGGATGGGATGGGATGGGATGGGATGGGAAGAGAAGAGAAGAGAAGAGAAGAGAAGAGAAGAGAAGAGAAGAGAAGAGAAGAGAAGAGAAGAGAAGAGAAGAGAAGAGAAGAGAAGAGAAGAGAAGAGAAGAGAAGAGGAAGAGAAGAGAGAATTGCCCATGGAGTAAACCCAGTGTCTTGTGAGAGAGTAAAAACTTCAGGCTTTTTGAACTTCATCCAGTCTGTCTCTTTTCCTTGATCTGGGCTCTCCTTTACGTATTTGAACAAAGACCACAGGGGGATAAAAATCTCCTTGCATTGCAGCATAATTTCTTTTTAGTTACTCTGCTATCCATTTCTGCTCTCCATGAAATTAAGTCATTAGATGTTTTGCCTCAGAAACAGAGGAATTTCAATATGTGGGGTTCACAGTCAAGTCAATTCAGCATAGCTGTTAGCTACTCC